>NC_080377.1:50345852-50680655 GCF_014773155.1 Arachis stenosperma | reverse complement strand
GGATTCATCCATACACTTCCCAGTTTCTAGGACTATGAAATCAGCAGGGATGTAATGGTCTTCAATCTTTACCAGAACATCCTCTACAAGCCCATAAGCTTGTTTTCTTGAATTGTCTGCCATCTCTAGTGAGATTCTTGCAGCTTGCACCTCAAAGATCCCTAGCTTCTCTATTACAGAGAGAGGCATGAGGTTTATGCTTGACCCTAGGTCACACAGAGCCTTCTTAAAGGTCATGGTGCCTATGGTACAAGGTATTGAAAACTTCCCAGGATCTTGTCTCTTTTGAGGTAATTTCTGCCTAGACAAGCCATCCAGTTCTTTGGTGAGTAAAGGAGGTTCGTTCTCCCAAGTCTCATTACCAAATAACTTGTCATTTAGCTTCATGATTGCTCCAAGGTACTTAACAACTTGCTCTTCAGTGACATATTCATCCTCTTCAGAGGAAGAATACTCATCAGAGCTCATGAATGGCAGAAGTAAATCCAATGGAATCTCTATGGTCTCAGTGTGAGCCTCAGATTCCCATGGTTTCTCATTAGGGAACTCATTGGAGGCCAGTGGACGTCCATCGAGGTCTTCCTCAGTGGTGCTCACTGCCTCTTTCTCCTCTCCAAATTCGGCCATGTTGATGACCTTGCACTCTCCTTTTGGATTCTCTTCTGTATTGCTTGGAAGAGTACTAGGAGGGAGTTCAGTAACTTTCTTACTCAGCTGACCCACTTGTGCCTCCAAATTCCTAATGGAGGACCTTGTTTCAGTGATGAAACTTTGAGTGGTTTTGATTAGATCAGAGACCATGGTTGCTAAATCAGAGTGGCTCTGCTTAGAATTCTCTGTCTGTTGCTGAGAAGATGATGGAAAAGGCTTGCCATTGCTAAACCTGTTTCTTCCACCATTATTGTTGTTGAAACCTTGTTGAGGTCTCTGTTGATCCTTCCATGAGAGATTTGGATGATTTCTCCATGAAGGATTATAGGTATTTCCATAGGGTTCTCCCATGTAATTCACCTCTTCCATTGAAGGGTTCTCAGGATCATAAGCTTTTTCTTCAGATGAAGCATCCTTAGTACTGCCTGGTGCAGGTTGCATTCTAGACAAACTTTGAGAAATCATATTGACTTGCTGAGTCAATATTTTGTTCTGAGCTAATATGGCATTCAGTGTATCAATCTCAAGAACTCCTTTCTTCTAATTCGTCCCATTGTTCACAGGATTCCTTTCAGAAGTGTACATGAATTGGTTATTTGCAACCATTTTAATGAGTTCTTGAGCTTCTGTAGGCGTCTTCTTCAGATGAAGAGATCCTCCAGCAGAGCTGTCCAGTGACATCTTGGACAGTTCAGACAGACTATCATAGAAGATACCTATGATGCTCCATTCAGAAAGCATGTCAGAGGGAAACTTTCTGATTAATTGTTTGTATCTTTCCCAAGCTTCATAGAGGGATTCACCTTCCTTTTGTCTGAAGGTTTGGACTTCCACTCTAAGCTTACTCAATTTTTGAGGTGGAAAGAACTTTGCCAAGAAGGCATTGACTAGCTTTTCCCAAGAGTTCAGGCTTTCTTTAGGTTGTGAGTCCAACCATATCCTAGCTCTGTCTCTTATAGCAAAAGGAAATAGCATAAGTCTGTAGACCTCAGGGTTAACCCCATTAGTCTTGACAGTGTCACAGATTTGCAAGAACTCAGCTAAAAACTGATGAGGATCTTCCAATGGAAGTCCATGGAACTTGCAATTCTGTTGCATTAGAGAAACTAATTGAGGCTTAAGCTCAAAGTTGTTTGCTCCAATGGCAGGGATAGAGATGCTTCTCCCATAGAAGTCGGGAGTAGGTGCAGTAAAGTCACCCAGCACCTTCCTTGCATTGTTGGCATTGTTGTTGTTTTCGGCTGCCATGGGTTCTTCTTTGAAGATTTCTGTTAGGTCCTCTACAGAGAGTTGTGC
Organism: Arachis stenosperma; assembly: GCF_014773155.1. Taxonomy (NCBI): domain Eukaryota; kingdom Viridiplantae; phylum Streptophyta; class Magnoliopsida; order Fabales; family Fabaceae; genus Arachis; species Arachis stenosperma. The sequence goes on along the minus strand of NC_080377.1, from coordinate 50,678,708 downwards.
CTTATCTTCTCTTAGCTTTCGCTTCAAGGTCCTTTCAGGTTCAGGGTCAGCCTTAACAAGAATGCTTTTGTCTTTGCTCCTGCTCATATGAAAGAGAAGAGAACAAGAAAATATGGAATCCTCTATGTCACAGTATAGAGATTCCTTGAGGTGTCAGAGGAAAGGAAGAATAGAAGGAAGAGGTAGAAGAATTCGAACTTATCTAGAAAGATAGAATTCGAATTGTGCATTGAGGAGTAGTGTTAGTCCATAAATAGAAGGATGTGAGAAGAGGAGAAGAAATTTTTGAAAATAAATTAAAAACATTTTAAAAACATTTTGAAAAAATGAAGAATGATTTTAAAAAAAATATGATTGGGAAAGAAATAAAGTGATTTTTGAAAAAGATTTTGAAATTAGAAATCAAAAAGATATGATTGAAAACTATTTTGAAAAAGATGTGATTAAAAAGATATGATTGAAAAGATATAGTTTTAAAAAGATATGATTTAGAAGATATGATTTGAAAAACAATTTAAAAAGATTTGATTTTGAAAATTAATGAATTGGCTAACAAGAAAAGATATGATTCAAACATTAAACCTTTCTCAACAGAAAAGGCAACATACTTGAAATGTTGAATCAAATCATTAATTGATAGCAAGTATTTTTGAAAATGGAAAGAAATTGATTTTGAAAACATATGATTGAAAAGATATGATTTGAAAAAGATTTGATTTTGAAAAATTTTGAAAACTTGAAAAAAATTTGAATTAAAAACAGAATCTTCCCTCTTGTGCCATCCTGGCGTTAAACGCCCAGAATGGTATCCATTCTGGCGTTTAACGCCCAAAACACTACCCTTTTGGGCGTTAAACGCCCAGCCAGGCACCCTGGCTGGCGTTTAAACGCCAATTTTCCTTCTTCACTGGGCGTTTTAAACGCCCAGCTTTTTCTGTGTAATTCCTCTGCTGTATGTTTTGAATCTTCAATTATCTGTATTATTGTCTTGAAAAGACACAAATTAAATTTTTTTTGGATTTTTGATGATGAGGAATAATCAAAATGCAACTAAAATCAAATAACAATGCATGCAAGACACCAAACTTAGAAGTTTGTATACTATCGACACTGAAAAAATGAAAATGCATATGAGAAACAACAAAACACACAAGACAAGAGAATTTAAAGATCAGAACAAGGAAATCATCAAGAATAACTTGAAGATTAATGAAGACACATGAATGAATTTGAAAAATGCAAGAAGAACAGAAACATGCAATTGACACCAAACTTAAAATGAGACACTAGACTCAACAAAAAACATAAAATATTTTTGGTTTTTATGATTTTGTAATTTTTTTGGACTTTTTTTGAAAATTAAGTGGAACAGAAAATAAAGATATCAAAATTCTTAATGAGAATTCCAGGAATCATGCAATGTTAGTCTAAAGCTTTAGTCTAAAAGAATTAGACATGGCTAGCCAAGCTTCAGCAGGACATTGCATTCAAGAGCTAAATTGATGAGAATCAATTAGCTTTGGTGATGATAAGAACATCACCTTGAAACACTAGAACTCATTCTTAAGAATTCTGAAAAATACCTAATCTAAGCAACAAGATGAACCGTCAGTTGTCCATAATCGAAACAATCCCCGGCAACGTCACCAAAAACTTGGTGCACGAAATTGTGATTATCAATGGCGTCATCAACATGGTACGCTCAATTGCAATCTCAACTCTTTATCACAACTTCGCACAACTAACCAGCAAGTGCACTGGGTCGTCCAAGTAATAAACCTTACGCGAGTAAGGGTCGATCCCACGGAGATTGTTGGTATGAAGCAAGCTATGGTCATCTTGTAAATCTCAGTCAGGCAGATTCAAATGGTTATGGATAATTTATGAATAAAGCATAAAATAAAGATAGAGATACTTATGTAATTCATTGGTGAGAATTTCAGATAAGCGTATGGAGATGCTTTGTCCCTTCCGTCTCTCTGCTTTCCTACTGTCTTCATCCAATCCTTCTTACTCCTTTCCATGGCAAGCTGTATGTTGGGCATCACCGTTGTCAGTGGCTACAGTCCCGTCCTCTCAGTGAAAATGTTCAACGCGCTCTGTCACAGCACGGCTAATCATCTGTCGGTTCTCAATCAGGTTGGAATAGAATCCAGTAATTCTTTTGCGTCTGTCACTAATGCCCAGCCTTCAGGAGTTTGAAGCTCGTCACAGTCATTCAATCATTAAATCCTACTCAGAATACCACAGACAAGGTTTAGACCTTCCGGATTCTCTTGAATGCCGCCATCAATTCTAGCTTATACCACGAAGATTCTGATTAAGGAATCCAAGAGATAAACATTCAAGCCTTGTTTGCTTGTAGAACGGGAGTGGTTGTCAGGCACGCGTTCATAGGTGAGAATGATGATGAGCGTCACATAATCATCACATTCATCATGTTATTGGGTGCGAATGAGTATCTTAGAACAAGAATAAGCTGAATTGAATAGAAGAACAATAGTAATTGCATTAATACTCGAGGTACAGCAGAGCTCCACACCTTAATCTATGGTGTGTAGAAACTCCACCGTTGAAAATACATAAGAACAAGGTCTAGGCATGGCCGTGAGGCCAGCCCCCAAAACGTGATCAAAAGATTCAAAGATCTAAAGATCTAAAAATCCAAAGATGATCCTCAGATTGAAAAATGATCCAAAGATGAAAATACAATAGCAAAAGGTCCTATTTGTAGAGAACTAGTAGCCTAGGGTTTACAAAGATGAGTAAATGACATAAAAATCCACTTCCGGGCCCACTTGGTGTGTGCTTGGGCTGAGCATTGAAGCTTTCATGTGTAGAGACTTTTCTTGGAGTTAAACGCCAGCTTTTGTGCCAGTTTGGGTGTTTAACTCCCATTCTTGTGCCAGTTCCAGCGTTTAATGCCGGGCAGTTTTGAGCTGATTTGGAACGCCGGTTTGGGCCATCAAATCTCGGGCAAAGTATGGACTATTATACATTGCTGGAAAGCCCAGGATGTCTACTTTCTAACGCAATTGAGGGCTTCTGTAGCTCCAGAAAATCCACTTCGAGTGCAGGGAGGTCAGAATCCAACAGCATCTACAGTCCTTTTCAGCCTCTGAATCAGATTTTTGCTCAGGTCCCTCAATTTCAGCCAGAAAATATCTGAAATCACAGAAAAACACACAAACTCATAGTAAAGTCCAGAAAAGTGAATTTTAACTAAAAACTAATAAAAATATAATAAAAACTAACTAAAACATACTAAAAACATACTAAAAACAATGCCAAAAAGCGTATAAATTATCCGCTCATCAGTCATCCAAGTAATAAACCTTACGTGAGTAAGGGTCGATCCCACGGAGATTGTTGGTATGAAGCAAGCTATGGTCATCTTGTAAATTTCAGTCAGGCGGATAATAAATGGTTATGGAGTTTTCGAATAATAATAATAAATAAACTGAAAATAAAGATAGAAATACTTATGTAGATCATCGATGGGAATTTTAGATAGGCATATGAAGATGATGTGCTCTTTCTGAATCTCTGCTTTCCTACTGCCTTCATCCGATCCTTCTTTCTCCTTTCCATGGCAAGCTGTATGTAGGGAATCACCGTTGTCAATGGCAACATCCCATCCTCTCAGTGAAAAAGGTACAAATGCTCTGTCACGGCATTGCTAATCATCTGTCGGTTCTCGATCATGTTAGAATAGAATCCCTTGATTCTTTTGCATTTGTCATCACGCCCAACAATCGCGAGCTTGAAGCTCGTCACAGTCATTCAATCCCGGAATCCTACTCGGAATACCACAGACAAGGTTTAGACTTTCCGGATTCTCATGAATGCCGCCATCAATTCTAGCTTTTACCACGAACACTCTGATCTCACGGAATGGAAGGCTCGGTTGTCAGGCGAGGGCAACCATGCATCGTGCATCAGGAATCTAAGAGATACACACTCTAGCTTTCGCTTGTAGAACGGAAGTGGTTGTCAGGCACGCGTTTATAGGGACGGATGATGATGAGTGTCACGGATCATCACATCCATCAGGTTGAAGTATGAGTAGTATCTTAGAACAGAAATAAGATTGAATTTGAATAAAAGATAGTAGTAATTGCATTAAAATTCGAGGTACAACAGAGCTCCACACCCTTAATCTATGGTGTGTAGAAACTCTACCGTTGAAAATACATAAGTAATGAAGGTTCAGGCATGGCCGAATGGCCAGCCCCCCAAAACGTGATCAATAGTCTCTTAAGATGAATAATGGAATAAAATCGAGACCAAAGATGTAACGTGGTCAAAAAGACACTGAATACAATAGTAAAATGTCCTATTTATACTAGACTAGCTACTAGGGTTTACAGAAGTAAGTAATTGATGCAAAAATTCACTTCCGGGGCCCACTTGGTGTGTGCTTGGGCTGAGCTTGAGCTTTACACGTGCAGAGACTTCTTTTGGAGTTGAACGCCAAGTTGTAACGTGTTTTTGGCGTTCAACTCTGGTTTGTGACGTGTTTCTGGCGTTTGACTCCAGAATGCAACATGGAACTGGCTTTGAGCGCCAATTTACGTCGTCTAATCTCGAATAAAGTATGGACTATTATATATTTCTGGAAAGCTCTGGATGTCTACGTTCCAACGCCGTTGAGAGCGCGCCATTTGGAGTTCTGTAGTTCCAGAAAATATATTTCGAGTGCAGAGAGGTCAGAATCCAACAGCATCAGCAGTCCTTTGTCAGCCTTTTATCAGAATTTTGCTCAGGTCCCTCAATTTCAGCCAGAAAATACCTAAAATCACAGAAAAACACACAAACTCATAGTAAAGTCCAGAAATGTAAATTTAGCATAAAACTAATGAAAACATCCCTAAAAGTAGATAGATTATGCTAAAAACTATCTAAAAACAATGCCAAAAAGCGTATAAATTATCCGCTCATCACAACACCAAACTTAAATTGTTGCTTGTCCCCAAGCAACTGAAAATCAAATAGGATAAAAAGAAGAGAATATACTATAAATCCCAAAATATCAATGAATATTAATTCTAATTAGATGAGCGGGACTTGTAGCTTTTTGCTTCTGAACAGTTTTGGCATCTCACTTTCTCCTTTGAAGTTTAAAATGATTGGCATCTCTAGGAACTTAGAATTTCAGATAGTGTTATTGATTCTCTTAGTTAAGTTTGTTGATTCTTGAACACAGCTACTCTTATGAGTCTTGGCCATGGTCCTAAGCACTTTGTTTTCCAATATTACCACCGGATACATAAATACCACAGACACATAGCTGGGTGAACCTTTTCAGATTGTGACTCAGCTTTGCTAAAGTCCCCAGTTAGAGGTATCAAGAGCTCTAAAGCACACTCTTTTTGCTTTGGATCACGACTTTAACCACTCAGTCTCAAGCTTTTCACTTGGACCTGCATGCCACAAGCACATGGTTAGGGACAGCTTGATTTAGCCGCTTAGGCCTGGATTTTATTTCCTTGGGCCCTCCTATCCATTGATGCTCAAAGCCTTGGATCCTTTTTACCCTTGCCTTTTTGTTTTAAGGGCTATTGGATTTTTCTGCTTGCTTTTTCTTTTTCTTTCTAATTTTTTTCACTACTTTTTCTTGCTTCAAGAATCAATTTTCATGATTTTTCAGATTGTCAATAACATTCTCTTAGTTCATCATTCTTTCAAGAGCCAACAATTTTAACATTCATAAACAACAAGATCAAAATTATGCACTGTTCAAGCATTTATTCAGAAAATAAAAAGTATTGTCACCACATCAATATAATTAAACTAAATTCAAGGATAATTTCGAAATTCATGTACTTCTTGTTCTTTTGAATTAGAAACATTTTTCATTTAAGAGAGGTGAAGGATTCATGGAATTATTCATAGCCTTAAGACATAGTTACTACATACTAATGATCATGAAGTAGAGACACAAAACATAAACAAACATATAGCATAAATTCGAAAAAAAAAATAGAAAGAAAATAAGAACAAGGAATGAGTCCACCTTAGTGATGGTGGCGGTTTATTCTTGAAGAACCAATGATGTCCTTGAGTTCTTCTATGTCTCTTCCTTGCCTTTGTTGCTCCTCCCTCATTGCTCTTTGATCTTCTCTAATTTCATGGAGAATGATTGAGTGCTCTTGATGTTCCACCCTTAATTGATCCATATTGTAACTCAAATCTTCTAGAGAAGTGTTGAGTTGTTCCCAATAGTTGTTGGGAGGAAAGTGTATCCCTTGAGGCATCTCCGGGATTTATTGGTGATGAGCTTCCTCATGCGTCTCTTGGGTTCCGTGAGTGGGCTCTCTTGTTTGCTTCATCTTTTTCTTAGTGATGGGCTTGTCCTCCTCAATGGGGATGTCTCCTTCTATGATGACTCCAGCTGAGTAACATAGATGGCAAATAAGATAAGGAAAAGCTAGCCTTGCCAAGGTAGAGGGCTTTTCGACTATTTTGTAGAATTCAAGGGAGATGACTTCATGAACTTCTACTTCCTCTCCATTCATGATGCTATGAATCATGATGGCCCGATCCACAGTAACTTCAGATTGGTTGCTAGTGGGGATGATGGAGCGTTGAATGAACTCCAACCATCCTCTAGCCACAGGCTTGAGGTCTAATCTTCTTAATTGAACCGGCTTGCCTTTGGAGTCTCTTTTCCATTGAGCTCCTTCAACACATATGTCCATAAGGACTTGGTCCAACCTTTGATCAAAGTTGACCCTTCTTGTGTAGGGGTGTGCATCTCCTTGCATCATGGGCCAACCTCACATTTTTCGGACTAAATTCTAAATATTTCCCCCGAACCATTGTAAGATAGTTCTTTGGATTCAGGTTCATACTTTGATCATGGTTCCTAGTGATCCATGCATTGGCATAGAACTCTTGAACCATTAAGATTCTGACTTGTTGAAATGGGTTGGTCAGAACTTCCCAACTTCTTCTTTGGATCTCATGTCAGATCTCCAGAAACTCATTTTTCTTGAGCTTGAAAGGGACCTTAGGGATCACCTTCTTCTTGGACATAACATCATAGAAGTGGTCTTGATGGGCTTTGGAGATGAATCTCTCCATCTCCCATGACTCGGAGGTGGAAGCTTTTGTCTTCCCTTTCCCTTTTTTAGAGGTTTCTCCGGTCTTAGGTGCCATAGGTAGTTATGGAAAAACAAAAAGCTATGCTTTTACCACACCAAACTTAGAATATTGCTCGCCCTCGAGCAAGAGAAGAAAGAATAGATGAAGAAAAAGAAGATATGGAAGAGAGGGAGAGAAGGTTGTGTTTCGGCCAAGGAGGAGAAGAGAGGGTTGTGTTGTGTGAAAATGAAGAAGAATGGAGGGGTATTTATAGTGGAGGGAGAGGGGTTAAGTTTTGGCCATATTGGGTGGGAAAAGGGATTTTGAATTTTGAAGGTAGGTGGGGTTTATGGGGAAGAGTGGAAGGATGTGAATGGTGAAGGGGGGTAATTGGAAAGAGAGATTGAGTTGATTGGTGAAGGATTTTTGGAAAGAGTGTTTATGGTGAAGAGAGTTTGAATGTGAAGAAGAGGAGAGAAGGTGAGTTGAGGTAGGTGGGGATCCTGTGGGGTCCACAGATCCTGAGATGATCCTGTGGAGTCCACAGATCCTGAGGTGTCAAGGATTTATATCCCTGTACCAATTAGGCATGTAAAACGCCTTTGCATACAATTCTGGCGTTTAAACGCCGAAGTGATGCTTATGTTGGGTGTTCAACACCCAATTGCAGCATGTTTCTGGCGTTGAACGCCAGTTCCATACTTGTTTCTGGCGTTCAGTGCCAACTCTCCTCAGGGTATATTCCTGGCGTTCAAACGCCAGGATGCTGCTTGTTTCTGGCGTTCAACGCCAGATCCATGCTCTGTTCTGGCATTGAACGCCAGCCAGATGCTCCTTACTGGCGTTTGAATGTCAGTAAGTCCTTCCACCAGGATGTGATTTTTCTTCTGCTGTTTTTGATTCTGTTTTTAATTTTAGTATTTTTTTCGTGACTCCACATGATCATGAACCTAATAAAACATTAAAGAACAATAAAAGAAAAATAAAATTAGATAAATAAAAATTGGGTTGCCTCCCAATAAACGCTTCTTTAATGTCAATAGCTTGACAGTGGGCTCTCATGGAGCCACACAGGTAATCAGATCAATGTTGTAGACTCCCAACACCAAACTTAGAGTTTGGATGTGGGGATTGAACACCAAACTTAGAGTTTGGCTGAGGCCTCTCAACACCAAACTTAGAATTTGATTGTGGGGGCTTTGTTTGACTCTGTACTGAGAGAAGCTTTTCATGCTTCCTCTCTATTGTTAAAGAAGAAGATCCTTGAGCCTTAAACACAAGGTAGTCCCCATTCAATTGAAGGACTAATTCTCCTCTGTTAATGATGAGCGGATAATTTGTACGCTTTTTGGCATTGTTTTTAGTATGTTTTTAGTATATTTGGTTTAGTTTTTAGTATATTTTTATTAGTTTTTAGTTAAAATTCACTTTTCTAGACTTTACTATGAGTTTGTGTGTTTTTCTGTGATTTCAGGTATTTTCTGGCTGAAATTGAGGGACCTGAGCAAAAATCTGATTCAGAGACTGAAAAGGACTGCAGATGCTGTTGGATTCTGACCTCCCTGCACTCGAAGTGGATTTTCTGGAGCTATAGAAGCCCAATTGGCGCGCTCTCAACGGCGTTGGAAAGTAGACATCCTGGGCTTTCCAGCAATATATGATAGTTCATACTTTGCCCAAGATTTGATGGCCCAAACCGGCGTTCAAAGTCACCTTCAGAATTTCCAGCGTTAAACGCCGGAACTGGCACCAAAATGGGAGTTAAACGCCCAAACTGGCACAAAAGCTGGCGTTTAACTCCAAGAAGAGTCTCTACACGAAAATGCTTCATTGCTCAGCCCAAGCACACACCAAGTGGGCACGGAAGTGGATTTTTATGTCATTTACTCATCTCTGTAAACCTTAGGCTACTAGTTCTCTATAAGTAGGACCTTTTACTATTGTATTTGGATATCGGGGTAGCTATCTTTGTTCTTAGGCTATCGTAGATCATTGAGAGGCTGGCCACTCGGCCATGCCTAGACCTTGTTCTTATGTATTTTCAACGATGGAATTTCTACACACCATAGATTAAGGTGTGGAGCTCTGCTGTACCTCGAGTATTAATGCAATTACTATTGTTCTTCTATTCAATTCCGCTTGTTCTTGTTCTAAGATATCACTTGTTCTTCAACTTGATGAATGTGATGATCCGTGACACTCATCATCATTCTCACCTATGAACGTGTGCCTGACAACCACCTCCGTTCTACCTTAGATTGGGTGAATATCTCTTGGATTCCTGATACACGATACATGGTTGATCGCCTGACAACCGAGTGCTCGCCTGACAACCGAGCCAGCCATTCCATGAGATCAGAGTCTTCGTGGTATAGGCTAGAACTGATGGCGGCATTCAAGAGAATCCGGAAGGTCTAACCTTGTCTGTGGTATTCTGAGTAGGATTCAATGATTGAATGACTGTGACGTGCTTCAAACTCTTGAGGGCGGGGCGTTAGTGACAGACGCAAAAGAATCACTGGATTCTATTCCGGCCTAATTGAGAACCGACAGATGGATAGCCGTGCCGTGACAGGGTGCGTTGAACATTTCCACTGAGAGGATGGGAGGTAGCCACTGACAACGGTGAAACCCTTGCATAAGCTTGCCATGGAAAGGAGTAAGAAGGATTGGATGAAGACAGTAGGAAAGCAGAGAGACGGAAGGGACACAGCATCTTCATGCGCTTATCTGAAGTTTCCACCAATGAATTACATAAGTATCTCTATCTTTATCTTTATGTTTTATTCGTATATCACCATATCCATTTGAGTTTGCCTGATTAAGATTTACAAGATGACCATAGCTTGCTTCATACCAACAATCCCCGTGGGATCGACCCTTACTCGCGTAAGGTTTATTACTTGGACGACCCAGTGCACTTGCTGGTTAGTTGTGCGAAGTTGTGTTTATGCCATGGTATTGAACACCAAGTTTTTGGGGTTCATTACCGGGGATTATGAGAGTTGTGAAAAGTATTGTTCACAATTTCGCGCACCAAGTTTTTGGCGCCGTTGCCGGGGATTGTTTCGTGTATGGACAACTGACGGTTCATCTTGTTGCTTAGATTAGGTATTTTTCAGAATTCTTAAGAATGAGTTCTAGAGTTTCATGATGACCTGTTGAAATCTGGCTGGCTGAGAAGCCATGTCTAATCTTATTGGACCGAGGTTTCAACTGATCATCACAAGAGCTTGTTGATCTCTATCAATCTTGCTATTGGAGCAATGATCTGCTAAGGCTTGGCTGGCCATTGGCCATGTCTAGTGTTTTGGACCGAAGCTTTCTTTGAAAGCTTGGCTGGCTGTGAAGCCATGTCTAATTCCTAGACCGGAGTCTTAGACTAGCATTGCAATGATTCCTGGAATCCAAATTAAGAATTCTGAAACCTTTATTTTCTATTTCCATATAATTTTCGAAAAATCCAAAAAAATTTCAAAATCATAAAAACCAAAAATATTTTATGTTTCTTGTTTGAGTCTAGTGTCTAAATTTAAGTTTGGTGTCCTGCATGCATTGTTTATTTGATCTTGGTTCTATTTTCAAGTCAATAGTACAGGGAACTGAAGATTCAGAACATGCAGCAGAGGAATTACACAGAAAAAGCTGGGCGTTCAAAACGCCCAGTGAAGAAGGACAGACTGGCGTTTAAACGCCAGCCAGGGTGCCTGGTTGGGCGTTTAACGCCCAAAAAGGTAGTGCATTGGGCGTTAAACGCCAGAATGTGCACCATTCTGGGCGTTTAACGCCAGGATGGCACAAGAGGGAGGATTTTGTTTTCAAATCAATTTTTTTTTCAAGTTTTCAAAGTTTTTCAAAATCAAATCTTTTTCAAATCATATCTTTTCAATCAAATGTTTTCAAAATCAATTTCTTTCCTTTTTCAAAGATACTTGCTAACAATTAATGATTTGATTGAACATTTCAAGTATGTTGCCTTTTCTGTTGAGAAAGGTTTAATGTTTGAATCATATCTTTTCTTGTTAGGCAAGTCATTAATTTTTAAAATCAAATCTTTTTAAAATTGTTTTCAAATCATATCTTCTCAATCATATCTTTTTAATCACATCTTTTTCAAAACAGTTTTCAATCATATCTTTTTGATTTCTAATTTCAAAGTCTTTTTCAAAAATTACTTTATTTCTTTCCCACTCTTGATTTTCGAAAATCAATGAAAGTTTTTCAAAAATTTTTTTTTAAAAATCTTTTTAACTTAATTTTCGAAAAAGCTCTTCCCCTCTTCTCACATCCTTCTATTTATGGAGTACCACTCCTCCTCAATGCACAATTCAAACTCTATCTGACTAAGTTCGAATTTTTCTCCTTCTTCCTTCTATTTTTCTTCTTCTCTGACACCTCAAGGAATCTCTATACTGTGACATAGAAGATTCCACATTTTCTTGTTTTCTTCTCTTTCATATGAGCAGGAACAAAGACAAAAGCATTCTTGTTGAAGCTGACCCTGAACCTGAAAGGACCTTGAAGCGAAAGCTAAGAGAAGCTAAAGCACAACTCTCTGTAGAGGACTTAACAGAAATCTTCAAAGAAGAAGAACACATGGCAGCCGAAAACAACAACAATGCCAACAATGCAAGGAAGGTGCTGGGTGACTTTACTGCACCTACTCCCGACTTCTATGGGAGAAGCATCTCTATCCCTGCCATTGGAGCAAACAACTTTGAGCTTAAGCCTCAATTAGTTTCTCTAATGCAACAGAATTGCAAGTTTCATGGACTTCCATTGGAAGATCCTCATCAGTTTTTGGCTGAGTTCTTGCAAATCTGTGACACTGTCAAGACTAATGGGGTTGACCCTGAGGTCTACAGACTTATGCTATTCCCTTTTGCTGTAAGAGACAGAGCTAGGACATGGTTAGACTCACAACCTAAAGAAAGCCTGGACTCATGGGAAAAGCTAGTCAATGCCTTCTTGGCAAAGTTCTTTCCACCTCAAAAATTGAGTAAGCTTAGAGTGGAAGTCCAAACCTTCAGACAGAAGGATGGAGAATCCCTCTATGAAGCTTGGGAAAGATACAAATAATTGATCAGAAAATGTCCTTCTGACATGCTTTCTGAATGGAGTATCATAGGTATTTTCTATGATGGTCTCTCTGAACTATCCAAGATGTCTTTGGATAGCTCTGCTGGAGGATCTCTTCATCTGAAGAAGACGCCTCTACTGATCATGAACTTCTAATCCTGTGAATGGGACTAATCAGAAGAAAGGAGTTCTTGAGATTGACACTCTGAATGCCATTCTGGCTCAGAACAAGATATTGACTCAACAAGTCAATTTGATTTCTCAAAGTCTGTCTGGAATGCAAAATGCACCAAGCAGTACTAAGGATGCTTCATCTGAAGAAGAAGCTTATGATCCTGAGAACCCTTCAATGGAAGAGGTGAATTACATGGGAGAACCCTATGGAAACACCTATAATTCTTCATGGAGAAATCACCCAAATCTCTCATGGAAGGATCAACAGAGACCTCAACAAGGTTTCAACAACAATAATGGTGGAAGAAACAGGTTTAGCAATGGCAAGCCTTTTCCTTCATCTTCTCAGCAACAGACAGAGAATTCTAAGCAGAACCACTCTGACTTAGCAACCATGGTCTCTGATCTAATCAAAACCACTCAACGTTTCATGACTGAAACAAGGTCCTCCATTAGGAATTTGGAGGCACAAGTGGGACAGCTGAGCAAGAAAATTACTGAACTCCCTCCTAGTACTCTTCCAAGCAATACAGAAGAAAATCCAAAAGGAGAGTGCAAGGCCATCAACATGGCCGAATTTGGAGAGGAAGGAGAGGAAGTGAACGCCACTGAGGAAGACCTCAATGGGCGTGCACTAGCCTCCAATGAGTTCCCTAATGAGAAACCATGGGAATCTGAGGCTCAAAATGAGACCATAGAGATTCCATTGGACTTACTTCTGCCTTTCATAAGCTCTGATGAGTATTCCTCCTCTGAAGAGGATGAGTATGTCACTGAAGAGCAAGTTGCTAAATACCTTGGAGCAATCTTGAAGCTAAAGGACAAGTTATTTGGAAATGAGACTTGGGAGAACGAACCTCCTTTGCTCACCAAAGAATTGGATGACTTGTCTAGGCAGAAATTACCTCAAAAGAGGCAGGACCCTGGGAAGTTCTCCATACCTTGTACCATAGGCACATTGACCTTCAAGAAGGCTCTGTGTGACTTAGGGTCAAGTGTAAACCTCATGCCTCTCTCTGTAATGGAGAAGCTAGGGATCTTTGAGGTACAAGCTGCAAGAATCTCACTAGAGATGGCAGACAATTCAAGAAAACAAGCTTATGGACTTGTAGAGGATGTTCTGGTAAAGATTGAAGACCATTACATCTCTGCTGATTTCATAGTCCTAGAGACTGGGAAGTGCATGGATGAATCTATCATCCTTGGCAGACCCTTCCTAGCCACAGCAAAGGCTGTGATTGATGTTGATGGAGGTGAACTGATCATTCAAGTGAATGAAGAATCCTTTGTGTTTAAGGCTCAAGGATATCCCTCTGTCACCATGGAGAGGAAGCATGAAGAGCTTCTCTCAAATCAGAGTCAAACAGAGCCTCCACAGTCAAACTCTAAGTTTGGTGTTGGGAGGCCACAACCAAACTCTAAGTTTGGTGTTGAACCCCCACATTCAAACTCTAAGTTTGGTGTTGGGAGGTTCCAACATTGCTCTGAGGAAATGTGAGGCTCCATGAGAGCCCTATGTCAAGCTACTGACATTAAAGAAGCGCTTGTTGGGAGGCAACCCAATGTTATATTTTATATATTTTTCTTTGTTATTTTATTTTATTTTGTAGGTTGATGATCATGATGAGCAGTCACAAAATCAATTGAAAAAGCAAAAATAGAATGAAAAGCAGAAAGAAAAATAGCACACCCTGGAGGAGAGCGTGCTGGCGTTTAAACGCCAGTAAGGCTAGCTGTTGGGCGTTTAACGCCCAGTCTGGCACCCATTCTGGGCGTTTAACGCCAGAAAGGGGCACCAGACTGGCGTTAAACGCCAGGAAAGGGCAAGAACCTGGCGTTAAACGCCAGAAATGGGTACCAGCCCGGCGTTTAACGCCAGAATTGGCTCAAAATGCATTTTTGCATGCCATTTGGTGCATGGATGACTTTTCCTTGACACCTTAGGATCTGTGGACCCCACAGGATCCCCACCAACCCCACCACTCTCTCTCTTCTTCACCCATTCACCAATCACCTCAACACCTCTTCCCCAAAAACCCTTCACCTATCAAATCCCATCTTTCTCTTCACCACTCACATCCATCCTTCATAAAACCCCACCTACCTCACCCTTCAAATTCAAACCACTTTCCCTCCCAAACTCACCCTCCCATAGCCGAACCATAACCCTTCCCCCACTCCTATATATACCCATCTTCACTCCTTCATTTTCCCACAACCTAAACACCACTTCTTCCCCTTTTTGGCCGAACACTAAGCCATTCCCTTCTTTCTCATTTTTTCTTCTTCTACTCTCTTCTTTCTTTTTTTGCTCGAGGACGAGCAAATCTTTTAAGTTTGGTGTGGTAAAAGCAGTGCTTTTTGTTTTTCCATAACCATTTATGGCATCCAAGGCCGGAGAAACCTCTAGAAAGAAGAAAGGGAAGGCAAAAGCTTCCACCTCCGAGTCATGGGAGATGGAGAGATTCATCTCAAGGGTGCATCAAGACCACTTCTATGAAGTTGTGGCCTTGAAGAATGTGATCCTCGAGGTCCCTTTTTCACTCAAAAAGAGTGAATATCCGGAGATCCGACATGAGATCCGAAGAAGAGGTTGGGAAGTTTTTACCAACCCCATTCAACAAGTCGGAATCTTAATGGTTCAAGAGTTCTATGCCAATGCATGGATCACCAAGAACCATGATCAAAGTGTGAACCCGGATCCAAAGAATTGGCTTACTATGGTTCGGGGAAAATACTTGGATTTTAGTCCGGAAAATGTAAGGTTGGCATTCAACTTGCCTATGATGCAAGGAGATGAACATCCTTACACTAGAAGGGTCAACTTTGATCAAAGGTTGGACCAAGTCCTCACTGACATTTGTGAAGAGGGTGCCCAATGGAAGAGAGATTCAAGAGGGAAGCCGGTTCAATTGAGAAGGTATGACCTCAAGCCCGTGGCTAGGGGATGGTTGGAGTTTATCCAACGCTCAATCATTCCCACTAGCAACCGGTCCGAAGTTACTCTGGACCGGGCCATCATGATTCATAGCATCATGATTGGAGAAGAAGTGGAAGTTCATGAGATTATAGCCCAAGAACTCTATAAGGTGGCGGACAAGTCCTCCACCTTGGCAAGGTTAGCCTTTCCTCACCTCATTTGTCACCTCTGTTATTCAGTTGGAGTTGACATAGAAGGAGACACCCCCATTGATGAGGATAAACCCATCACTAAGAAAAGGATGGAGCAAACAAGAGACCCCTCTCATCATGAGATCCCTGAGATGCCTCAAGGGATGCACTTTCCTCCACAAGACTATTGGGAGCAACTGAACACCTCCCTAGGAGAATTGAGTTCCAACATGGGACAACTAAGGGTGGAGCACCAAGAACATTCTATCCTCCTCCATGAAATTAGAGAAGATCAAAGAATCATGAGAGAGGAGCAACAAAGACAAGGAAGAGACATTGAGGAGCTCAAGCACTCCATAAGATCTTCAAGAGGAAGAACAAGCCGCCATCACTAAGGTGGACCCGTTCTTTAATCTCCTTGTTCTTTGTTTTCTTGTTTTTCGAATTTTCATGCTTATGTTTATCCATGTTTGTGTCTTATGATCATTAGTGTCTTAAGTGTCTATGCCTTAAAGTTATGAATGTCCTATGAATCCATCACCTTTCTTGAATAAAAAATTGTTCTTAATTGAAAAAGAAAAAGAATTGCATGAATTTTGAATTTTATAACAGTTTAATTATTTTGATGTGGTGGCAACACTTTTGTTTTCTGAATGCATGCTTAAACAGTGCATATGTCTTTTGAATTTGTGATTCATGAATGGTGGCTCTTGAAAGAATGATGAAAAAGGAGACATGTTACTGAGGATCTGAAAAATCATAAAAATGATTCTTGAAGCAAGAAAAAGCAGTGAATACAAAAAAAAGAGAAAGAGAAAGACGAAAACAAAAGAGAGAAAGAAAAAGAAAAGAAAAAGAAAGAAATAAAGTTGTGATCCAAGGCAAAAAGAGTGTGCTTAAGAACCCTGGACACCTCTAATTGGGGACTTTAGCAAAACTGAGTCACAATCTGAAAAGGTTCACCCAATTATGTGTCTGTGGCATGTATGTATCCGGTGGTAATACTGGAAGACAGAGTGCTTTGGGCCACAGCCAAGATTCAATAAGTAGCTGTGTTCAAGAATCATTATACTTAGCTAGGAGAATCAATAACACTATCTGGATTCTGAGTTCCTAAAGAAGCCAATCATTCTGAGTTTCAAAGGATAGAGTGAGATGCCAAAACTGTTCAGAGGCAAAAAGCTAAAAGCCCCGCTCATCTAATTAATACTGATCTTCATAGATGTTTTTGGAATTCATTGCATATTCTCTTCTTTTTATCTTATTTGATTTTCAGTTGCTTGAGGACAAGCAACAATTTAAGTTTGGTGTTGTGATGAGCGGATAATTTGTACGCTTTTTGGCATTGTTTTTAGTATGTTTTTAGTATATTTGGTTTAGTTTTTAGTATATTTTTATTAGTTTTTAGTTAAAATTCACTTTTCTGGACTTTACTATGAGTTTGTGTGTTTTTCTGTGATTTCAGGTATTTTCTGGCTGAAATTGAGGGACCTGAGCAAAAATCTGATTCAGAGACTGAAAAGGATTGCAGATGCTGTTGGATTCTGACCTCCCTGCACTCGAAGTGGATTTTCTGGAGCTACAGAAGCCCAATTGGCGCGCTCTCAACGGCGTTGGAAAGTAGACATCATGGGCTTTCCAGCAATATATGATAGTTCATACTTTGCCCAAGATTTGATGGCCCAAACCGGCGTTCAAAGTCACCTTCAGAATTTCCAGCGTTAAACGCCGGAACTGGCACCAAAATGGGAGTTAAACGCTCAAACTGGCACAAAAGCTGGCGTTTAACTCCAAGAAGAGTCTCTACACAAAAATGCTTTATTGCTCAGCCCAAGCACACACCAAGTGGGCCCGGAAGTGGATTTTTATGTCATTTACTCATCTCTGTAAACCTTAGGCTACTAGTTCTCTATAAGTAGGACCTTTTACTATTGTATTTGGATATCGGGGTAGCTATCTTTGTTCTTAGGCTATCGTAGATCATTGAGAGGCTGGCCACTCGGCCATGCCTAGACCTTGTTCTTATGTATTTTCAACGGTGGAATTTCTACACACCATAGATTAAGGTGTGGAGCTCTGCTGTACCTCGAGTATTAATGCAATTACTATTGTTCTTCTATTCAATTCCGCTTGTTCTTGTTCTAAGATATCACTTGTTCTTCAACTTGATGAATGTGATGATCCGTGACACTCATCATCATTCTCACCTATGAACGTGTGCCTGACAACCACCTCCGTTCTACCTTAGATTGGGTGAATATCTCTTGGATTCCTGATACACGATGCATGGTTGATCGCCTGACAACCGAGTGCTCGCCTGACAACCGAGCCAGCCATTCTGTGAGATCAGAGTCTTCGTGGTATAGGCTAGAACTGATGGCGGCATTCAAGAGAATCCGGAAGGTCTAACCTTGTCTGTGGTATTCTAAGTAGGATTCAATGATTGAATGACTGTGACGTGCTTCAAACTCCTGAGGGCGGGGCGTTAGTGACTGACGCAAAAGAATCACTGGATTCTATTCTGGCCTGATTGAGAACCGACAGATGGATAGCCGTGCCGTGACAGGGTGCGTTGAACATTTCCACTGAGAGGATGGGAGGTAGCCACTGACAACGGTGAAACCCTTGCATAAGCTTGCCATGGAAAGGAGTAAGAAGGATTGGATGAAGACAGTAGGAAAGCAGAGAGACAGAAGGGACACAGCATCTTCATGCGCTTATCTGAAATTCCCACCAATGAATTACATAAGTATCTCTATCTTTATCTTTATGTTTTATTCGTATATCACCATATCCATTTGAGTTTGCCTGACTAAGATTTACAAGATGACCATAGCTTGCTTCATACCAACAATCTCCGTGGGATCGACCTTTACTCGCGTAAGGTTTATTACTTGGACGACCCAGTGCACTTGCTGGTTAGTTGTGCGAAGTTGTGTTTATGCCATGGTATTGAACACCAAGTTTTTGGGGTTCATTACCGGGGATTATGAGAGTTGTGAAAAGTATTGTTCACAATTTCGCGCACCAGTTAACATCTATCACAGCTCCTGCTGTGGCTAGGAAAGGTCTTCCAAGGATGATGCATTCATCCTCCTCCTTCCTAGTGTCTAAGATTATGAAATCAGCAGGGATGTAAAAGCCTTCAACCTTTACCAACACGTCCTCTACTAATCCATAAGCTTGTCTTACTGACTTGTCTGCCATTTGCAATGAAAATATGGCAGGCTGTACCTCAATTATCCCCAGCTTCTCCATTACAGAGAGTGACATAAGATTTATGCCTGACCCCAAGTCACACAGAGCTCTTTCAAAGATCATGGTGCCTATGGTGCAGGGTATTATGAATTTACCAGGATCTTGTTTCTTTTGAGGTAAAGTTTGCTAACCCATGTATCTAGTTCACCAATGAGCAAGGGAGGTTCACCGTCCCAAGTCTCATTACCAAACAACTTGGCATTCAGCTTCATGATAGCTCCTAGATATTAAGCAACTTGCTCTCCAGTTACATCTTCATCCTCTTCAGAGGAAGAATAGTCTTCAGAGCTCATGAATGGCAGAAGGAGGTTTAGTAGAATCTCTAGGAAACTTCTTCTTGCTTGGGAGACGTCCCATGAGGTCTTCCTCATTGGGATTCACGTCCTCTCCTTTCTCCATAGGTTCGGCCATTTTGATTATGTCAATGGCCTTGCACTCTCTTTTTGGATTCTCTTCAGTATTGCTTGGGAGAGTACTAAGAGGAGTTTCAGTTACTTTCTTACTCAGCTGGCCCACTTGTGCCTCCAAATTTCTGATGGAGGACCTTATCTCACTCATGAAACTTAAAGTGGTCTTAGACAGATCAGAGACTAAATTTGCTAAGTTAGAGGTACTCTGCTCAGAATTCTCTGTCTGTTGCTGAGAAGATGATGGATAAGGCTTGATATTGCTGAGCCTATTTCTTCCACCATTATTAAAGCCTTGTTGGGGCTTTTGTTGATCCTTCTATGAGAAATTTGGATGATTTCTCCATGATAAATTATAGGTGTTTCCATAAGGTTCACCCATGTAATTTACCTCTGCCATTGCAAGATTCTCAGGATCATAAGCTTCTACTTCAGAAGATGCCTCTTTACTACTGTTGGATGCATTTTGCCATCCATTCAGACTTTGAGAAATCATGTTGACTTGCTGAGTCATCATTTTGTTCTGAGCCAATATGGCATTCAGAGCATCAATTTCAAAAACTCCCTTCCTTTGAGGCGTCCCATTATTCACAAAATTCCTCTCAGAAGTGTACATGAACTGGTTATTTGCAACCATGTCAATAAGTTCTTGAGCTTCTGCAGGCATTTTCTTTAGGTGAATGGATCCACCTACAGAATGGTCCAGTGACATTTTAGAGAACTCAGATAGACCATAATAGAATATATCTATCATGGTCCATTCTGAAAATATGTCAGAAGGACATCTTTTGGTCATCTGCTTGTATCTTTCCCAAGCTTCATAGAGGGATTCACCATCTTTTTGTTTGAAGGTCTGAACATCCACTCTAAGCTTGCTCAGCTTTTGAGGAGGAAAGAACTTAGCCGAGAAGGCCGTGACCAGCTTATCTCAGGAGTCCAGGCTATCATTAGGTTGAGAGTCCAACCATATTCTAGCTCTGTCTCTTACAGCAAAAGGGAAAAACATGAGCCTGTAGACTTCAGGATCTACTCCATTAGTCTTAACAGTCTCACAGATCTACAAGAACTCAGTCAAGAACTGGTAGGGATCTTCTGATGGAAGTCCATGAAACTTGCAGTTCTATTGCATTAGAGCAACTAATTGAGGTTTCAGCTCAAAATTGTTTGCTCCAATGGCAGAAATTGAGATGCTTCTTCCATCAAACTTGGACGTAGGTGCAGTATAATCACCACGCATCTTTCTTGCATTATTGTTGTTGGGTTCAGCTGCCATCTCTTTTTCTTGTTCGAAAATTTTAGCAAGGTTGTCTCTGGATTGTTGTAATTTAGCTTCTCTTAGTTTCCTCTTCAGAGTCCTTTCAGGTTCTGGATCAGCTTCAACAAGAATGCCTTTTTCCTTGTTCCTGCTCATATGAAGGAGAAGAGAACAGAAAAAGAAGAGGAATCCTCTATGTCACAGTGAAGAGGTTCCTTATTGTTAGTAGAAGAAGAAATGGTGAGGATAGCGGCAGTGATTTGAGATGAAGAGAAGTGTTAGTAAATGAATAAATAAATAAGATGAGAGACAGAAGTTTTCGAAAATAATTTTGAAAAGGAGTTAATGATTTTCGAAAATTAAGATAAGAAATAAAATTAAAATTAAAAATTAAAACAATTAATTAATTAAAAAGAATTTTTGAAAAAGAGGGAGGTATTTTCGAAAATTAGAGAGGGAAGAGTAGTTAGGTGGTTTTGAAAAAGATAAGAAACAAACAAAAAGTCAAATAGTTAGTTGAAAAAGATTTGAAAATTAATTTTGAAAAGATAAGAAGATAGAAAAGATATTTTAAAATCAAATTTTTGAAAAAGATAAAATTTTGAAAAAGATATGATAAAAAGATATGATTAAAAATTAAAATTGATTACTTTACTAACAAGAAACTAAAAGATAAGATTTTAGAATTTAAAGATTGAACCTTTCTTAACAAGAAAGTAACAAACTTCAATTTTTTTTGAATCAATCATATTAATTGTTAGCATAATTTTCGAAAATAAAGATAAAACTAAAAAAAAGATTTTTGAAAAATATTTTAAAGGATTTTCGTAAATTAATAAGAAAAATGAAAAATATTTAATTTTTGAAAAAGTTTTAAAAAGATAAGATTTTTAAAATTTGAAAATTTGACTTGACTTACAAGAAACAACTAATTTTAAAAATTTTTGACTAAGTCAACCCAAATTTTCGAAATTTTGAGAGAAAAAAGGAAAAGATATTTATTTTTTTTTATTTTTGAATTTTTAATTATGAGAGAGAAAAACATAAAAAATGACTCACAACATGAAAATTATGAATCAAAACACATAATGCATGCAAGAACACTATGAATGTCAAGATGAACACCAAGAACACTTTGAAGATCATGATGAACATCAAGAATATATTTTTGAAAATTTTTTGATGCAAAGAAAACATGCAAGACACCAAACTTAGAAATCTTTAATGTTTAGACACTATGAATGCAAAAATGCATGTGAAAAACAACAAAGAACACAAAACAAGAAAACATCAAGATCAAACAAGTAGACTTACCAAGAAAAACTTGAAGATCATGAAGAACACTATGAATGGATTTTCGAAAAATGCATAAATTTTTAGAAAAATGCTATTGACACCAAACTTAAAGGTTGACTCAAGACTCAAACAAGAAACACAAAATATTTTTGACTTTTTTATGATTTTATTATTTTTTTTGTATTTTATTTTATATTTTTCGAAAAACATATAGGAAAAGAAAAGTAATGAATCCAAAGTCTTCAATCAAAATCCTGTGAATTAGACATGGCTTAATAGCCAGCCAAGCTAAAACATGTTATATGAAACTCTAGAATTCATTCTTGAAAGCTCTGAAAATTTTCGAAAATAGGTGATAAATTTTTTTTGAAAGATTTTTGAAAAATTTTTTGAAAATAAAACAAAAAAAGAAAATTACCTAATCTGAGCAACAAGATGAATCACCAGTTGTCCAAACTCGAACAATCCCCAACAACGACGCCAAAAACTTGGTGGACGAAATTGTGATTCATACTTAAATTATTGTTCGAAATTGATTCCCCAGTAATGGCCCCAAAAACTTGGTGCTCAATACCATGGTCTAAACATAATTTCACAACTTCGCTCAACTAACCAGCAAGTGTACAGGGTCGTCCAAGTAATAAACCTTACGTGAGTAAGGGTCGATCTCACGGAGATTGTTGGTATGAAGCAAGCTATGGTCATCTTGTAAATCTCAGTCAGGTGGATAATAAATGGTTATGGAGTTTTCGAATAATAATAATAAATAAACTGAAAATAAAGATAGAAATACTTATGTAGATCATCGATGGGAATTTCAGATAGGCATATGAAGATGCTATGCTCCTTCTGAATCTCTGCTTTCCTACTGCCATCATCCGATCCTTCTTACTCCTTTCCATGGCAAGCTGTATATAGGGCATCACCGTTGTCAATGGCTACATCCCATCCTCTCAGTGAAAAAGGTCCAAATGCTCTGTCACGGCACGGCTAATCATCTGTCGGTTCTCGATCATGTTGGAATAGAATCCCTTAATTCTTTTGCATTTTTCATCACGCCTAATAATCACGAGTTTGAAGCTCGTCACAGTCATTCAATCCCGGAATCATACTCGGAATACCACAGACAAGGTTTAGACTTTCCGGATTCTCATGAATACCGCCATCAATTCTATCTTATACCACGAAGACTTTGATCTCACAGAATGGAAGGCTCGGTTGTCAGGCGAGGGCAACCATGCGTCGTGCATCAGAAATCCAAGAGATACACACTCTAGATTTTGCTTATAGAATGGAAGTGGTTGTCAGGCACGCGTTCATAGGGACGGATGATGATGAGTATCACGGATCATCACATCCATCAGGTTAAAGTACGAGTAGTATCTTAGAACAGAAATAAGATTGAATTTGAATAAAAGATAGTAGTAATTGCATTAAAACTCGAGGTACAGCAGAGCTCCACACCCTTAATCTATTTATACTAGACTAGCTACTAGGGTTTACAGAAGTAAGTAATTGATGCAGAAATCCACTTCCGGGGCCCACTTGGTGTGTACTTGGGCTGAGCTTGAGCTTTACACGTGCAAAGGCTTCTTTTGGAGTTGAACGCCAAGTTGTAACGTGTTTTTGGCGTTCAACTCTGGTTTGTGACGTGTTTCTGACGTTTGACTCCAGAATGCAACATGGAACTGGCGTTGAGCGCCAGTTTACATCATCTAATCTCTAATAAAGTATGGACTATTATATATTGCTGGAAAGCTCTGAATGTATACTTTCCAACGCCGTTGAGAGCGTGTCATTTGGAGTTTTGTAGTTCCAGAAAATCTATTTCGAGTGCAGGGAGGTCAGAATCCAATAGCATCAGCAGTCCTTTGTCAGCCTTTTATCAGAATTTTGCTCAGGTCCCTCAATTTCAACCAGAAAATACCTGAAATCATAGAAAAACACACAAACTCATAGTAAAGTCTAGAAATGTGAATTTAGCATAAAAACTAATGAAAACATATCTAAAAGTAGCAAGATTATACTAAAAACTATCTAAAAACAATGCCAAAAAGCGTATAAATTATCCGCTCATCAATACTCTACAAATTTCATGCTCAAGTGTCTTTGTATTAACAAGTCATGGCACAGCTTCCAACTGTCTCCCAAGTGGACACCACAAGTCAAGTCTGTAACTTATTTAGCTTAGAACTCATTCAGCAAGGACCATCTAAGATCTCAAAGATGGAGGCAGGTGACATTGCGTGCAGGATCCCATCGCCGGCGACGTGCAATATGTCACAGACACCCCCTGCAGCAAATGCAACTCTTGGAGTTGGGGCTTTTAAGCCTATACCCAGGCCATGGTCGCGGAACACACTGACAAGAAACATGGAGTCCCCAACAATGCTAATTTTGCTGGCAAGTTCATTTTCTAAATATAACTAACTGATGTTGTTTCATGTATAATTTAAAAATCTAACTGGCGCATTAAGATGCCAACTTCATGTGTAGGGCTACGAGATGGAGTTTCGGCCGACGATCATCATGTCACTCTCATACGACGAGACTGTCATGGTTGCCTACATATTCAAAAAGCCCAAGTCCAAAGAAGATTATGAGTAAGTTTTGGTTGTTTTGTAAGTGTTCAATACTTTGGTACAAAATGGGGGTTCCACGGGTTGTGACAAGTTTGGTTGTTAACAGGTCAGAGAGATGCTGTACAAATGCCTTGAATTACAGATGCCTTGAGGGATGTTCTTGTCTCTATGCCCTAGATACGTTCCTCACGCAAATGTGAGTGTTCTCCAATCATACAATTTTATTTGAAGTCCCGACATATCAGCAGTTTGTTCCACATGCATAATGTAACTACTTTTTTGTCTTAGCAGATAGTGAACACCATTGTGTGGCTTGCCTCACTTAGAGCACATCGAATCAAGCCTGTGCGTGACTGGTTTTTGCCTTCCTCATTTGCAGACCACATCCTCCTCCTAAAATAGGTAGAGGCAATCCTTCAGACTTATCTGGGCTGACGGATGCCAGAAATAAATGAACTGGAGCATGTAAGGGCCAACAGTTTTGAGATATGTAATCACAATGTAATGTCTATTTTTTAACTGGTATGAGGAGTACGTAAAGTAACTTCACTTTATACTACACCGGTGTTCGTGCCGATATTGGAGCCTTCTCATAGCTGGTACATGATGGTCCTTGATGTTAAAAAAGGTAAGGTGTTAGCGGTTGACATTTGCAGGATTTCTGAGAACATGGCCAGAAGGGAGCGAAACATGAGGACTATAGTGAGTTATTGTTGTCTGCCTGGAAAAGCAATGTTTAGCTGCAAGGCATTTCATTACTGTTGGTAACCGACACGATCATTTTGGTATTCATATGTCTGTCTCCTTCTTGCAGCTTGTCGTGCTTGGCCAGATATTTAGACTTGATAAGAACTTGCTAAGTTTCCATGTGATCTCTCCGGATCCTACTACTTGGGGGGGGGGCATAGAATACCCACCCACGATTCCATTCCGTCCAGACAGGTATGAAAACTTTCCTACCATAAATCCACAATTTTAATTTTATTTTCAGTTCGCTTTACTGGCCGCTGCTTGAGATTTTCTTCCGAAACATTTTTTCTTTCACTTTCAAGGATGATGATACTCCAATTTGGTGCCTCTATTGGCTACAACATGATGGCAACTTCAACCCTACATTACTTCCAAAGAAGGTAAAAATGCCATTATCTTTCAAACTTTGTTAGCTTCATAACATTTAACATGTTGACCCATCAGCTACCACCAGCTTATCTAACACTAACACTCCCTTTCGAGTGTCTAGCTTAATGAAGGTAAAGTTAAAATAAAGATTGCAACAAACATTGTGAATTCAAATACCAATCAGAACAAGCTAGAAGTCAAAGTCAACAGTGAAATGGCGTGGCGCGAACTTCTTATCACTGTTGCCTAGCTTGCGCCGTCGCAACTTAAGTCTCTGTCTTTTTGGCATGGCATAAATCTTTCCGTTCTCAGAAGCCATGACAAGTTATGTCACCTTTCCTTCCCTTTGTTTTGTTAAGCATGTATGCGTTATCCTCGACTCCGTGAGTCCGAGACAGCTGAAGTGGCTCCGATGCCGCATGTGTCTTATTATCTACATGCCTTGTTAACGTAATTAAGAACAAGTTTGATTGTTGCTGTTGTGTTTTGTGGAGAAGCGTGGTCCCGCTTGTGAGCAGGAGCACACAATCCACATTTACCTTTTGTATGGGTTGTGTCAATGTGAATGAATGCAAGCATGGGTCTCTGAATTTAGTCCAACTCTGTGATTTTTGACGAAATACATATGCATAGCTTACTTAACTAACGATGCCCAAGTAACATGGACTCATGTGCTAAGGCTATTTAATTTACCAACATATTTTTCCACTTTCCATTGTAACTGGTTGACCCATATTAGTAGAGCGCGAATTCATTACTCCTATAGTAATTTTGGCAAAATATACCCATATATCAAATTCCACAAAAATTAAAATGACAAAACCAAAAAAATACATGTGTTAGATTAATCCGATCATGAAAGTTGATTAATAACTTTTTAAAATATTTACTAAAATGAATTTTTTTGTTCACAAATTAAAATATGAATAACATATTTAATGACAAGAAAATCTCTGCATATCAGAATTAATATTTGCAATTTGACAAAAAATATATAGATTTTACTAAAAAATTCAGAAATATTACTTATACTTGTTTTCTCCTACATGCATTAATTTCTAACTTTGACAACACGTACTGCTTCTAACCATTATTGGTACATGTATAATCTATCTTCAAGAAACGTGAAGGAAGAATCCCTACAAATTTTGGACTTGTATCTTACTCGGTCAAAACAACTTCAAAATCAAAATTAATTTGTAATTTGAATCTTTGGAGAATACATTGAAAGAGTTATACAGAGTAATATGTTTGAGGAAATGTACGATATGTCAAGTAAGTCAATGTAAAAGACATGTTACACTGTTGTGGATCATTAATAATATTTCTTGGCATGTTACCTAATTAGATGATAGAAGAGAAAATGTCTCGTTTGATCTGCCAAAAAGATAAAGGCATTTTATAGTAAAAATTTCTAGTTTACTTGTCGTCTCAAATCTCTGACCTTTTTGATGGAGCAACATCTTGTAGAGATAATAAAATAGAGCACAAAGAGACTCCATTAAAATGAGTGGCTTAGAAGTTTGGTATAGTGTTCCATTTCTAACGATCCTACTCATGTATAATTTCTCCAACAGTTTTTAGTATTCTTTTTTTTTTCTTTTAGGCCAACATATTTATCAATTTATTTAATTTTCTTATAACCAGAATCAATTCTAGGTTCCTATACATATATTTTACTTGTGTATAGTATGGCATTGTTATATGCAATGTCTTTATCTGATATATATCTTATTTTGTCTATTAATTTCACAATTTATTTCTTTAATCATTCATGTAATTAACTCAAATATAAAAAAGATATGAACACGTATATATTATGTCACAAACCCACAATCCAGACGTAATGTCGAACATAGTTAAAATTACATAAATCACATCTTCTCTTATCCTTGTTTTTCTCCATTTTTATTATTTTTCAATCTTCTTTTTTTTCCTATTCCTTTCCACCAAGAAATTATAAATGTTAATCAATGAATTGGTGTTTTCATCATGGGAGATGAAAAGACCATAGTATCCTTAAAGATATTAAAATTCTTCAAACACAGCAAGAAGCAAGACATTAAAAGGGTCACGTAAAAAATATCGTCATTGAACCCTAATCATTATCCTATTGCTACTCCCTTAACTTTTAGAGAGTTAAACCAGAAATTTCAAAAGATTCGAAAAAGCCACTGCACATGACCAGACACCCTCCAAATACCCTCTATCAGAGTCCATATGTATGACACACAAACTGGTATTCCTCAAGCACATTTTAACAGTTTTAAAAAAGATAACATAACAATAGTCCATAACATGATTCATAGCTTCGACATATACTAACAGTCCATAACGTGATTCATAAATTCATTCGGGTACAAATTAACTACACACTCCTGACTATCATCTACTCATGAAGAACCATACATCCCTCTTGACTATCACAAGTGGCTTGCGAACATTGCAATTGCTCAAAATCAAAAGTACCTGGGATAGGTTTCCGAAAGGTTGCATGTCCTTTTTCGTGACCTTGTCTGCTCTGGCGGACCATCTGCTTGCAACATTAACAACATGTATGCATGGACTCACGACGTTGATCTTTTAACCAACGCACATCATAATGAAAACTAGCTCACTACCCAGAGACACATCATCCTATCGCTAACAATACTTATTGCCAAAATAGAAACAACACATTCCCAAAGTTGCAACTCAATGCTTAGCCGCTAATGCTAACCATACCATGATACAATTAATTGGTCTTATCCGAAAAAATAATACAATTAAATGGTCTAACCGGAACCGGTTGGGCACTAGTGCCTGCCTCTGGATGAAGTCTACGGCCAGTTATCCCTGATGCAATACACCTGGGCTCCTAGTCCTTCGATGGCCCAATCTTCCGCAGCTGCGGCATTTCCGTCGCTTCCTATCGGTTGATGGAGATACTTGATTGCCACGTTCAGTTCCTTTGGTTCTCACACAAACCGGATCCTTAACGCCTCCTCCCTGCGGTTTATTTGACACGGGATTGTCTCGTCAAAGTCCATGCTTCATTTCCAAAAACAACGTGTCATTCCCCACCTTTTGCAAAATGGATTTGAAGTCCTCGTTGCTCACGCAGGCAACACTTCCGAGCCTTTTGCACAACTGTGAGAATGCACCCAATCTAGTATGGTAGATTGTCGACAGTTCCCCAGACGGACACAGGCACTTCTCCAGATACATGCCAATCTTTGCTGTCTTCGACCACCGACACAGCACGAGGGTATCGGGAATAACCACAACATCAAGCTGCACCAGAACAGCTAGTATATGTACATATGGGAGTCCGAAGGACTCTATTCTCAAACAGGAGCACGTGAAGGTGTTCGTTGTATTCTCGTGCTTAACCTGCCATGCCATTTCTGGTTTGCGATACTTCTGGACATTGAAAGTCTGGCCACATTCTATCTCAACACAAGCATTTATCCTCACCCGCATACACCGTTTTAGCGACTCACGATATCTCCAAAACATCTCTCGCGTGAATTATGTGGCACTAGACTTCTCTAACTCTATG
Source organism: Arachis stenosperma (assembly GCF_014773155.1). Lineage (NCBI taxonomy): Eukaryota > Viridiplantae > Streptophyta > Magnoliopsida > Fabales > Fabaceae > Arachis > Arachis stenosperma. Next base: position 50,649,800 of record NC_080377.1, on the reverse strand, counting down.
AACTGAGTTTGCAAGATCGGAGTCCTGTAGCACGATCAAAATTCTAACTCATCCTCATTGTCTCTAAGAAAATCCATACACCTCTGGAAGTTTGTCACAAATTCAATTACCCCATACCTGCTTTTCACAAACCGTCCCAGTTTGGCAAGTAAAGACTCGCACCGAGAAGTTGTTCTAATCCCTACAAAGAATCTTCCTCTAATATAAGCAGTTGCCCATGAATACTTTTTCCTGTACAACTCCTGTACCCATTCAACCTTCCTCATGCCACACTCGTCAAGTATTGCCTCCCATATCACCTTAAATTCATCTGTCTTGATGTTTACCAACATGCAATGTTTAAAAAGTTGTGTGAATCGTGGGTCACAAATACTTGATGTCGCATTCCAAAGAAGATGTCACGCGCACAACCGGTGATGAGTAGTAGGGAAAATTCTTTGAATAGCTATGTGCATTGCTAGATCCCTGTCGGTGATTACCGACTTCGGTGCTTCACCCCCCAGGCACTCCAAAAATTGTTCAAGCACCCATACATAAGATTCCTGTGACTCGCATGACACTAACGCTGTGGCAATTACGCACATCTGGTTGTGATGGTTAGCCCCGGAAAATACCACTACGGGTAGATTGTATTTGTTCCTCCTGTAGGTCGCATCGAATTCCAGCACATCACCAATTACCCCATAATCATACTGACTGCGCCCATCACTCCAAACAAGTCACACAAGTGTTGTCTAGGACCCAATCTATGCCTCCAAAACATTTTTCCATCAACACGACCAACACCTTCTAGGAACTAAATTGCCGCATTTACATCTCCATCCTGCAATGCTCTTTGTCTCCTCTACTCATTATACATATCGTACTTCGTAAACGAGACCATGTTGAAGCCACCAAGCTGTGCTACAAACAATTCATAGATCTTCGAAATGCTAATTCCTATATCCCGCATGCTGGTTAGGTGAGCAATCTCAACCTCTGAAATTTTCCTGTGTGATCTCAAGAAATCAACAAACTTTCCCGGCAGTAGCTCGTGATTGTGCTATGATAAACCCCATTTTTAGGGTTTATTTTGTGTTTAATTTAGAGGATTTTATCAACTTTTTCCATATTTATTCAATGAAATGACATGGTTTCATGACTTTCTCCTAATTTGTGCTTGAGAGTAAAAACATACTTTTTAGGCCCTTAATTGCTAATTTTAATTTTTTTTTGATTCCACTAGATGCCTTGATGTGTTTGTTAGTGACTTCATGCTGAAAAGGCTAGGAATGGATCAAAGGAGTGAAGAGAAAAGTATGCAAAGTGGAGAATTCATGGAAAATCAAGGATTTGGAGTGCATACATCGACGCACACACGTGATAGACGCGCACACGTGGAGACGAAGTCGCATGGCGATGCGTACGCGTGAGAAGATAATGCCAAGTGACGCGTACGCGTGACCCAAGCATATGCATCGCTGCTCGCACGTGACCTCATTAAAGTGAAAACGCTGGGGACGATTTTTGAGCTTTCCAGGCCCAAATCCAACTGATTCCAAAGACTATTTCATGCAGAATTCAAGATAGGTCAAAAGGGGGAGCACTTAGTGTAGTTATAATGAGCCTTTAGTTAGTTTTCTAGAGAGAAAAGCTCCCTCTTCTCTCTAGAATTAGGTTAGGATTAGGTTCATCTCTCTTAGATTTAGGTTTTAATTGTTGAATTTCTTCTATTTTGCTACTTTCATGTCTATAAGTACTTTGTTGATCTTTAATTTCAATTAATGTAATTTCATGTTTTATGGCCCTTTATCGCTTAATTACTTTGTTATTGTTATTTCCTTGCATTTGATAGTGTTAGATTTTACATTTCTTGTCATTTTATTATGCTTTCTTTTTATACCTTCCAAGTGTATGATAAAATACTTGGTTGGATTTTAGAGTAAATTTTTCTCCTCTTGACTTGAGTTGAGTAATTAGAGATTCTTGAGTTGTCAAACTCTTTTGTTGATTGATAATTGGAAGTTGCTAGTTGACTTGAATGCCACTAAAGCTAGTCTTTCCTTAGGATTTGACTAGGACTTGTGGACTCAAGTTGATTATATCCACTTGACTTTCCTTCATAGTTAGAGGTTAACTAAGTGGAGCAATGGACAATTTTTGTCACAATTGATGATGATAATGAGGATAGGACTTCTAATTCTCATTCCTTGCCAAGAGCTTTCTTAGTTATCAGCTTATTTCTTTTGCTATTTACATTTCTTGTCCCTTATTACAAAAACCCCAAAACATTCATTCATAGCCAATAATAAAGCACTCCCCAGCAATTCCTTTAGAAACGACCCGAGGTTTAAATACTTCAGTTTATTTTTATTGGAGTTTGTACTTGTGACAAACAAATTAAATTTCGATGTGAGGATTGTTTGTTGGTTTAGAACTATACTTGCAACGAGAATTCTTTGAGAAATTCTTTACCAAAAAAATCTACTCTTCTTGCTCATCAATAAATCGCGAGACATACCACATTTCGCTACCATCTTTCCTCTTAATCCTCATCTCGGCCACACAAGCACAGCAAGTTACCACTTTATGCTCCCTCTTTCTATCAGTCTTCTCCAACCATTTCTTCTCTCTGAACCCCTCTCTATTGCAGACAAAAGTGTACCTAATAATCTCTTTGACAATATCTGTTACCTTCTTTCCTTGTCTTGTTGTAAACCCTTTAATGTGCCTATAGTTATTATCGAAACCTTTTGCCTCCTTAGGCGTGTTAAATTTCATTAGAAGAATGTCTTCTGTAAAACCCGGTTAATTAAAGGCTAATTAACCCATAAATGAGAATTTATTCTAGAAAGCCTAAAATGTGATTTTTATGGCTAAATGTGATAGAGGAGGTTGAGACGAGAATTTCGGTACCAATTTTATAGAATTCGGACCAAGATTGGACCGAACGGGCCAAACCGGGCCAACCGGACCCAAAGTGGGCCCTTGGCCCAACATAACTAGACCAAAACCCTAGTTTTCAGCATTCTCTCTCCTCACTAAACACACTCACATGCTGAAAATGGAGGCCATGGAGGGAAGAACACTCTCTCAAGTTCTTTCTCTCACTTGATCTTCAAACCACCATAACTTTTGATCTAGAGCTCCGATTGCCGCTCTGTTTACGGCCACGCGTTCACCGTGGAGAGCTCTACAAAACCTATACAATCAATCTTGAGGTAAGCCACGTGTTGCTGTTCGAAATTCCAGCCCTTATTTTCGAGTTTCATGGGTGAAATATTGAGATTTTGGGTTCTTTGATGGTATAGGACCCAACTCTCTTGAAGGAGAAGGTTAATCTTATCTCCTTGGACCTTGAGTGTGGTAAGATTCTCAACCCTAGTGTAATTTTATTGTTTTATGATGTTTGGGTTTTGAGATGTTGTGTATGGGTATGATGGTTGTGGCTTAGGTTGTGTATGTGTGGATATTGGAGCTTGATTGGTGATTTTGAAAAGCTTGGGAAGGATTTGGTGGTGAAAAATCTGTTCTTGGAGGTGTTGAGGCATTGAGAGCTTGTGGATAAGTGGTTTGGAAGTGCTCCGGTGGAGCTTGGGAAAATCAGCTAAGGTATGGTTTCGGTTTCCCGTATCTAATATGTAATGTGGTAGGAAATACTTAGGCTAGAGGCCCTAAGATAGGCATTGAATGGTTGATGTTGTTGAATGATTGAGATATATGATGTGGTCATATATGTGATGATGATTATTGATGCCTTGGTGGTATGATGTATGAGAAATATGCATGTTGTGATATATGCTTGATGATTGGTTATGGTTGAATTGTGGGTTGAACCATGTTGATGGTGAGTATGATACAGATTGTGTACAATGATGATTTATTGGAATTGGTGTTGTTGAGAATTGGTATGAGAAAGAGTATATGATATGTCAATATGTTTGAGTTTGAGCCACTTGGGTGAAGTGGGTTAAAATGATGAGATAGTGATTTGGTAAATTGTGGTAAAGTCTCATTGTGTGAGTTGAGGAGGCTTGATGTTGGATTTAATATAATTTGATTGATTTCAAAGAAAAGGGATGAAATTGGCACGTTTTGATTGATTTTGAAAAGAATTGGAAATGGCTTGTTTTGAAAATGGCACTTTGTGGTTTTTATGAAAAACATGGTTTTGGGCATACTTTGGTGGGACATAACTTGGACTACGAATCTCTGTTTTGTACCAAATCTGTTTAGAAATGAAATTTGATCCGGGATGTCCATGCCGTTCGAAGAACGGGTGAAAAATGATTTAAAATGAGGAAGTTATGTCCATTGGAAGATAGGAGTTTGAATCTGTGAATTCTGCAGCTTTTAACTTAGAAAATTTTTAGCAGAATAACCCCTTGCGCGTAGGCGCACCTAGCGCGTACGCGCCGATCTTCCAGAAAATGCCATCCACACGTGCGCGTGATGTGCGCGGGCGCGCCGATTGTACTGTGGTGCACGAAATTGTGATCAATACTTTTCAAAACATAAACAATCCCTAGTAATGGCTCCAAAGACTTGGTGCTCAATACCATGGCATAAACACAACTTCGCACAACTAACCAGCAAGTGCACTGGGTCGTCCAAGTAATAAACCTTACGCGAGTAAGGGTCGATCCCACGGAGATTGGTGGTATGAAGCAAGCTATGGTCATCTTGTAAATCTCAGTCAGGCAGACTCAAATGGGTATAGTGATAAACGAATAAAGCAATAAGATAAAGATAGAGATACTTATGTATATCATTGGTGTAAGAGCTTCTGACAAGCGTATGAAGATGCCTTCCCTTCCGTCTCTCTGCTTTCCTACTGCCTTCATCCAATCCTTCTTACTCCTTTCCATGGCAAGCTCGTGTAGGGTTTCACTGTTGTCAGCAGCTACCTCCCATCCTCTCAGTGAAAATACGTCCCTGATGCTCTGTCACAGCATAGGCTAATCATCTGTCGGTTCTCGTTCAGGCCGGAATAATATCCATTGATACTTTTGCGTCTGTCACTAACGCCCTAGCCTGCTAGGAGTTTGAAGCACGTCACAGTCATTCAATCATTGAATCCTACTCAGAATACCACAGACAACGTTAGACCTTCCGGATTCTCTTGAATGCCACCATCAGTTCTTGCCTATACCACGAAGACTCTGATCTCACGGAATGGCTGGCTCGTTTGTCAGGCGAGCACTCGGTTGTCAGGCGATCAACCATGCATCGTGCAATCAGGAATCCAAGAGATATTCACTAAGCCTCAGATGCTTGTAGAACAAGAGTGGTTGTCAGTCACCTTGTTCATGGGTGAGAATGGTGATGGGCGACAATCATCACCTTCATCAAGTTGAAGAACAAGTGATATCTTGGACAAAGAACAAGCGGAATTGAATAGAAGAACAATAGTAATTGCATTAATACTCGAGGTACAGCAGAGCTCCACACCTTAATCTATGGTGTGTAGAAACTCCACCGTTGAAAATACATAAGCATAAGGTCTAGGCATGGCCGAATGGCCAGCCTCCCAATGATCTAAGATAGCATAAAACGAAGATAGCTACCAAAGTCCCCTTAATACAATAGTAAAAGGTCCTACTTATAGATAACTAGTAGCCTAAGGTTTACAGAAATGAGTAAATGACATAAAAATCCACTTCCGGGCCCACTTGGTGTGTGCTTGGTCTGAGCAATGAAGCATTTTCGTGTAGAGACTCTCCTTGGAGTTAAACGCCAGCTTTAGTGCCAGTTTGGGCGTTTAACTCCCAATTAGGTGCCAGTTCCGGCGTTTAACGCTGGAATTTCTTGAGGTGACTTTGAACGCCGGTTTGGGCCATCAAATCTTGGGCAAAGTATGGACTATTATATATTTCTGGAAAGCCCAGGATGTCTACTTTCCAACGCCGTTGAGAGCGCGCCAATTGGGCTTCTGTAGCTCCAGAAAATCCACTTCGAGTGCAGGGAGGTCAGAATCCAACAGCATCTGCAGTCCTTTTGAGTCTCTGGATCAGATTTTTGCTCAGATCCCTCAATTTCAGCCAGAAAATACCTGAAATCACAGAAAAACACACAAACTCATAGTAAAGTCCAGAAAAGTGAATTTTAACTAAAAACTAATAAAAATATAATAAAAACTAACTAAAAGATACTAAAATCATACTAAAAACAATGCCAAAAAGTGTATAAATTATCCGCTCATCACAACACCAAACTTAAATTGTTGCTTGTCCTCAAGCAACTGAAAATCAAATAAGATAAAAAGAAGAGAATATGCAATGAACTCCAAAAACATCTATGAAGATCAGTATTAATTAGATGAGCGGGGCTTTTAGCTTTTTGCCTCTGAATAGTTTTGGCATCTCACTTTATCCTTTGGAATTCAGAATGATTGGCTTCTTTAGGAACTCAGAATCCGGATAGTGTTATTGATTCTCCTAGTTAAGTATGATGATTCTTGAACACAGCTACTTTATGAGTCTTGGCTGTGGCCCAAAGCACTCTGTCTTCCAGTATTACCACCGGATACATACATGCCACAGACACATAATTGGGTGAACCTTTTCAGATTGTGACTCAGCTTTGCTAGAGTCCCCAATTAGAGGTGTCCAGGGTTCTTAGGCACACTCTTATTTGCTTTGGATCACAACTCTTATTCTTTTCTTTTTCTCTCTTTTTCTCTTTTTTTTTTCTTTTTCGGTTTTTTTTTTCGCTTGCTTTCTTTCTTTTTTTTTTGTATTCACTGCTTTTTCTTGCTTCAAGAATCATTTTTATGATTTTTCAGATCCTCAGTAACATGTCTCATTTTTCATCATTCTTTCAAGAGCCAACATTCATGATCCTCAAATTCAAAAGACATATGCACTGTTTAAGCATACATTCAGAAGACAAAAGTAATGCCACCACATCAAAATAATTAAACTATTATAAAATTCAGAATTCATGCAATTCTTTCCTTTTCAATTAAGCACGTTTTTATTCAAGAAAGGTGATGGATTCATAGGACATTCATAACTTTAAGGCATAGACACTAAGACACTAATGATCACAAGACACAAACATGGATAAACATAAGCATAAAATTCGAAAAACAGAAGAATAAAGAACAAGGAAATCAAGGAACGGGTCCACCTTAGTGATGGCGGCTCTTTCTTCCTCTTGAAGATCCTATGGAGTGCTTGAGCTCCTCAATGTCTCTTCCTTGTCTTTGTTGCTCCTCTCTCATGATTCTTTGATCTTCTCTAATTTCATGGAGGAGAATGGAGTGTTCTTGATGCTCCACCCTTAGTTGTCCCATGTTGGAACTCAATTCTCCTAGGGAGGTGTTTACTTGCTCCCAATAGTCTTGTGGAGGAAAGTGCATCCCTTGAGGCATCTCAGGGATCTCTTGATGAGAGGGGTCTCTTGTGTGTTCCATCCTTTTCTTGGTGATGGGCTTGTCCTCATCAATGGGGGTATCTCCTTCTATGTTAACTCCAACTGAATAACAGAGGTGACAAATGAGATGAGGAAAGGCTAGCCTTGCCAAGGTGGAAGACTTGTCCGCCATTTTATAGAGTTCTTGGGCTATAACCTCATGAACTTCCACTTCTTCTCCAATCATGATGCTATGAATCATGATGGCTCGGTCTAGAGTAACTTCGGACCGGTTGCTAGTGGGAATGATTGAGCGTTGAATGAACTCCAACCATCCTCTAGCCATGGGCTTGAGGTCATGCCTTCTCAATTGCACCGGCTTGCCTCTTGAATCTCTCTTCCATTGTGCGCCCTCTTCACATATGACTGTGAGGACTTGGTCCAACCTTTGATCAAAGTTGACCCTTCTAGTGTAAGGATGTTCATCTCCTTGCATCATAGGCAAGTTGAACGCTACCCTCACACTTTCCGGACTAAAATCCAAGTATTTCCCCCGAACCATAGTAAGATAATTCTTTGGATCCGGGTTCACACTTTGATCATGGTTCTTGGTGATCCATGCATTGGCATAGAACTCTTGAACCATCAAGATTCCGACTTGTTGAATGGGGTTGGTAAGCACTTCCCAACCTCTTCTTCGGATCTCATGGCGGATCTCCGGATATTCACCCTTTTTGAGTGAAAAGGGGACTTCGGGGATCACCTTCTTCAAGGCCACAACTTCATAGAAGTGGTCTTGATGCACCCTTGAGATGAATCTATCCATCTCCCATGACTCGGAGGTGGAAGCTTTTGCCTTCCCTTTCCTCTTTCTAGAGGTTTCTCCGGCCTTGGATGCCATAAATGGTTATGGAAAACGAAAAAGCAACGCTTTTACCACACCAAACTTAAAAGGTTTGCTCGTCCTCGAGCAAAAGAAGAAAGAAGAAGAAAAAATGAGGAAGAGGGAGATGGTGGTGTATTCGGCCAAAGAGGGGGAGAGATGGTGTTGAAGGTGTGTGAAAATGAAGGAATGAAGGAGGGTTTATATAGGAGAGGGGGAGAAATGGTTCGGCCATTTGAGGGTGGGTTTGGGTGGGAAAGTGGTTTGAATTTGAATGGAAGGTTAGGTGGGGTTTTATGAAGGATGGATGTGAGTGGTGAAGAGAAAGATGGGATTTGATAGGTGAAGGGTTTTTGGGGAAGAGGTATTGAGGTGATTGGTGAATGGGGAAGAAGAGAGAGAGTGGTGGGTGGGTCCTGTGGGGTCCACAGATCCTGTGGTGTCAAGGAAAAGTCATCCCTGCACCAAATGGCATCAAAATTCACGTTTTGAGCCATTTCTGGCGTTAAACGCCGGGCTGATGCCCATTCCTGGCGTTTAACGCCAGGTTCTAGCCCTTTTCTGGCGTTTAACGCCAGTCTGGTGCCCCTTTCTGGCGTTAAACGCCCAGAATGGTGCCAGACTGGGCGTTAAACGCCCAACTGCTAGGCTTACTGGCGTTTGAACGCCAGCAGCATCTTCCTCCAGGGTGTGCTGTTTTTCTTCCTGTTTTTCATTCCGTTTTTGCTTTTTCAATTAATTTTGTGAATTCTTATGATCATCAACCTACAAAAAAAACATAAAAGAACAAAAGAAAATATAAAATATAATCATTGGGTTGCCTCCCAACAAGCGCTTCTTTAGTGTCAGTAGCTTGACAGATGGCTCTCATTGAGCCTCACAGATACTCAGAGCAATGTTGGAACCTCCCAACACCAAACTTAGAGTTTGAATGTGGGGGTTCAACACCAAACTTAGAGTTTGGTTGTGGCCTCCCAACACCAAACTTAGAGTTTGACTTTGGGGGCTCTATTTGTCTCTGATTTGAGGGAAGCTCTTCAAGCTTCTTCTCCATAGTGACAGAGGGATATCCTTGAGCCTTAAACACAAAGGATTCTTCATTCACTTGAATGATTAATTCACCTCTATCAACATCAATCACAGCCTTTGCTGTGGCTAGGAAGGGTCTGCCAAGGATGATGGATTCATCCATGCACTTCCCAGTCTCTAGGACTATGAAATCAGTAGGGATGTAATGGTCTTCAACTTTTACCAAAACATTCTCTACAAGTCCATGAGCTTGTTTTCTTGAGTTGTCTGCCATCTCCAATGAGATTCTTGCAGCTTGTACCTCAAAGATCCCTAGCTTCTCCATTACAGCGAGAGGCATGAGGTTCACACTTGACCCTAAGTCACACAAGGCCTTCTTGAAGGTCATGGTGCCTATGGTACAAGGTATTGAAAACTTCCCAGGATCTTGTCTCTTTTGAGGTAATTTCTGTCTAGACAAGTCATCCAGTTCTTTGGTGAGCAAGGAAGATTCATCTTCCCAAGTCTCATTTCCAAATAACTTGTCATTTAGCTTCATGATTGCTCCAAGATATTTAGCAACTTGCTCTTCAGTGACATACTCATCCTCTTCAGAGGAAGAATACTTATCAGAGCTCATGAATGGCAGAAGTAAATCCAGTGGAATCTCTATGGTCTCATTTTGAGCCTCAGATTCCCATGGTTCCTCATTGGGGAACTCATTGAAGGTCAGTGCACGCCCATTGAGGTCTTCCTCAGTGGCGTTCACTTCCTCTCCTTCCTCTCCAAATTCGGCCATGTTGATGGCCTTGCACTCTCCTTTTGGATTTTCTTCTGTATTGCTTGGAAGAGTACTTGGAGGGAGTTCAGTAATTTTCTTACTCAGCTGTCCCACTTGTGCCTCCAAATTCCTAATGGAGGACCTTGTTTCAGTCATGAAACTTTGAGTGGTTTTGATTAGATCAGAGACCATGGTTGCTAAGTCAGAGGGGTTCTGCTTAGAATTTTCTATCTGTTGCTGAGAAGATAATGGAAAAGGCTTGCCATTGCTAAACCTGTTTCTTCCACCATTGTTGTTATTGAAACCTTGTTGAGGTCTCTCTTGATTCTTCCATGAGAAATTTGGGTGATTTTTCCATGAAGAATTATAGGTGTTTCCATAGGGTTCTCCTAGGTAATTCACCTCTTCCATTGAAGGGTTCTCAGGATCATAAGCTTCTTCCTCAGATGAAGCTTCCTTAGTACTGCCAGGTGCATTTTGCATTCCGGACAGACTTTGAGAAATTAGATTGACTTGTTGGGTCAATATCTTGTTCTGAGCCAGTATGGCATTCAGAGTGTCAATCTCAAGAACTCCTTTCTTCTGACTAGTCCCATTGTTCACAGGATTTCTTTCAGAAGTGTACATGAATTGGTTAGTTGCAACCATTTCAATTAGCTCTTGAGCCTCTGTAGGCGTCTTCTTCAGATGAAGAGATCCTCCAGCAGAGCTATCCAAAGACATCTTGGATAGTTCAGAGAGACCATCATAGAAAATACCTATGATGCTCCATTCAGAAAGCATGTCAGAAGGACACTTTCTGATTAATTGTTTGTATCTTTCCCAAGCTTCATAGAGGGATTCTCCATCCTTCTGTCTGAAGGTTTGGACTTCCACTCTAAGCTTACTCCATCTTTGTGGTGGAAAGAACTTTGCCAAGAAGGCATTGACTAGCTTTTCCCAAGAGTCCAGGCTTTCTTTAGGTTGAGAGTCCAACCATATTCTAGCTCTGTCTCTTACAGCAAAAGGGAATAGCATCAGTCTATAGACCTCAGGGTCTACCCCATTAGTCTTGACTGTGTCACAGATTTGCAAGAATTCAGCTAAGAACTGATGAGGATCTTCCATTGGAAGTCCATGGAACTTGCAATTCTGTTGCATTAGAGAAACTAATTGAGGTTTAAGCTCAAAGCTGTTTGCTCCAATGGCAGGGATAGAGATGCTTCTCCCATAGAAGTCGGGAGTAGGTGCAGTAAAGTCACCCAGCACCTTCCTTGCATTGTTGGCATTGTTGTTGTTTTCGGCTGCCATGTGTTCTTCTTCCTTGAAGAATTCGGTCAGGTCCTCTAAAGAGAGTTGTGCTTTGGCTTCTCTTAGCTTTCTCTTCAAGGTTCTTTCAGGTTCAGGATCAGCTTCAACAAGAATGCCTTTGTCTCTGCTCCTGCTCATATGAAAGAGAAGAGAACAAGAAAATGTGGAATCCTCTATGTCACAGTATAGAGATTCCTTGAAGTGTCAGAGGAAAAGAAAAATAGAAGAAGAGAAGGTAGAAGAATTCGAACTTGATTAGATAGAGTTCGAATTGTGCATTAAGAAGGAGTAGTACTCCATAAATAGAAGGATGTGGGAAGGAGGGAAGAGAATTTTCGAAAATTCAATTAAAAAGATGTTGATAATTTTCAAAAATTGAAAGTGGAAAAGAAATTAAGTGATTTTTGAAAAAGATTTTGAAATTAGAAATTAGAAGGATTTGATTGAAAACTATTTTGAAAAAGATGTGATTAAAAAGATTTGATTGAAAAGTTATGGTTTTAAAAAGATGTGATTGAGAAGATATGATTTGAAAACAATTTTAAAAGATTTGATTTTGAAAATCAGTGACTTGCCTAACAAGAAAAGATATGATTCAAACATTAAACCTTTCTCAACAGAAAAGGCAACAAATTTGAGATGTTCAATCAAATCATTAATTGTTAGTAAGTACCTTTGAAAAAAGGAAAGAAATTGATTTTGAAAACATTTGATTGAAAAGATATGATTTGAAAAAGATTTGATTTTGAAAAACTTTGAAAACTTGAAAAAAAATTGATTTGAAAACAAAATCTTCCCCCTAGCACCATCCTGGCGTTAAACGCCCAGAATGGTATACATTCTGGCGTTTAACGCCCAAAATGCACCCTTTTTGGGCGTTAAACGCCCAACCAGGTACCCTGGCTGGCGTTTAAACGCCAGTCTGTCTTCTTCACTGGGCATTTTTGAATGCTCAGCTTTTTCTGTATAATTCCTCTGCAGTATGTTCTGAATCTTCAATTCTTGGTATCATTGACTTGAAAAGACACAAATTAAAAATATTTTTGGATTTTTAATAATCAAAATGCAATAAGAATCAAATAACAGTGCATGCAAGACACCAAACTTAGCAGTTTGTATACTACTGACACTAACAATATGAGAATGCATATGAGACACACAAAATACTTCAAGTCAATAGAATTCAAAGATTAGAACACAAAAATCATCAAGAATTACTTGAGGATCCTTAAGATACATGAATGAATGCATGCAATTGACACCAAACTTAAGATGAGACACTAGACTTAAGCAAGAAACATCAAATATTTTTGGTTTTTATGATTTTGTAATTTTTTTTGTATTTTTCGGAAATTAAGTGGAAAAAGATATCAAAATTCTTAATGAGAATTCCAGGAATCAGTGCAATGCTAGTCTAAGACTCCGGTCCAGGAATTAGACATGGCTTCACAGCCAGCCAAGCCTTCAAAGAAAGCTTCGGTCCAAAACACTAGACATGGCCAATGGCCAGCCAAGCCTTAGCAGATCATTGCTCCAATAGCAAGATTGATAGAGATCAACAAGCTATTGTGATGATCAGTTGAAACCTCGGTCCAATAAGATTAGACATGGCTTTTCAGCCAGCCAGATTTCAACAAATCATCATGAAACTCTAGAATTCATCTTCAAGAATTTCGAAAAAAATAAATGCCTAATCTAAGCAACAAGATGAACCGTCAGTTGTCCATACACAAGAACAATCCCCGGCAACGGCGCCAAAAACTTGGTGCACGAAATTGTGATCAATACTTTTCAAAACATAAACAATCCCTAGTAATGGCTCCAAAGACTTGGTGCTCAATACCATGGCATAAACACAACTTCGCACAACTAACCAGCAAGTGCACTGGGTCGTCCAAGTAATAAACCTTACGCGAGTAAGGGTCGATCCCACGGAGATTGGTGGTATGAAGCAAGCTATGGTCATCTTGTAAATCTCAGTCAGGCAGACTCAAATGGGTATAGTGATAAACGAATAAAGCAATAAGATAAAGATAGAGATACTTATGTATATCATTGGTGTAAGAGCTTCAGACAAGCGTATGAAGATGCCTTCCCTTCCGTCTCTCTGCTTTCCTACTGCCTTCATCCAATCCTTCTTACTCCTTTCCATGGCAAGCTCGTGTAGGGTTTCACTGTTGTCAGCAGCTACCTCCCATCCTCTCAGTGAAAATACGTCCCTGATGCTCTGTCACAGCATAGGCTAATCATCTGTCGGTTCTCGTTCAGGCCGGAATAATATCCATTGATACTTTTGCGTCTGTCACTAACGCCCTAGCCTGCTAGGAGTTTGAAGCACATCACAGTCATTCAATCATTGAATCCTACTCAGAATACCACAGACAAGGTTAGACCTTCCGGATTCTCTTGAATGCCGCCATCAGTTCTTGCCTATACCACGAAGACTCTGATCTCACGGAATGGCTGGCTCGTTTGTCAGGCGAGCACTCGGTTGTCAGGCGATCAACCATGCATCGTGCAATCAGGAATCCAAGAGATATTCACTAAGCCTCAGATGCTTGTAGAACAAGAGTGGTTGTCAGTCACCTTGTTCATGGGTGAGAATGGTGATGGGCGTCAATCATCACCTTCATCAAGTTGAAGAACAAGTGATATCTTGGACAAAGAACAAGCGGAATTGAATAGAAGAACAATAGTAATTGCATTAATACTCGAGGTACAGCAGAGCTCCACACCTTAATCTATGGTGTGTAGAAACTCCACCGTTGAAAATACATAAGCATAAGGTCTAGGCATGGCCGAATGGCCAGCCTCCCAATGATCTAAGATAGCATAAAACGAAGATAGCTACCAAAGTCCCCTTAATACAATAGTAAAAGGTCCTACTTATAGATAACTAGTAGCCTAAGGTTTACAGAAATGAGTAAATGACATAAAAATCCACTTCCGGGCCCACTTGGTGTGTGCTTGGGCTGAGAAATGAAGCATTTTCGTGTAGAGACTCTCCTTGGAGTTAAACGCCAGCTTTAGTGCCAGTTTGGGCGTTTAACTCCCAATTAGGTGCCAGTTCCGGCGTTTAACGCTGGAATTTCTTGAGGTGACTTTGAACGCCGGTTTGGGCCATCAAATCTTGGGCAAAGTATGGACTATTATATATTTCTGGAAAGCCCAGGATGTCTACTTTCCAACGCCGTTGAGAGCGCGCCAATTGGGCTTCTGTAGCTCCAGAAAATCCACTTCGAGTGCAGGGAGGTCAGAATCCAACAGCATCTGCAGTCCTTTTGAGTCTCTGGATCAGATTTTTGCTCAGATCCCTCAATTTCAGCCAGAAAATACCTGAAATCACAGAAAAACACACAAACTCATAGTAAAGTCCAGAAAAGTGAATTTTAACTAAAAACTAATAAAAATATAATAAAAACTAACTAAAAGATACTAAAATCATACTAAAAACAATGCCAAAAAGTGTATAAATTATCCGCTCATCATGCTGCACCCAATGCCCAGCCATTTTCCAGAGAGTTATGCCAGAACTGTGCCAGTGTTGTGCTTGGGGCACGAGAACACCCACGCATACGCGTGGTTGACGCGTGCGCGTCGATTGGAAAATTTTTAATCCACGCGTTAGCGTGCATGACGCTTACGCGTCGATGAGTTTTTGAGGCCATCCACGCATGCGCGTGGAGTGCGCGTACGCGTGGCCTTGTTTTCATCCCAAAGTTGATTTTTGAGTTTTAAAAGCCAAATCTCATACTTCTAAGCCTCCGATCTCACAATTTATGTCTTAAATCATTATGACATGCCTAGCTATTAAAAAGGGGCTAGTGAATGAGGTAACTTGCGAGTGAAGCAAGGGAAGAATGAATGATCATTGAGGATCAAGCATGATTATGTGAGATGCGGAGGATGGTGGTGGAAGTGCTTGTTATGCCATGGGCCGAAAGGCCGTATTTGTTAATGAGATGGCTGGTTATGGATTTAACCGTGATGCCAATGGGCTGGTTATGGATTTAACCGTGAGCCGGAAGGCTAGATTATTGCCGTGTTACGGCGGAGCCATGATTATGGTCATGTATAAATGCATATATGCTATTGAATGAATTGTGAATGTTGCACTTCCACTGTTGGAGATGAGAGTTTCCCTGGGAGGAAGCAGTGGCTAGCCACCACGTGCTCCGGGTTGAGACTCGAAGCTCTTTTGACCCTATGTCATAAGTGTGGCCGGGCACTGTGAAAGACCCGGATGAGCTCGTCCCCATAAATATTCACCAGTGAGGGTGATGGATATAGATCATGATTATAATCAAGTTTATAACGAGTATAACTCGAGTTGGGGATGCGTGACAGAGGGACAGTCCAATGGTTAGCTACCAGGACTTGTCGGGTTGGCTCTATAACCGACAGATGATATCATCAGCCACTAGGGACAGGCATTCATCATATGCATACTATAAGAATTGTTTGAGATTGCCTATTTGACTGCATATTACTTGCTAATTGTCTAAATGCCTTACTTGTTCCTAATTGTATATTTCTTGCTTGATATAACTGTGTTTGCTACTTTATACTCCTGCTGGTGGTTGGGAGGTCTGAAGGAATTGGAAAGGGAAGTATTAGTTAGACTGAAGTATCTTTAGTCAGATGCCCTTTATGGTTTAGCTTGTTTATAAGCTTTGATATTATCTGGAGGAAGTTCTAGGATTGCTTTCGGCTTTCCTCCATTATTATGTATTATATATGTGGAAGCTGTTACCATGCTGGGGACCTCTGGTTCTCACCCATGCGGATTTTGTGGTTTTCAGATGCAGGACGTGAGGTTTCCCGCTGAGGCATGCTGGAGACTTCTATATTTGCGAAGATCCTTTGTTCTCGGGGCTATGTTTTGGTTTATATGTTTTGTTTAGATACTTTTATCTCCATTAAATAATACAAACTGTGATGACTCCTCTTATGGGAGATTTTGGAGAATAGGTTTTATGTATTTGTGTCCCCTTGGGTTTCCTTTGGGGTTTTCCTTATTTTTATCATATGTATATATTGCTATGCTTGGACCGGTTATCTTCGCAGCCGGAACTTGAGTCTTGATATTCCTGTTTTTGACACTCCTTTGTATATATATAATCACGCGTTGGTTATCCTTACTCGTTACGTTATCGATCGGAGTGTTGCGCTTTGAGTTGCGATTTTTGTTTACCCCTTTTTCTACAAAGGCTCCTAGTTATAATCAATCATTCATACTACTATACGTACTAAATTTTTATTTTAGAGGTCGTAATACCTTGCCATCTCTGAATTATGACTTAAGCATAAGACTCTGTATGGTAGGGTGTTACATCTTCCGATCTAAGCCCACCAATATCTATATATCCAAGCGACGCCCCCCCCCCCATTATTGCACTCCAAATCTCCAACCACATCTTCAGCGTCAGTGCCTAGGTCAAACAACGCTTCCTGCAAAAAGGTCAACAAAACCATGATGGCAAAACCAAACATACATTACAAACTTGGCAAAGTATTTGGTGGATCTCTTGTAGAAAGGTCCATCAAATAAAGTTGAGTAAAATATTTGTATGTCGAGAAAAAAACACTTAATTAATAAACAACTCCTTCTATTTCATAGTTGTAACTCTTAGGATACTCTATTTTATCCACACACTCCACATATTGAAAATGTGACTCAACTTTACTCATCTATTAATATTAATTTAGTTAAATTGTTAAATTATACACGACACAAAGTTAACGAGAGACTCGTTTATTTATTAATGTTCTCAATTATTTCACATCTTATAGTCATTCTTTTTTCATGACTTTGATGTAGGATATAAATAAAAAAAATTTATGATTCATAGATACACAACACATAATTCATAATTTACTGACATAGAATTACACATTATGCTCATGTTATTAAAAAATAAAGGCAAAGTTACCCTCTCAAACATGCCAAACAATTATTAAATAAAATAAATTACAAATTATTAACAATAAAGGGTAAGTTACCCTCTCTGTCATGTCTAACAATTATTAAATGAAATAAACTACCAATTAATCATAACAAAACATTTTTCTCTGAATTACAGGAGTTATTAACAAAACTTATTTCATAATTTTCAATTTCTTTCAAACTAATTTTTCATTAAAAAGTTCAAAACCCAGACAAACTGAATTAAATTATATCATCATAGTTAATATTAACTCTTAATCTAACATGAAGTTTAATATCTTAACTAATTAATCATGATTCATTTTTTTGCCTAACTACAAGAGTTTTAGAGTAGTTCTATTTTATAATTTTCTTAATTTTTACGTCATAAAAAAAGTGTGATTCTAACTTTAATAATATCTATTTGGCAAAAATAATTAACTAATTAAAACTCACAGTCTAACTCAAGAACCCAACTAAAAAGACTAAGCATTTATTGCAATTAACTTAGTGGCGAGAGGAGAAGAGTCGATCAAACTTAGAGGGAAGCAACACATTCACTCATTCTTTTCTCTCTTTTGGTTTCCATCTTCTATATATGTCTTTCCATGTTTACTTAATTTTCTGCATCTTTTTTCTCCAAAGGCATATGATGAGCGGATAATTTATACGCTTTTTAGCATTGTTTTTAGGTAGTTTTTAGTAAGTTCAAGCTACTTTTAGGGATGTTTTCATTAGTTTTTATCTTAAATTTACATTTCTGGACTTTACTAGGAGTTTGTGTGTTTTTCTGTGATTTCAGGTAATTTCTGGCTGAAATTGAGGAACTTGAGCAAAACTCTGAAAAGGGCTGACAAAAGGACTGCTGATGCTGTTGGAATCTGACCTCCCTGCACTCAAAATGGATTTTCTGGAGCTACAGAACTCCAAATGGCGCGCTCTCAACGGCGTTGGAAAGTAGACATCTAGAGCTTTCCAGCAATATATGATAGTTCATACTTTATTCGGATATTGACGACGTAACATGGCGTTGAACGCCAAGTACATGCTGCTGTCTAGAGTTAAATGCCAGAAACACGTCATGATCCGGAGTTGAACCCCCAAAACACGTTATAACTTGGAGTTCAACTCCAAGAAAAGCCTCAGCTCGTGGATAGACCAAGCTCAGCCCAAACATACACCAAGTGGGCCCCGGAAGTGGATTTATGCATCAATTACTTACTTCTGTAAACCCTAGTAGCTAGTTTATTATAAATAGAACTCTTTACTATCATATTATCATCCTGGATCCTAGATTGTATTTTGAATCCTGTGATCACGTTTTGGGGGCTGGCCATTCGGCCATGCCTGAACCTTTCACTTATGTATTTTCAACAGTGGAGTTTCTGCACACCATAGATTAAGGGTGTGGAGCTCTGCTGTACCTCAAGTTTCAATACAATTACTATTACTTTCTATTCAATTCTCTTTTATTCTTATTCCAAGATATACGTTGCACTTAACTTTGATGAATGTGATGATCCGTGACACTCATCATCATTCTCACCTATGAATGCGCGTGACTGACAACCACTTCCGTTCTACTTTAGGCCGGGCGCATATCTCTTAGATTCCCCAATAGAATCTTCGTGGTATAAGCTAGATAGATGGCGGCATTCATGAGGATCCGGAAAGTCTAAACCTTGTCTATGGTATTCCGAGTAGGATTCTGGGATTGAATGACTGTGACGAGCTTCAAACTCCTGAAGGCTGGGCGTGATGACAAACGCAAAAGAATCAAGGGATTCTATTCCAACCTGATTGAGAACCGACAGATGATTAGCCGTGCTGTGACAGAGCATAGGAACGTTTTCATTGAGAGGATGGGATGTAGCCACTGACAACGGTGATGCCCTACATACAGCTTGCCATGGAAAGGAGTAAGAAGGATTGGATGAATGTAATAGGAAAGTAGAGATTCAAGAGGAGCACAGCATCTCCATACACTTATCTGAAATTTCCACTATTAATTTACATAAGTATTTCTATCCATTTTATTTTCTGTTTATTTTTATTAATCATATTTGATTTTCTAAATTCCATAATTTTATCCTCCTGACTGGGATTTACAAGATGACCATAACTTGCTTCATACCAACAATCTCTGTGGGATCGACCCTTACTCACGTAAGGTATTACTTGGACGACCCAGTACACTTGCTGGTTAGTTGAACGGAGTTGTGTCCACACATAAGTGCCATAATAATGATTCCATACAACAACAAAGAATACTACATTGATGTGATCACAATTTCGTCCACCAAGTTTTTGGCGCCGTTGCCGGGGATTGTTCGAGTATGGACAACTGACGGTTCATCTTGTTGATCAGATTAGGTAATTTTTATTTTATTAAAAAAAATTCGAAAATCTTTTCAAAATCTTCTCCCTATCTTCGAAAATTATTCAAAAAAATTTTTAATATGCATTCTAGAGTTTCATGAAGCATGTTGAAGCCTGGCTGGCTGTAAAGCCATGTCTAAATTCTTTTGGACTGAGGCTTCAAAATCATCTTCATAGAGGCAAGCTAATTTGATTATTAGCTGTATGCGAAAGCTTGGCTGGCCATTGGCCATGTCTAGTGTTTTGGACTGGAGCTTTTATTGAAAGCTTGGCTGGCTATTAAGCCATGTCTAATTCCTGGACCGGAGCTTTAGACTAACATTGCATGATTCCTGGAATTCATATTAAAAATTTTGAATTTCTTATTTTCCTTTTCTTATATGTTTTTCGAAAAAAAATCAAATCAAATACAAAAAAATTAGAAAATCATAAAAATCAAAAATATTTTGTGATTCTTGTTTGAGTCTTGTGTCAATTCATAAGTTTGGTGTCAATTGCATGTTCATCTTTTTCTTGCATAAAATTTTCGAAAAATTCATGCATTCATAGCATTCATCATGATCTTCAAGTTGTTCTTGATGAACTTTCTTGTTTGATCTTCATATTTTCTTGTTTTGTGTTGTATGGTGTTTTTCATATGCATTCTTGCATTCATAGAGTCTAAACATGAAAAATTTCTAAGTTTGGTGTCTTGCATGTTTTCTTTTCTTGAAAATTTTTCAAAAATATGTTCTTGATGTTCATCATGATCTTCAAAGTGTTCTTGGTGTTCATCTTGACATTCATAGTGTTCTTGCATGCATCATGTGTTTTGATCCAAAATTTTCATGCATTGAGTATTTTTAGTGTTTTTCTCTCTCATCAAAAAAAAATTCAAAAATCAAAAAAATATCTTATCCTTTTAAATCTTATCTTTTTAAAATCTTTTTCAAAAATCATATCTTTTCCATTTTTTCATCATTTTCGAAAATTTCAAAAATCTTTTTCAAAATATTTTCAAAATCTTTTTTCTTATCTTTACATCATATTTTTGAAAATTGCATCAAAAATTAATGTTTTGATTCAAAAATTTCAAGTTTGTTACTTTCTTGTTAAGAAAGATTCAAATTTTAAGTTCTAGAATCATATCTTGTGATTTCTTGTGAGTCAAGTCATTAATTGTGATTTTAAAATTCAAATCTTTTTCAAAACTAATTTCAATCTTATCTTTTCAAAACCATATCTTTTTAAATCATATCTTTTATATCATATTTTTTTCAAAATTTTATCTTTTTCAAAAAAATTTTAAAATATCTTTTCTAACTTCTTATCTTCTTATCTTTTCAAAATTGATTTTAATATCTTTTTTCAACTAACTAATTAACTTTTTGTTTGTTTCTTATCTTTTTCAAAACCACCTAACTACTTTTCCCTCTCTAATTTTTGAAAATACCTCCCTCTTTTTCAAAAATTCTTTTTAATTAATTAATTGTTTCAAATTTTAGTTTTAATTTTTGAAAATTACTAACCCATTTTTCAAAATTATTTTCGAATTTCTCTCCCCCTCGTCTCTTTCTATTTATTTTATTTATTTACTAACACTTCTCTTCACCTCTCTTCATCTCCAATCACTGCCTCTATCCTCACCATTGTGATTGGATTCTCCACTTTTATTCCTTTCTTCTTCTACTAACAATAAGGAACCTCTTTACTGTGACATAGAGGATTCCTCTTTCTTTTCTTGTTCTCTTCTTCCCTATATGAGCACGAGCAAGGACAAGAACATTCTTATTGAAGCAGATCATGAACCTGAAAGGACTCTGAAGAGGAAGTCAAGAGAAACTAAAAATCAACAATTCAGAGAAACCTCAAAAAAAAAGAAGAAAAAAAAAGAGAAAAAGGAAAGACAAAAAGCTTCCACCTCCGAGTCATGGGAGATGGAAAGACTCATCTAAAGGGTTTATAGCTCAGTGGTAGAATATTTGACTGCAAATCAAGAGATCCCTGAGATACCTCAAGGGATAAATTATCCTCCACACAACTATTGGGAGCAAATAAGGATAAAAACACCAAAATCACTAGGGATCATGCAACAGAAGCAAGGAAAAGACATAAAGGAGCTCAAAAAGCACCATTGGATCTTCAAGAAGGTGCCACCCTCACTCAGGTGGGCTCATTCCTTGTTCTTATTTTATCTATTTTTTCGGTTTTTATCCTTCATGTTTATCTATATTTTGTGTCTCTACTTCATGATCATTAGTATGTAGTAACTATGCCTTAAAGATTATGAATAAAATCCATTAATCCTTCACCTCTCTTAAATGAAAAATGTTTTAATTCAAAAGAACAAGACGTACATGAATTTCGAATTTATCCTTGAATTTAGTTTAATTATATTGATGTGGTGACAATACTTTTTGTTTTCTGAATGAATGCTTGAACAGTGCATATGTCTTTTGATCTTGTTGTTCATGAATGTTAAAATTGTTGGCTCTTGAAAGAATGATAAACAAAGAGAAATGTTATTGATGATCTGAAAAATCATGAAATTGATTCTTGAAGCAAGAAAAAGCAGTGAAAAAGAAGAAGCTTGTGAAAAAAAAAGTGGCAAAAAAAAATAGAAAGAAAAAAGAAAAAAAAAAGCAAGCAGAAAAAGCCAATAGCCCTTAAAACTAAAAGGCAAGGGTAAAAAAGGATCCAAGGCTTTGAGCATCAATGGATAGGAGGGCCCAAGGAAATAAAATCCAGGCCTAAGCGGCTAAATCAAGCTGTCCTTAACCATGTGCTTGTGTCATGAAGGTCCAAGTGAAAAGCTTGATACTGAGTGGTTAAAGTCGTGATCCAAGGCAAAAAGAGTGTGCTTAAGAGCTCTGGACACCTCTAACTGGGGACTTTAGCAAAGCTAAGTCACAATCTGAAAAGGTTCACCCAGTTATGTGTCTGTGGCATTTATGTATCCGGTGGTAATACTGGAAAACAAAGTGCTTAGGGCCACGGCCAAGACTCATAAGTAGCTGTGTTCAAGAATCAACATGCTTAACTAGGAAAGTCAATAACACTATCCGAAAGTCTAAGTTCCTAGAGAAGCCAATCATTCTAAACTTCAAAGGAAAAAGTGAGATGCCAAAACTGTTCAGAAGCAAAAAGCTACAAGTCCCGCTCATCTAATTATAATTAATATTCATTGATATTCTGGAATTTATAGTATATTCTCTTCTTTTTATCCTAATTGATTTTCAGTTGCTTGGGGACAAGCAACAATTTAAGTTTGGTGTTGTGATGAGCGGATAATTTATACGCTTTTTGGCATTGTTTTTAGGTAGTTTTTAGTAAGTTCAAGCTACTTTTAGGGATGTTTTCATTAGTTTTTATGTTAAATTCACATTTCTAGACTTTACTAGGAGTTTGTGTGTTTTTCTGTGATTTCAGGTAATTTCTGGCTGAAATTGAGGGACTTGAGCAAAACTCTGAAAAGGGCTGACAAAAGGACTGCTGATGCTGTTGGAATCTGACCTCCCTGCACTCAAAATGGATTTTCTGGAGCTACAGAACTCTAAATGGCGCCCTCTCAACGGCGTTGGAAAGTAGACATCCAGAGCTTTCCAGCAATATATGATAGTCTATACTTTATTCGGAAATTGACGACGTAACATGGCGTTGAACGCCAAGTACATGCTGCTGTCTGGAGTTAAACGCCAGAAACACGTCATGATCCGGAGTTGAACGCCCAAAACACGTTATAACTTGGAGTTCAACTCCAAGAAAAGCCTCAGCTCGTGGATAGACCAAGCTCAGCCCAAACATACACCAAGTGGGCCCCGGAAGTGGATTTATGCATCAATTACAATCATATTATCATCCTGGATCCTAGATTGTATTTTGAATCCTGTGATCACGTTTTGGGGGCTGGCCATTCGGCCATGCCTGAACCTTTCACTTATGTATTTTCAACAGTGGAGTTTCTGCACACCATAGATTAAGGGTGTGGAGCTCTGCTGTACCTCAAGTTTCAATACAATTACTATTACTTTCTATTCAATTCTCTTTTATTCTTATTCCAAGATATACGTTGCACTTAACTTTGATGAATGTGATGATCCGTGACACTCATCATCATTCTCACCTATGAATGCGCGTGACTGACAACCACTTCTGTTCTACTTTAGGCCGGGCGCATATCTCTTAGATTCCCCAACAGAATCTTCGTGGTATAAGCTAGATAGATGGCGGCATTCATGAGGATCCGGAAAGTCTAAACCTTGTCTATGGTATTCCGAGTAGGATTCTGGGATTGAATGACTGTGACGAGCTTCAAACTCCTGAAGGCTGGGCGTGATGACAAACGCAAAAGAATCAAGGGATTCTATTCCAACCTGATTGAGAACTGACAGATGATTAGCCGTGCTGTGACAGAGCATAGGAACGTTTTCACTGAGAGGATGGGATGTAGCCACTGACAACGGTGATGCCCTACATACAGCTTGCCATGGAAAGGAGTAAGAAGGATTGGATGAATGTAATAAGAAAGTAGAGATTCAAGAGGAGCACAGCATCTCCATACACTTATCTGAAATTCCCACTATTAATTTACATTAGTATTTCTATCCATTTTATTTTCTGTTTATTTTTATTAATCATATTTGATTTTCTAAATTCCATAATTTTATCCTCCTGACTGGGATTTACAAGATGACCATAACTTGCTTCATACCAACAATCTCTGTGGGATCGACCCTTACTCACGTAAGGTATTACTTGGACGACCCAGTACACTTGCTGGTTAGTTGAACGGAGTTGTGTCCACACATAAGTGCCATAATAATGATTCCATACAACAACAAAGAATACTACATTGATGTGATCACAATTTCGTCCACCAGCATATCACCCACAACAATGATTGCTCAATTCGCTAACCACCGTAAATTCAGTTCTTTTTGATTTTGAACTTCTTAATAAAAGATCAGTTTCAAGAGAAATGATATAAAATGAGTTGGATGAAATAACTTGTCTGCAAACTTAACAAGTTCACTCGCAACATATTACTTCGACATCATTCCAACATAATTAACCAACTCATAACTATTCTTCAGTGTCCCTAAACCGTTCTTTAATACCAAAAAAATTGTCATTGCACATTTGCACCAACAAGCACCCTCACCTTCTCCATCTATGAGTCACAAAAATAAAAACACCTATAGCTATGTTACCTTCCCACTAACTACACAGCGGTAATGCCTCATTAAACAACCTAGTTAATAATAAATCCTTACATGTTGCTCACAACTGTATTCTTACACCTCAATACCTCACCATCAACCCTATTCATTCTTGGCCAATTAGAGAAAATCGCATACATACCCCCTCGTCTGCATAATCGGTTTCTGCCTGCGAAAACATCTCCACCATCGCCACGTTCCATATTCACGGGTCTTCTGCCTTGCTGCTACTCGATGTCATTCTCCACTGGAGTTTCCTTACCTAAAATGGTACCCATCACACAAACTCGATTACTCAACAACTCTAGCATCACTACTTGTCATTTGCCATGATGCTACCGACCACCAAATCTTCAACCAATTCAAGAAATTCAACACACACATTCATGCTCAACAAATTCAAGAATTTCAATAAATTAAGTTAGACAGATTCATACTAAAAAATTCAACAAACTCAAAAATCCAAAAAATCCAACAAACAGATTCACACTTGACAAATTTAGCTATTCGAGATATTAACCTAAACAGATTTATACTAAAAAATTAAACATATTCAAAAAAATTATAGAATTCAACAAATTAAAAAATTTCAAAAAATTCAGCAAGAAATTCAAGAAATTAACCTAAACAGACTCATACTAAAAAATTCAATAAATTTAAAAATTCAAAAAATTTAACAACCAGATTCATACTCAACAAACTCAAGAAATTTAAGAAATTAAGAGAGACCACAAGCCATTTGAGACTGTGAATAATAGCAGAAAGCCAGAAACCTTTGGATCTTTATTTCAAGACTATGAAGGCAGTGCTAGTAATGAGGAAGTCAAATCACAACTAACAGAACTAGGTCAGGTATACTAGAATGGTTGGTTAAATTATCAATGATGGATACTCATACTCCCATCCCTTCTCAAGAGTCATGCTCAAATTTAAAATATTTCAACTGTATTAGAAGAAGAGCACCAACCTGTACAACAGAGTAGAGGAGGCAGAAGACAGAGATAAACAACCAGTCTGACAGAGTAGAGGACGCACATGATGGAGAGGACGCTATTACAGTGACGACAAACCGGCGCAAGGAGCCGCGGAGCAAGGATTAGCCACGATGAAGACAAGGGAGCCACAGTGCAGGTGATGTCGTTGGAGTTGCACGGTGTCCGTCGACACGAACAACACCACACGGCCGGCTGTGTCGCGGTGATGTGATGTTAGCTTGCGACTATGGTGTCGCTGTGAGGTGAGGTTAGGGTTAACTTTTGGGGGATTAGGATTAAGGGAATGGGAATGGGGGTATTGGGTGTTTCTGTATCTTTTTTCCCCCTAAAAATCCAATTAAACAAAAAAATAAACCTTTGAACCGGCTTGGTGATAAAAAAATTGCCTGTTCTTAGATTTTCATCAAGACCGTACAGTTGACCTGGATTTTTCCCCTCGATCCCAAACCCCCAATTCAAAAGGTAAATTTGGCTTTCATTAGTCCTCCACCGAGGACATTTCTTATCTGGTATAGTACTTGATAAACCCCAATTTTGTGGTTTATCTTGTGCTTATTTTGAGGGATTTTATCACATTTTCTCATATTTATTCAATGAAATAGCATGGTTTTGCAATTCTCCCTTGATTTGTGCTTAAATGTGAAAACATGCTTTTTAGGCCCTAAAATTGGTGATTTTAATTCACTTTAATTCCATTCAATGCCTTGATGTGTTTGTTGAGTGATTTCATGTTCATAAGGCAAGTATTGGATGGAAGAAGTGAGGAGAAGAGCATGTAAAGTGGGAGAACTCATGAAGAAGTGAAGGAACCGTAAAGCTGTCAAGCCTGACCTCTTCACACTCAAACGACCATAACATGAGCTACAGAGATCCAAATAAGGCGGTTCCAATTGCGTTGGAAAGCTAACATCTGGGGCTTCAAAATGATATAAAATTTGCCATATGTTGCTTCGCCTTAAGGGGCGCGCACGCACCATGTACGCGCGCGCCCCGATTCTGTCTGTGGGTCCACTTTAATGAAATCGCCCCCAGCGATTTTTCAGCTCATTTTGGGCCCAATCCAACCCATTTCTGATGCTATTGAACCCAAGGATTGAGGAGGAAATGAGGGAAGGAGTCATAGTTTAGTTTTCATCATGTTTTAGGGTAGAATTCTAGAGAGAGAAGTTCTCTCTTCTCTCTAGAA
The DNA here is from genome assembly GCF_014773155.1 of Arachis stenosperma. NCBI lineage: Eukaryota > Viridiplantae > Streptophyta > Magnoliopsida > Fabales > Fabaceae > Arachis > Arachis stenosperma. The sequence goes on along the minus strand of NC_080377.1, from coordinate 50,622,819 downwards.
TTTAGGGTAGTTTAGGTTTAATTTTCTTAAATCCAACTTTTAATTCTTGTTATGATTTAGTTTCTCCTTTTAATTTCTTGTTGTTACATCTCTACTCTTCTAGTTTTTACTTGTTCATTTCTTTTATTTTGTTGCTTTTATGTTCATGAACCTTGTTGGATCTTAATTTTCCTTTAATGCAATTTTATGTTTGATGTTATTTTTATTGTTGATTTGAGTTATTGATTTTACTTTTCTTGCTATTGGTAGTTGGTAGATTTTATTATTCTTGCACATTTACTATGCTTTCCTTTTGTGCTCACCAAGTGTTTGACAAAAAGCTTGGTTGGATGTTAGAGTAGATTTTGAGCATTCTTGACTTGGAAAGAGTAATTAGGCAATCTTGAGTCATGAAAACCTAACTTATGTTGGTGATCTAGAGTTGTTAGCTAACATTGTTTCCATTGACGCTAATCTTTTGCTAATTTAATTAGTTAGTTGATTAGGACTTATGGAATATTGTTTCCATTGACGCTAATCTTTTGCTAGTTTAATTAGTAAGTCGGTTAGGACTTTTGGATTGAGATTAGCTAGTCTCGTTAGACTTTCTCCCTATTTGTTAGAGTTGACGTAATGAGATAAATTCTTGTTTATCATTGTGATATGATTGATTATCTTGTTTGACTTTCTCCCTATTTGTTGGAGTTGAGTAAATAAGATGAATTAATCATGCATGACTAGGATAGAAAGCCTATGATCTCAATTCATTGCCATGAATGTCTCTCTTTCTTTAATTGCTTCCTTTAATTGCTTGTTTGATTTACTTTTCGTATTATTTACTTTCTTGCTTTTACATTTCCTTGCCCAATATCAAATCAAACCCCCCGTTGATCCCCATAGCCAATAATTAAGCACTTCATTGCAATTCCTTGTGAGACGACCCGGAGTCTTAATACTTCGGTTAATTTTCATTGGGGTTTATACATGTGACAACCAATATTTTTGATTGGGAGGATTGTTTGTTGGTGTAGAACTATACTTGCAACGAGAATTCATTCAATTGAGAAAATTCTATACCACGACAATTTTCTTAAATCAAAATGGCGCTGTTGCCGGGGAGTTGCAATGGTGTTATGTTATTGGCTATTGTGAATATTGTGAATATGTTTGCCTTTTGCTTATTTGTTAGTTTTTGTTAGCTTTAGGACTTTGTTGCTTATTTTTGTTAGTTTTTGTTTTTATTTTCTATCATGAATTCTCACCCCTTTGGCTATGAGTTTGGTTCAAACTATGTTGTAGGAAATGAAAGCTTCAATGAGGATGTGCGTCAAGGATGGAACAATCAAAGATAGGAGGAGCCTCAAAGGATTGATCAACCTTATTGGCAACAACCGCCTCCGATTTCCTATGGGTATAATTCTCATCCTAATGCATATCAATCTAATGGAGGTGGTGACCCTTATTGTGATTGTTAACAACTACCACTACATGCCTATGAACCACCCCCTCAACATGATTTTGAACCACCTTACTCACAAGCCCCCTACCACCAAACACCTCATTATGACCCTAATCCCTATCCACCATACCAACCACCTTATGAACCATATGAACCACACATGGAACCACCACCATTCCAACACCATTACTCTCAAGAACCACCTCAATATACACCACCTCCATACCCTTACCAAGATGAACCAACTTCCGATTATGAACCTTTCCTCCCAAACAATGAACCTTCTCTTCCACCATCATCTCCCGATGAAGCCCCCATGCAAGAACTAAGAGATCTTGAATCTCATATCTTAAGGTGACAAGAGGAGGATGAAAAAAAGTTTAAAGAGCTAGGAGCCAAGATGGCTATCCTAGTGGAAGTCGTTAGCAATATGGCCTCTTCCCAACTAAGCAATCAAGGAACTCCCATTGACGAATGTGGAGAAACAACCAAAGAGCATAGTGAGGGAGTGAGTTTAGAGCTTCAAGGTGAAGAAGAGAAGTTGAAGAAAGAATTGCCACAAGGAGAGAAAGTTAAAATAATTGAGCCGGAAGAAGTGGTTGAAGCCTTTGAAGAGGTTGACCAAGAGATGGATTCAATCATTGAAGAATTCTTATGTACAATTGAATCCTCTCCAATTGGGTTTGACATAGAGGGTAATGAAGAAGATACCTCACCTCCCATACCCTTGGTAAGCAATGAAGAAGGGATTGAATTGGAAGGAAGCCACCAAGAGGAGGAGTTTGAGCAAGAAGCAAGCTCCACCATTGAAGATGATTTCATACCAACTAATGAGTCTTTTGGAATTGATGAATCTCCCTCATTGTGTTATGAAATTAATGACAAGGAGGACCATGCACAACCTTTGACACATGGTTTGAGCAATGAAGGGTGTATAGAAGAAGTTGGTGAGCAAGGAATTGAAGTTGAAAAAGCTTGCAAAGAGGTGGAGGTAGTCAAAGGAAGAGCACAAGGGAATGGATCTCACATTAGCTAAGTGTGGGGAGGCCCCCCTTCCTAAGTCACCATCCTACACAACATTCAAGTGGGTAAAATTCTTATCTCTAATCTTTACTTTCCCACTTGAATATGGTTTGATTGAAAATGATGGTCAACTTAGAGCTCTTTGTGAAGTTAAGAGTAGGAGAGAGTTGTGTAGTGGTTGGAAACATCATTCTAGGTTCTTCATGGTTGCATGTTCAAAGTTTGATTGTAAGGATTGATGTGGAGCTAAATTGTATGGGTCTAGGAAGTTGTTTGGAGGCTTCTTTGAGAATTCCAAGGCTAAACCACCCAATTGGAGCTATGATGATCAACTTGAAGATGGGTGCAAAAACAAGATTTGGGATCCGGGAATATATGAGGATCAATTTTGGGAGCTCATATCTTGGGAAGAACCTCACCCAAGCTTGGTGAAGATAGTTGGAAATTCTGACAACCAATTGAAGAGCAAGCATTCTTGGAGGTTCAAGGATGAACACAAGCATAAGCCACCATGACAAGGAGCCTCCAAATGTCCAACTTAAGAACTTAAACTAAAAGTGCTAGGTGGGAGACACCCCACCATGGTAAACTCTTTCCACTCTCTTTTAGATTTGGTTAATAAGTGATTGGAGTTGCCATTGTACGTAGTTTTTGTCATTTTCTATACTCTTATGCATTTTGATTTTATTGATAGGTTGTTTGTTGCATTCATGCTTTGATTAGAATAGTTGTTGTTAGATTGCATTTTGTTTGTAGTATAAGTTTTGTTTTTAGTATGTTTGAAAATTTTTTAAAAAATTAAAGATTTTTGTTAAATTAGAATTTTGGTTGCTTTAGAATGTTTATAGATTAGGAGAGTGTTAAATTCTGTTTTTATGCTTCTTAAAAAAAATTAAAAAAAAAAAACAGGCATCGGCACCCAAGCGCGCAGTGCGCGCGCGCGCCGATGTGGTTTCACAACTCCTAGTACTAAAACCCGAGAGTTGTGCCCACTTTATGCCTACTTTGTGCTAGGCGATCCGCGCGTAAGCACGCATGGCGCGCGCGCGTCGATTGTACATGTCGCATCCGCGCCCAAGCGCGCATGGCGCGCGCGCGCGGAATGTACCTGCTGCATCCGTGCCTAAGCACGCATGGTGCATATGCACGGATTTACACCCTGTTTTCCTCCTTTCTCTTTTCTCCTTCTTTCTTCTTCTCTTCTTCTTTCTTTCTATTTTTTTTCTTCTTTTTCTTTTTCTTCCTCTCTTAAAAAAATTTTTTTCTTAAAATAAAAAATAAATAAAAAATAAAAAAATAAATAATATATATATATAAATAAAATAAAATAAATTTTTTTTTCTTCTCTTCCAATTTCTTTTATTGCATTTGCTTAGTTTCATTTATTGCATTTTAATTTTGTTTTTATAGCTTGTTTTCATTTTTTTTCTTTTCTAAGCCTCTTATTTGAATAATGGTGTTGAATTTTCTTACTCAATTGTTGAGAATTTCTTGGTTAATCTTGGTGCTTCTTGACTTGTTTGATATTGTTGAGTGAAGAAACTTTTGAATCAATGCTTAATCTTGTATAACTCTTATATTCTTTTTGCATTGATATGAACTTGCATGTCTTTCATGACCCACTATTCTAGTTGAACTTGATGCTTTTGAGTGCTCTTCATGCTTTGACTTTACTCTTGCATCAAGTATTAGTTGATATGCCCTTAGCTTATATTGTTCTCTCACTTATATGCGTAGCTAACATGTAGTGAGAACCTTACTTTTATTTGGCATTAGCCCCCGCCTATGTTTTATTGCTTTGATATCTTTGATGTAGGCTTAACTTTCTTTCTTTCTCTTTCCTTTTAGGTTGGCCACCAAGAAGGAAAAAAAAGGAAAAGCTTCTAAATGGGGCAACAAACAAGTCCTTTCGCACAACCTTTTGGAGGAACTCATCAATTGTAGCAACCCGTCCACCTTGCTCTTCTTTGCATGCACCGAGGACGGTGCAAATTTCTAAGTGTGGGGAGGTCGTCCGACCGACCTCCATGGGTAACAACTTCATTTTTCAACACCAAATTTTCAATTTTTGTCTTTGTTAGTTAGTTGTTGCATTGCATGATAGGTTGCATGTTAGTTAGAATTTGTACATATTTGACCACTTCTTTCTTATTAGGACTACTTGGTTAGGGTGATGATATCTTTTCCAAGAAAATTTGTTTTAGGGCACCCTACCAATTTGAAAAATTTTTTTGTGATAAACTTGCTTGAAGAATATATTTTGGAACATGGTTTTTGAGCTAAGAACACAAGCATGTGAGTTTTGAGCCTAATTGTGTGGTTACATTTTATAACCACTTATTTTCCATTCTTGTGTGCATTATTCTCTTTCTATGATTGTAATCTTTGATTTGTTTGATTCTTTATGTCCATTATTCCATGTATACATGCATTTATATGATTGAGGCCATCATTTCATTTAGCTCACTTACCCAAATAGCCTACCTTTCATCAACCATTGTTAGCCAAATTTGAGCCTATTTAATCCCTTTTGTTCTTAATTTTATCACATCACTACCCCAAGTGAAAAACAATAAATGTCCTTAATTTGGATCTTTGATTAGCTTAGGTTAGTAAGGGTGTGTATCATTTGGGTATGGGAAACTTAGGACATTGGTTGAGAGAAAAATGTGTTTCTATATTTTTGTTGAAGATTTTTGGGAAATTGGGTACATATTCATGCACAATATGTAAAACCATATGCATTGATATGTTTGTATATACTTTAGAAAAAAATGATAAAGAAAAAAAACATATATATATATATATATATATATATATATATATATATATATATATAAAATATAGAAAAAGAGAAAAGAGAAAAAGAAATAAAAAGGGGACAAAAATGCCCCAAAGTAAAGTTCAATAAAAATCAATGCATATGGAATGTGAATAAAAAAAGAATGCATGAGTATGTGAAAAAGTGGGAATCATGGGTAGCTAGGCATTGTATTAGAATTGTATAGGTTGTTATATGTGTTTAGTGAGAGCTTAGGCTAATCAAAGATACAAATTTCAAGCTCACTTGACCATATGCATCCTTACCTTGACCCTAGCCCCATTACAACCTATGAATAAGTCCTCATGATGAATGTATGCATGCATTGAATAATTGTTGTATTGTTAGATGAAAAACAAATCTTGGAAAGCATGAGTAGAAGAGAATTGAGTGATCGACCCTATACACTAGAGCGACTAGAGCAGATACACATCCGATGAGGGTTCGATGCTCAATTCCTTGTTCCCGGCTTTCATGAGCTTTCTTCTTGCAAGTCTATTTGAACTTCATTTTGATATTTGAATTGGTAGAGTTTGTGAGTCGTCATATGACCTTTGCCCTACTTACTTATATATGTTCTTGGAGATTCATTTGCTTTTAACCAAGTAGGTAGAATCATATTACATTTAGTTGCATTCATATAGATGGGTGCATATAGTTTATTTGCATTGAATAAATGTTCATACCCTTTTCTTGTCCTTCTTTATTCTTAGCATGAGGACATGCTTGGTTTAAGTGTGGGGAGATTTGATAAACCCCAATTTTGTGGTTTATCTTGTGCTTATTTTGAGGGATTTTATCACATTTTCTCACATTTATTCAATGAAATAACATGGTTTTGCAATTCTCCCTTGATTTGTGCTTAAATGTGAAAACATGCTTTTTAGGCCCTAAAATTGGTGATTTTAATTCACTTTAATTCCATTCGATGCCTTGATATGTTTGTTGAGTGATTTCATGTTCATAAGGCAAGTATTGGATGGAAGAAGTGAGGAGAAGAGCATGTAAAGTGGGAGAACTCATGAAGAAATGAAGGAACCGTAAAGCTGTCAAGCCTGACCTCTTCACACTCAAACGATCTTAACTTGAGCTACAAAGGTCCAAATGAGGCGGTTTTAATTGCGTTGAAAAGCTAACATCCGGGGCTTCAAAATAATATAAAATTTACCATATGTTGCTTCGCTTTAAGGGGCACGCACGTGCCATGTACACGCGCGCGCCGATTCTGTCCGTGGCCCACTTTAATGAAATCGCCCCCAGCGATTTTGCAGCTCATTTTGGGCCCAATCCAACCCATTTCTGATGCTATTGAACCCAAGGATTGAAGGGGGAATAAAACACTTAGTCATAGGGGAGTTTTTCATCATGTTTTAGGATAGAATTCTAGAGAGAGAGGGGCTCTCTCCTCTCTCTAGATTTAGGATAGAAATTAGGGTAGAGTTAGGTTAATCACTCTCAATTTTCTCTTTTAATTCTTGTTTTGATCTTAATTCTCTTACATTTTAGTGTTCTATTGTCTTTATCTTCTTATTTTCTCTTGTTAATTTCTTGTTTTGCTCTCTTTTATGTTTATGAACAATTATTGGATCTTGATTTCTTTTAATGCAATTTAATGTTTGATGTTATTTTTATTGTTGATTTGAGTTATTGATTTTACTTTTCTTGCTATTGGTAGTTGGTAGATTTTATTATTCTTGCACATTTACTATGCTTTCCTTTTGTGCCCACCAAGTGTTTGACAAAATGCTTGGTTGGATGTTAGAGTAGATTTTGAGCATTCTTGGCTTGGAAAGAGTAATTAGGCAATCTTGAGTCATGAAAATCCAACTTATGTTGGTGATCTAGAGTTATTAGCTAATATTGTTTCCATTGACGCTAATCTTTTGCTAATTTAATTAGTGAGTTGATTAGGACTTATGGAATATTGTTTCCATTGATGCTAATCTTTTGCTAGTTTAATTAGTAAGTCGGTTAGGACTTTTGGATTGAGATTAGCTAGTCTCATTAGACTTTCTCCTTATTTGTTGGAGTTGACGTAATGAGATAAATTCTTGTTTATTATTGTGACATGATTGGTTAATCTTGTTTGACATTCTCCCTATTTGTTGGAGTTAACTAAATAAGATGAACTAATCATGCATGACTAGGATAGAAAGCCTATGATCTCAATCCATTGCCATGAATGTCTCTCTTTATTAATTGCTCTCTTTACTTTTCTTGTCATTAATTTTCTTGCCCAATTATCAACCAAACCCCCCTTGCTCTTCATAACCAATAATTAAACACTTCATTGCAATTCCTTGTGAGACGACCCGGAGTCTTAATACTTCGGTTAATTTTCATTGAGGTTTGTACATGTGACAACCAATATTTTTGATTGGGAGGATTGTTTGTTGGTGTAGAACTATACTTGCAACGAGAATTCATTCAATTGAGGAAATTCTATACCACGACAATTTTCTTAAATCAGTACTCTCACAAAAAAAAAAACAATTGAGCCCATAAGAGAATGACCCTTTCTCTATGATTTCATCATACATATAACCCAAACAACTTGATGATGGCCCTGTGAAGAAAAAGTCCATCATCTGCAGCTCTGAACATTTTTAGCTATGTTATAGTAGCATATGGGTTGCACTGTGCTAAGTTGTGGAAGCCGCTATTGTTACTGAATTTTCTTGACTTTTCTCTAATGGGTTTGAGGTTTCTTTAGTCATTTATATTCACACTACAAGACAAAAGTCACACCTGCAATTTAATAGTACATGGCATAGAAAATTGCCAGTAAAGCTTACTGGCATATGTGAAAATCTCCCAACCATTTATATATGTAGCCAAATTGAGTCAACTTTCTAAATTTTAAAAGATGCACCTCCCATCTCACGTATTTAGACTGCGATTCTTCTTCTTTACCAAAATAGCGCCACAATGCCACGCCGCTCATCACTCACACATCAGTTGCCACATCTTTTTTTTTTCTTCTAAGTTTTGAATGGTTCTTTTAATTAGTTTTATGTATTTTTTTTTCCTTAAGTTTAGATGTATTTTTTTATGTATTTTAAATATTTCTTTTTTTTACGTTTTGAATAGGTTTGTTTTTTGTTTTGAATGATTTTTTTAAATAGTTTTACATGTTTTTTTAATTTTTAGATATTCTTTTTTCAATATTTTTTGAAGGATCGTTTTGTTAGATTTTAAATTTTTTAAAATAATTTTGGATATATCTTTTCTGTTAAATTTTAAATGTTTCTTTTTGTTACGTTTTGAATATTTTTTTATTAAATTTTGAATATTTGTTTTACAATGATTTTAAATGTTTGTTTTTATTTAGGTTTAGATATTTTTTTTAAGATTTTGAATATTTTTTCATTTAGTTTTGGATATTTTTCATAATAATTTAAATTTATATTCCTTCCAAAGAGAAAATTAAAAAAAAAAGTCAATTCTTTTTTTTTTTCTTAACGGACTTCCTTTTTTCACCTCACCTTTAGTTGGTTAATTAGTAAAGTTGACTTAAGATTCATTTTGTTTGAACTTAGGTTTTCTTTGTGCTTACATACTTTTTTTGCCATTACGCTATGTTATTTTTTATTATTTTATTTGTTAATTATTAATTATATAGTAAAAATATGTAATAAAGTTTTTTAGATATTATTATAATTTTATACTCATTATAATTAAATTAATTATATTTTTTATTTTTTTTAAAGTTAAGAATAAAGTATGAAAAGACTGTGTCATTTGAACTATAACTCGTTGACAATTATTCATAATTATTAATATAAATGTTATTAAACATATATAAATAAAAAATATCAAATATTTTTATTAATTACAATATAATTTTTTATAATTATATGATATTTATTAATATTATTTTTTAATAACTACATATAGTATATAAAAATATAATAAATATAAACTAATTAATTAGTTATTAAAATAAAAAATAATTATTTTAATATAAAAATAAAATTAAAAAATATTTATTATAAAAAATATTAAAATTTTATATACTTATTTAATAATAACTAAATTATAATTTATTAAAATCTGATTGTTTTTAAATATTTGTGAAGATATGTATTTTAAATTTTAATTTTAGGTTTTTAATTTTTTTATATTTTTTATTTACGTAAGACTTATTTTATCGATTCAACCAGTAATTCATCAATTAAACTAATAAATCAATAAATTAATAACTTAATCGATTTAATTACTGGCTAAGCTCAAGAGTTATGATAATTCATAACCTTCAATCATGAATCATGGCTCGTTTTAAAAAAAAAAGCAAATAATAAGTTTATGTATTAATAAAATATAGGTTTTTTATCAAATAAAATTAAAAAATATCTGTTTTAGTCACTATAGTTCATAGTTGTTAAAATAGAATTGAACCGATCAATTCTATCAAAAAATTGATGAGCCAGACTTTAACCTGATCCAGTTCAGTATTTTGACTATTTAAAAAAAATTGAATAGAACTAATAAAAATCAGTATCAACCGGTGAGAATTGATTTATAATTGGATTCTCTTGCATGTACAACAACTTAGCTGTCACTAGATTAAGTTGTTTTTCATTACATTTGTCCTTTTTTTAAAGTATATAACACATACAAATTAAATTATATTTTAAATTTTATATTTATTAATTATAATTTAAATGATTCAACTAGTAATATATTAATTGAACTAATAAATTAATAAACTAGTAGTTTGATCGATTCAATACTATGCTAATCTTAGTTTAATTTTTTAAGTACTGACACATCTTTTCACATTTTAGTTAGTCTTATGAGTTGCTCTACAGTATAGATATAAGTTGGTACAGATATACAGATATTTCTTCTCTTTGAATATGAGATTAACACGTAGTGCTGTGTTTTAGAGCTTGTCTGTTGCCTTATGTTAGCTATGGACTATGGCTGAGCTAACTAGCAAAAATAGTGTGATTCAAATATAAGCTGCTGAACTTGCTGAAGTGGGCTTTGGCAGTGAATTGGATATCCAAAAATTGAATTGGATCCAAAGCTTTTTTTTTAATTTGTTAATAGGAGGAAAAAAAGAGAAACCAGGTTTACCGGTAGCCATGGATACTGAAATAGAAATGAAGATCTTCTCCCCAAAAAGAAAATCCTAGGTTGTAGGGAGACAGATACAGCCGCCATCGTGGTGCTGTGGCAGAGGTTGACGTCTAAAAACCAATTCTGATTGAAGTCACGGATTCATCTCGGACTTTCTATTTTTCCCCATTAATGAGAAAATTTTTTTCAATAAACCTGCCCGGACAGCCGAGTGATAAGCAACTGTTGACAAAATTTTCATAATGCTGCATGACTTGGCAATGTTTTCCATTTTTGTTAGTGCTTGTCTACTTCTTTGCATTGGAACTGGTATGACTCTAGCTCTTAGGCATTCAAAGAAGGAGTCGATAAAATCTAGACCAGGCACATAAACAACAAGAACCTTGTCCCAAGGCTTGATAACCGACTTTTGGCTTGTTAAGAGTTTATGAGCAATGCAAGATGCATTAAGATGTTGTTCTGCATAAATCCTTTGGCCTATCGATGCACCTTTTTCATTAATCCAAGTGTAAAGTGTTCTGTCTTAAGTGATAGGATGAGTTTCACATTGCCTTAAATAACCATCCAAAGTAGGCAAATTAGGAAAATGCACTCCTGACAATTCACCTAACTATTTAGGATCCACCCACATGATTGAAACTTGAAAGTATGAATATTTCACATTTAAAATAACTCCCATAAACTAATACCAGTCCGGCGCTGAATTCATTGTGAATCGCACTACAGAAGGTGAGGAGGATGCAGCGGCCGGAGTGAGTCTCATAGGCGTGAGGAGGCTGTCGACGAACTCGCATGCATCAGCGACCACGGTATGGTGGGGAGACCTCCGTTATGGAAAGCAAAAAAGAAATCTGATCGAAAAAGGGGTGGAGACGCTGCGTTCTTCACAAGGATGACTATGGCGGTAGCACGAAGTTTCCGGTTGTGGTCTACCGATGATGGTGTCGCAGGTGATGGGTGACGGCAGTTCTTCTTGTTGCCCGTTGTGGAGCCTCTTGGTCACCCACTTTTTCTGGTTGGCGATGAGCTTCGGGTCTCTCCTTCCCCTGGATGGAGCAACAACTTCACTCCTTTTACAGTGATAAGGGTTTTTAGCAATTACAAAAATTAAAAGATACCAAAATTCACATATATTTTCAAAGTTTTATTTACAGGCCCACAAAAATTATATTTTATGAATCAATCATATGGCCCATCAACCCCAAATTATAGGATCACAAAAAAAAAAACAGAGCCCAACACATACCCCTAACAACGTTTTAAGCTACTCATGTGACTCGATTTCTGCTGTTACGCATTCTGCACCAAGTTCTGCAACTTGTTTAGTGAGTTTTGCAAGCTGCTCCCTCAAGACCAGTACTATAATGCGTGTCATCCGGGTATTCAACAAAGAAAAATCTGTACAAAGTGCATCTGTACACTATAATTGGCCTAGTCTTATTTATTTAAAAGTACATAAGGTAAGAATTTTGGTGAAAGATTTGCAGTAACATGCACAAAAAAAATTCCACATTTTTTATCCTATTTTGCTTGATTTTGATTTTTGGATTTTGATAAAATGCCTCAACTAAATTTATATTAATAATCTCAATTTAAGAAGTAGATATAATTTTTTTGTGGGTTGCTCTTAGAATTTATAACGACATGCATTTTTGAAAATCTAAATATAAATCAGTTATAATTTATTTTATTAATTGAAGCTCTTTATTTTTAGAAACTAATTTATTAAAAATAATTAGATTAATTTTATGATTATTAAAATTTAAATTAATTATAATTTATTTTATTAGTTTGAACTATTTAATAGAAACTATTTTAATAGGCAAAGTTAAATTGATTTTTATGATTATTATTATAATTTGACTTTGAATTATTTAAGATTATTTTTATAATTTTGTTATAATAAGATATTTTACATAATTAATTTTATGATAACTAGAGTTTAAATTAATTATAATTTTTGTATAATTTTTATTATAATAAGATATTTTTAGAAAGGATAAAATTATTATTATTATTATTATTATTATTATTATTATTATTATTATTATTATTTAATAATATTTTTATTGAATTCAAAATCTGCCGGTATAATAAATATTGGTATTCTTCGGTAAACTTAGCTTTGTTAATGCTTCATCGTATATCTTTTATCATTTGTATTTTAATATATCCAACTTTCATAGCTATTCATTTAAGATATTTATAACTTGAATCCCTGACACAGCAACCCATATACATGACACCCAGCCCTCTATGTCACCAAAACAGTTCAGTTTGGTGCCTGTCATATAAAGGTAGAGTTTGGTAATTTTGTAATGATTAAATGTGTTTTTGATATGTTATTATTGGTTTGATGATTATTCTTTAAAATTAAATGGATTTATGCTTGATTTTTTGTTGAAATATTGGTGATTTTGTGAACTTTATGATTTGGCTTTGAGAGGACAACTGTGAACCGAACTGTTTTGGATGTGTTTGGGGTTGATTTCAAATTATAATTTGATAAGATTTGGTAGTTTGAAGGTTAAGGTAAATTCTGTAAAAAAAATGATAATTGTAAAGCTTGAAAATGGATTAAAAATCAAGTATATTTTGAAAGGTCACAAGAGAATATTTTGGTTTTGAGAAGGGATGTTGTCACTGATGCGTGAGCATCTTGTACCCATTTTCTCCCGATTTTCTAGTCATTTTCACTTATAATTTATTAAGTTTTATTATGTTTTAGTGCAAAAATCCTCTTTGGAGGCTACTTTGAGTTATTTTAGTATTTTTATAATTTCAGGTGAAATTCAGAGCAATTTGGTAGAGTTTTGTGCTAAAAGGAGAAGATCGAAGCTACCTCTCTGGGTGCTAAACTCCCAACTGACGTTTAGTGCCAGGCAATCCGAGCTAAGCCCACATCAATGAAGCATCTTCAAGTGGATTTAGCTTTTATTAGTTATCTTTTATTTTATTTTTGTAATTTTTAATTACAAACAATATCTTTTAGTTTTAGGATTTTTTATTTTATTTTAATTTCAAATCAAATTAGATTAGATATAAAAGGGAAAAGATTCATCCTTCAGGGGATCTTCTCTCTTCTGCACTTTTATACTTTTCAGAACATTTGTCTTCTCTGTAAGTCATGAGCCATTAAACCTTCTTGGTTAAGGTTAGGAGCTCTAATTATTTCTATGGATTAAGATTGTTACTTTTCTATTTTAATTAAAGTATTATTGATTCAGTTCAAGGATTACTTTCATTCTTCATTTTATGAATCTGGGTGGAACGAAAGTATGACACTTATTCTAGATGCATTCTTGTGATCCTTGGAAGAGGTCTCTTAAATGAACAATATCTTGAAAGTAAATTCTTCCGAAATTGATAATTACTTGAACTAATAATCAGGATACATGACATATAATCCTCTTAGCTTTGGGTAATTAGGATTTTTGTGGCCATAAACTAGATTTGAACTTAACCCTCTAATCGGAATCAAGTGACCAAGACATTGGCGGTTGATGAAGGTTAGGGGAGACTAAATCACTAAGACATTAGGGTTTGGTCAATTACAGTTTGCCATGAAATAAATCTTGCATGATTAAAATAGTTGGTAAGAAAACTTAACCGGAAAAGTAAACGTCTCTGATACATTAACTGTTTTCTCTTATTGATTTCTCATCAATTCTCTTATTTGCTTTCTTTACTCTTGAATTACTATTTAATGTAATTTTAAATCACCAAACCAACTTTTCTGCCTACCTAACTAAACCAATCATTCGACCATTGTTGCTCAGTCCATCAATCCTCATGGGATCGAGCCCTACTCACCTGAGATATTACTTGAACGACCCGGTGCACTTGTCAGTTCAATGTGGACATTCTAAAATTTCGCACCAAATTTTTGGCACCGTTGTCGGGGGGTTAACTGCGACTAACAACTACCACTTGTTTAATTGCTTAGATTATATATTTTTCTTAGTTTTATTTATTTAATTTTCTTTAAATTTTTAAATTAGGTTTTGTTTATTTTCCCTTCATTTCTAATTTTAAGATTGGTGTCCCCTTAGTGATTTTTCTTTTTTCAAATTTTGAAAACATTATTATTGTCCCTAGTTTAATTTTTGAAAAGTGTTAGCTGCTTTTTCTTGTTGGTTTTCGAAATTTTTAGTTTAACTGCTTGCCTTGTTATATTTTATTTCTTTTTACATAGGATACCTCACTGGGAATTCTTTATACTCTGACATAGAGATTTTCACTTTTCTTTGTTTTGTTTGTTTATGAATAGGAACAGGGATAAAGAATTCCTTCTTGATTTTGATCCTGAACCTGAGAGGACCTTGAGGCAGCATTTGCAACAAGCTAGAGCTTACAGAGCTGGTGAGAATCTCAGGGATACTTTTGAGAAAGAAGCCATGGATCCCAACAATCCCAATAATGTTGTTAATGTTAATGGTGGGAATCCAAATGGTAATGAGCAAGCTAGGAAGATGCTGAGCTCCTACACTGCTCCTACTCCTATTTTTTTAGGCAGAGTATTGTTGTACCTCCTATTGGTGCAAACAATTTTAAACTGAAGCCATAATCTATTTATCTCCTACAGGAATATCCAAATCTATTTATCTCCAACTTCCTGCAGATTGTGACACTGTGAAGACTAATGGAGTGAATTCTGAAGTTTATAAGCTCATGCTCTTCCCATTTTCTATGAGGGACAGAGCAAAGTAGTGGCTGGACACTTAGCTCAAAGAGAGCTTGGACTCTTGGGACAAGGTAGTCAATAGATTTCTAACCAAGTTCTTCTCACCTTAGAAGCTGACTAAGCTGACGCTGGATGTTTAGACTTTCAGGCAGAGAGATGGTGAGACCCTCTATGAAGTCTGAGAAAGATACAAGCAGATGGTCAGGAAGTGTCTCCTAGATATATTTTCAGACTGGACCAAGCTACAAATTTTCTATGATGGCCTCTCTGAGATGGCAAAAATATCTCTGGACAATTCCGCAGGAGGTTCCTTGCACATGAAGAAGACGCCTGATGAGGCTAATGAGCTTATTGAGATGGTTGCTAACAACCAATATATGTACTCTTTTGAGAGAAATCATATGAACCTATGAAAAAAGAAGTAATGGAGATGGACACACTGGATGCCATTCTAGCTCAGAACAAGATCATGTCACAACAAATCAATATGATATGAATGGAGGCTTCAACCAAGAAGAGAATTATGGTTATGCTCAACCCACTCCTGAGCAAGTTAATTATATGGAAAATTCCTCTAGAAATTCCAATAATGATCCTTATTCAAATACATTCAATTAGGGATGGAGGAATCACCCTAATTTTGGGTAGAGAGATCAACTCCAGAATTCCCAGCCGAATTTTAACAACAACTCTCAGGGTGGTTTCAATCAGAATAAGTTCAATAATTTCAACAACCGTCAATTTCAAGCTTCTCAGCCACAATAGGCGTCCACTTAATCCCAAAGCATCTCTGACTTGGCTTCAGTAGTTGTTGAGCTCTCCAAGAGTACTCATAGTTTTATGCAGGAGACTAGAGCTTCACTCAGAAATTTAGAGATGCAAGTAGGACAGTTGAGTAAGAGGATACCTGAGAGGCCTCCGAGCACTCTCCCTAGTGACACAGTGATTAATTCAAGAGAAGAGTGCAAAGCCCTGGTGCGCGAAATTGTGAACAATACTTTTCACAACTCTCATAATCCCCGGTAATGAACCCCAAAAACTTGGTGTTCAATACCATGGCATAAACACAACTTCGCACAACTAACCAGCAAGTGCACTGGGTCGTCCAAGTAATAAACCTTACGCGAGTAAGGGTCGATCCCACGGAGATTGTTGGTATGAAGCAAGCTATGGTCATCTTGTAAATCTTAGTCAGGAAAACTCAAATGGATATGGTGATATACGAATAAAACATAAAGATAAAGATAGAGATACTTATGTAATTCATTGGTGGGAATTTCAGATAAGCGCATGAAGATGCTGTGTCCCTTCCGTCTCTCTGCTTTCCTACTGTCTTCATCCAATCCTTCTTACTCCTTTCCATGGCAAGCTTATGCAAGGGTTTCACCGTTGTCAGTGGCTACCTCCCATCCTCTCAGTGGAAATGTTCAACGCACCCTGTCACGGCACGGCTATCCATCTGTCAGTTCTCGATCAGGCCAGAATAGAATCCAGTGATTCTTTTGCGTCTGTCACTAACGCCCCGCCTTCAAGAGTTTGAAGCACGTCACAGTCATTCAATCATTGAATCCTACTCAGAATACCACAGACAAGGTTAGACCTTCCGGATTCTCTTGAATGCCGCCATCAGTTCTAGCCTATACCACGAAGACTCTGATCTCACGGAATGGCTGGCTCGGTTGTCAGGCGATCAACCATGCATCGTGTATCAGGAATCCAAGAGATATTCACCCAATCTAAGGTAGAACGGAGGTGGTTGTCAGGCACACGTTCATAGGTGAGAATGATGATGAGTGTCACGAATCATCACATTCATCAAGTTGAAGAACAAGTGATATCTTAGAACAAGAACAAGCGGAATTGAATAGAAGAACAATAGTAATTGCATTAATACTCGAGGTACAGCAGAGCTCCACACCTTAATCTATGGTGTGTAGAAACTCCACCGTTGAAAATACATAAGAACAAGGTCTAGGCATGGCTGAATGGCCAGCCTCTCAATGATCTAAGATAGCCTAAGAACAAAGATAGCTACCCAGATATCTAAATACAATAGTAAAAGGTCCTACTTATAGAGAACTAGTAGCCTAAGGTTTACAGAGATGAGTAAATGACATAAAATTCCACTTCCGGGCCCACTTGGTGTGTGCTTGGGCTGAGCAATGAAGCATTTTCGTGTAGAGACTCTTCTTGGAGTTAAACGCCAGCTTTTGTGCCAGTTTGGGCGTTTAACTCCCATTTTGGTGCCAATTCCGGCGTTTAATGCTGGAAATTCTGAAGGTGACTTTGAACGCCGGTTTGGGCCATCAAATCTTGGGCAAAGTATGAACTATCATATATTGCTGGAAAGCCCAGGATGTCTACTTTCCAACGCCGTTGAGAGCGCGCCAATTGGGCTTCTGTAGCTCCAGAAAATCCACTTCGAGTGCAGGGAGGTCAGAATCCAACAGCATCTGCAGTCCTTTTCAGTCTCTGAATTAGATTTTTGCTCAGGTCCCTCAATTTCAGCCAGAAAATACCTGAAATCACAGAAAAACACACAAACTCATAGTAAAGTCCAGAAAAGTGAATTTTAACTAAAAACTAATAAAAATATACTAAAAACTAAACCAAATATACTAAAAACATACTAAAAACAATGCCAAAAAGCGTACAAATTATCCGCTCATCACAACACCAAACTTAAATTGTTACTTGTCCTCAAGCAACTGAAAATCAAATAAGATAAAAAGAAGAGAATATGCAATGAATTCCAAAAACATCTATGAAGATCAGTATTAATTAGATGAGCGGGGCTTTTAGCTTTTTGCCTCTGAACAGTTTTGGCATCTCACTCTATCCTTTGAAACTCAGAATGATTGGCTTCTTTAGGAACTCAGAATCCATATAGTGTTATTGATTCTCCTAGCTAAGTATAATGATTCTTGAACACAGCTACTTATTGAGTCTTGGCTGTGGCCCAAAGCACTCTGTCTTCCAGTATTACCACCGGATACATACATGCCACAGACACATAATTGGGTGAACCTTTTCAGATTGTGACTCAGCTTTGCTAAAGTCCCCAATTAGAGGTGTCCAGGGTTCTTAAGCACACTCTTTTTGCCTTGGATCACAACTTTATTTCTTTCTTTTTCTTTTCTTTTTCTTTCTCTCTTTTTTTTTTCTTTTTTTTTCGTCTTTCTCTTTCTCTTTTTTTTTTTGTATTCACTGCTTTTTCTTGCTTCAAGAATCATTTTTATGATTTTTCAGATCCTCAGTAACATGTCTCCTTTTTCATCATTCTTTCAAGAGCCAACATTCATGAATCACAAATTCAAAAGACATATGCACTGTTTAAGCATACATTCAGAAAACAAAAGTATTGCCACCACATCAAAATAATCAAACTGTTATAAAATTCAAAATTCATGCAATTCTTCCCTTTTTCAATTAAGAATATTTTTTTATTCAAGAAAGGTGATGGATTCATAGGACATTCATAACTTTAAGGCATAGACACTTAAGACACTAATGATCATAAGACACAAACATGGATAAACATAAGCATGAAAATTTGAAAAACAAGAAAATAAAGAACAAGGAGATTAAAGAACGGGTCCACCTTAGTGATGGCGGCTTGTTCTTCCTCTTGAAGATCTTATGGAGTGCTTAAGCTCCTCAATTTCTCTTCCTTGTCTTTGTTGCTCCTCTCTCATGATTCTTTGATCTTCTCTAATGTCATGGAGGAGGATGGAATGTTCTTGGTGCTCCGCCCTTAGTTGTCCCATGTTGGAACTCAATTCTCCTAGGGAGGTGTTCAGTTGCTCCCAATAGTCTTGTGGAGGAAAGTGCATCCCTTGAGGCATCTCAGGGATCTCATGATGAGAGGGGTCTCTTGTTTGCTCCATCCTTTTCTTAGTGATGGGCTTATCCTCATTAATGGGGGTGTCTCCTTCTATGTCAACTCCAACTGAATAACAGAGGTGACAAATGAGGTGAGGAAAGGCTAACCTTGCCAAGGTGGAGGACTTGTCCGCCACCTTATAGAGTTCTTGGGCTATAAACTCATGAACTTCCACTTCTTCTCCAATCATGATGCTATGAATCATGATGGCCCGGTCTAGAGTAACTTCGGACCGGTTGCTAGTGGGAATGATTGAGCGTTGGATAAACTCCAACCATCCTCTAGCCACGGGCTTGAGGTCATGCCTTCTTAGTTGAACCGGCTTCCCTCTTGAATCTCTCTTCCATTGGGTGCCCTCTTCACAAATGTCAGTGAGGACTTGGTCCAACCTTTGATCAAAGTTGACCCTTCTAGTGTAAGGATATTCATCTCCTTGCATCATAGGCAAGTTGAATGCCAACCTTACATTTTCCGGACTAAAATCCAAGTATTTTCCCCGAACCATAGTAAGCCAATTCTTTGGATCCGGGTTCACACTTTGATCATGGTTCTTGGTGATCCATGCATTGGCATAGAACTCTTGAACCATTAAGATTCCGACTTGTTGAATGGGGTTGGTAAGAACTTCCTAACCTCTTCTTCGGATCTCATGTCGGATCTTCGGATATTCACTCTTTTTGAGTGAAAAAGGGACCTCGGGGATCACCTTCTTCAAGGCCACAACTTCATAGAAGTGGTCTTGATGCACCCTTGAGATGAATCTCTCCATCTCCCATGACTCGGAGGTAGAAGCTTTTGCCTTCCCTTTCCTCTTTCTAGAGGTTTCTCCGGCCTTGGATGCCATAAATGGTTATGGAAAAACAAAAAGCAATGCTTTTACCACACCAAACTTAAAAGGTTTGCTCGTCCTCGAGCAAAAGAAGAAAGAAGAGAGTAGAAGAAGAAGAAATGAGAAAGAAGGGAATGGCTTAGTGTTCGGCCAAAAAGGGGGGAGAAGTGGTGTTTAGGGTGTGTGAAAATGAAGGAGTGAAGATGGGTTTATATAGGTGTGAGGGGAAGGGTCATGGTTCGGCTATGGGAGGGTGAGTTTGGGAGGGAAAGTGGTTTGAATTTGAAGGTGAGGTAGGTGGGGTTTTATGAAGGATGGATGTGAGTGGTGAAGAGAAAGATGGGATTTGATAGGTGAAGGGTTTTTGGGGAAGAGGTGTTGAGGTGGTTGGTGAATGGGTGAAGAAGAGAGAGAGTGGTGGGGTTGGTGGGGATCCTGTGGGGTCCACAGATCCTGAGGTGTCAAGGAAAAGTCATCCCTGCACCAAATGGCATGCAAAATTGCGTTTTTAGCCAATTCTGGCGTTAAACACCGGGCTGGTGCCCATTTCTGGTGTTTAACGCCAGGTTCTTGCCCTTTCCTGGCGTTTAACGCCAGTCTGGTGCCCCTTTCTGGCGTTAAACGCCCAGAATGGTGCCAGACTAGGCGTTAAACGCCCAACAGCTAGCCTTACTGGCGTTTAAACGCCAGTAGGTTCTTCCTCCAGGGTGTGCTATTTTTCTTCCTGTTTTTCATTCTGTTTTTGCTTTTTCAATTGATTTTGTGACTTCTCATGATCATCAACCTACAGAAAACATAAAATAACAAAGAAAAATAGATAAAATATGACATTGGGTTGCCTCCCAACAAGCGCTTCTTTAATGTCAGTAGCTTGACAGAGGGCTCTCATGGAGCCTCACAAATGCTCAGAGAAATGTTGGAACCTCCCAACACCAAACTTAGAGTTTGAATGTGGGGGTTCAACACCAAACTTAGAGTTTGGTTGTGGCCTCCCAACACCAAACTTAGAGTTTGACTGTGGGGGCTCTGGTTGACTCTGATTTGAGAGAAGCTCTTCATGCTTCCTCTCCATGGTGACAAAGGGATATCCTTGAGCCTTAAACACAAAGGATTCTTTATTCACTTGAATGATCAGTTCACCTCCATCAACATCAATCACAGCCTTTGCTGTGGCTAGAAAGGGTCTGCCAAGGATGATAGATTCATCCATGCACTTCCCAGTCTCTAGGACTATGAAATCAGCAGGGATGTAATGGTCTTCAATTTTCACCAGAACATCCTCTACAAGTCCATAAGCTTGTTTTCTTGAATTGTCTGCCATCTCCAGTGAGATTTTTGCAGCTTGCACCTCAAAGATCCCTAGCTTCTCCATTACAGAGAGAGGCATGAGGTTTACACTTGACCCTAAGTCACACAGAGCCTTCTTGAAGGTCAATGTGCCTATGGTACAAGGTATGGAGAACTTCCCAGGGTCCTGCCTCTTTTGAGGTAATTTCTGCCTAGACAAGTCATCCAATTCTTTGGTGAGCAAAGGAGGTTCGTTCTCCCAAGTCTCATTTCCAAATAACTTGTCATTTAGCTTCATGATTGCTCCAAGGTATTTAGCAACTTGCTCTTCAGTGACATACTCATCCTCTTCAGAGGAGGAATACTCATCAGAGCTCATGAAAGGTAGAAGTAAGTCCAATGGAATCTCTATGGTCTCATTTTGAGGCTCAGATTCCCATGGTTCCTCATTAGGGAACTCATTGGAGGCTAGTGCACACCCATTGAGGTCTTCCTCAGTGGCGTTCACTTCCTCTCCTTCCTCTCCAAATTCGGCCATGTTGATGGCCTTGCACTCTCCTTTTGGATTTTCTTCTGTATTGCTTGGAAGAGTACTAGGAGGAGATTCAGTAACTTTCTTGCTCAGCTGACCCACTTGTGCCTCCAAATTCCTAATGGAGGACCTTGTTTCAGTCATGAAACTTTGAGTGGTTTTGATTAGATCAGAGACCATGGTTGCTAAGTCAGAGTGGTTCTGCTTAGAATTCTCTGTCTGTTGCTGAGAAGATGATGGAAAAGGCTTGCCATTGCTAAACCTGTTTCTTCCACCATTATTGTTGTTGAAACCTTGTTGAGGTCTCTGTTGATCCTTCCATGAGAGATTTGGGTGATTTCTCCATGAAGAATTATAGGTGTTTCCATAGGGTCTCCCATGTAATTCACCTCTTCCATTGAAGGGTTCTCAGGATCATAAGCTTCTTCTTCAGATGAAGCATCCTTAGTACTGCTTGGTGCATTTTGCAGTCCAGACAGACTTTGAGAAATCAAATTGACTTGTTGAGTCAATATCTTGTTCTGAGCCAGAATGGCATTCAGAGTATCAATCTCAAGAACTCCTTTCTTCTGATTAGTCCCATTGTTCACAGGATTCCTTTCAGAAGTGTACATGAATTGGTTATTTGCAACCATTTCAATTAGTTCTTGAGCTTCTGTAGGCGTCTTTTTCAGATGAAGAGATCCTCCAGCAGAGCTATCCAAAGATATCTTGGATAGTTCAGAGAGACCATCATAGAAAATACCTATGATGCTCCATTCAGAAAGCATATCAGAGGGGCACTTTTTGATTAATTGTTTGTATCTTTTCCAGGCTTCATAGAGGGATTCTCCTTCCTTCTGTCTGAAGGTTTGGACTTCCACTCTAAGCTTACTCAATTTTTGAGGTGGAAAGAACTTTGCCAAGAAGGCATTGACTAGCTTTTCCCAAGAGTTCAAGCTTTCTTTAGGTTGTGAATCCAACCATGTCCTAGCTCTGTCTCTTACAGCAAAAGGGAATAGCATAAGTCTGTAGACCTCAGGGTCAACCCCATTAGTCTTGACAGTGTCACAGATTTGCAAGAATTCAGCTAAGAACTGATGAGGATCTTCCAGTGGAAGTCCATGGAACTTGCAATTCTGTTGCATTAGAGAAACTAATTGAGGCTTAAGCTCAAAGTTGTTTGCTCCAATGGCAGGGATAGAGATGCTTCTCCCATAGAAGTCGGGAGTAGGTGCAGTAAAGTCACCCAGCACCTTCCTTGCATTGTTGGCATTGTTGTTATTTTCGGCTGCCATGGGTTCTTCTTCTTTGAAGATTTCTGTTAGGTCCTCTACAGAGAGTTGTGCCTTAGCTTCTCTTAGCTTTCGCTTCAAGGTCCTTTCAGGTTCAGGGTCAGCTTCAACAAGAATGCCTTTGTCTTTGCTCCTGCTCATATGAAAGAGAAGAGAACAAGGAAATATGGAATCCTCTATGTCACAGTATAGAGATTCCTTGAGGTGTCAGAGAAGAAGAAAAATAGAAGGAAGAAGGAGAAGAATTCGAACTTAGTCAGATAGAGTTCGAATTGTGCATTGAGGAGGAGTGGTGCTCCATAAATAGAAGGATGTGAGAAGAGGGGAAGAGCTTTTTCGAAAATTAAGTTAAAAAGATTTTTTAAAAAATTTTGAAAAACTTTAATTGATTTTCGAAAATCAAGAGTGGGAAAGAAATCAAGTAATTTTTGAAAAAGACTTTGAAATTAGAAATCAAAAAGATATGATTGAAAACTGTTTTGAAAAAGATGTGATTAAAAAGATATGATTGAGAAGATATGATTTGAAAACAATTTTAAAAAGATTTGATTTTAAAAATTAATAACTTGGCTATCAAGAAAAGATATGATTCAAACATTAAACCTTTCTCAACAGAAAAGGCAACATACTTGAAATGTTGAATCAAATCATTAATTGATAGCAAGTATCTTTGAAAAAAGGAAAGAAATTGATTTTGAAAATATTTGATTGAAAAGATATGATTTGAAAAAGATTTGATTTTGAAAAACTTTGAAAACTTGAAAAAAAATTGATTTGAAAACAAAATCCTCCCCCTTGTGCCATCCTGTCGTTAAACGCCCAGAATGGTGCACATTCTGGCGTTTAACGCCCAATGCACTACCTTTTTGGGCGTTAAACGCCCAACCAGGCACCCTGGCTGGCGTTTAAACGCCAGTCTGTCCTTCTTCACTGGGCGTTTTGAACGCCCAGCTTTTTCTGTGTAATTCCTCTGCTGCATGTTCTGAATCTTCAGTTCCCTGTACTATTGACTTGAAAATAGAACCAAGATCAAATAAACAATGCATGCAAGACACCAAACTTAAAATTAGACACTAGACTCAAACAAGAAACATAAAATATTTTTGGTTTTTATGATTTTGAAATTTTTTTGGATTTTTCGAAAATTAAGTGGAAAAGAAAATAAAGATATCAAAATTCTTAATGAAAATTCCAGGAATCATGCAATGTTAGTCTAAAGCTTTAGTCTAAAGGAATTAGACATGGATAGCAAAGCTTCAGCAGGACATTGCATTCAAGAGCTAAATTGATGAGAATCAATCAGCTTTGGTGATGATAAGAACATCACCTTGAAACACTAGAATTCATTCTTAAGAACTCTGAAAAAAAAAATACCTAATCTAAGCAACAAGATGAACCGTCAGTTGTCCATAAACGAAACAATCCCCGGCAACGGCGCCAAAAACTTGGTGCGCGAAATTGTGAACAATACTTTTCACAACTCTCATAATCCCCGGTAATGAACCCCAAAAACTTGGTGTTCAATACCATGGCATAAACACAACTTCGCACAACTAACCAGCAAGTGCACTGGGTCGTCCAAGTAATAAACCTTACGCGAGTAAGGGTCGATCCCACGGAGATTGTTGGTATGAAGCAAGCTATGGTCATCTTGTAAATCTTAGTCAGGCAAACTCAAATGGATATGGTGATATACGAATAAAACATAAAGATAAAGATAGAGATACTTATGTAATTCATTGGTGGGAATTTCAGATAAGCGCATGAAGATGCTGTGTCCCTTCCGTCTCTCTGCTTTCCTACTGTCTTCATCCAATCATTCTTACTCCTTTCCATGGCAAGCTTATGCAAGGATTTCACCGTTGTCAGTGGCTACCTCCCATCCTCTCAGTGGAAATGTTCAACGCACCCTGTCACGGCACGGCTATCCATCTATCAGTTCTCGATCAGGCCGGAATAGAATCCAGTGATTCTTTTGCGTCTGTCACTAACGCCCCGCCTTCAAGAGTTTGAAGCACGTCACAGTCATTCAATCATTGAATCCTACTCAGAATACCACAGACAAGGTTAGACCTTCCGGATTCTCTTGAATGCCGCCATCAGTTCTAGCCTATACCACGAAGACTCTGATCTCACAGAATGGCTGGCTCGGTTGTCAGGCGATCAACCATGCATCGTGTATCAGGAATCCAAGAGATATTCACCCAATCTAAGGTAGAACGGAGGTGGTTGTCAGGCACACGTTCATAGGTGAGAATGATGATGAGTGTCACGGATCATCACATTCATCAAGTTGAAGAACAAGTGATATCTTAGAACAAGAACAAGCGGAATTGAATAGAAGAACAATAGTAATTGTATTAATACTCGAGGTACAGCAGAGCTCCACACCTTAATCTATGGTGTGTAGAAACTCCACCGTTGAAAATACATAAGAACAAGGTCTAGGCATGGCTGAATGGCCAGCCTCTCAATGATCTAAGATAGCCTAAGAACAAAGATAGCTACCCAGATATCTAAATACAATAGTAAAAGGTCCTACTTATAGAGAACTAGTAGCCTAAGGTTTACAGAGATGAGTAAATGACATAAAAATCCACTTCCGGGCCCACTTGGTGTGTGCTTGGGCTGAGCAATGAAGCATTTTCGTGTAGAGACTCTTCTTGGAGTTAAACGCCAGCTTTTGTGCCAGTTTGCGCGTTTAACTCCCATTTTGGTGCCAGTTCCGGCGTTTAACGCTGGAAATTCTGAAGGTGACTTTGAACGCCGGTTTGGGCCATCAAATTTTGGGCAAAGTATGGACTATCATATATTGCTGGAAAGCCCAGGATGTCTACTTTCCAACTCCGTTAAGAGCGCGCCAATTGGGCTTCTGTAGCTCCAGAAAATCCACTTCGAGTGCAGGGAGGTCAGAATCCAACAGCATCTGCAGTCCTTTTCAGTCTCTGAATCAGATTTTTGCTCAGGTCCCTCAATTTTAGCCAGAAAATACCTGAAATCACAGAAAAACACACAAACTCATAGTAAAGTCCAGAAAAGTGAATTTTAACTAAAAACTAATAAAAATATACTAAAAACTAAACCAAATATACTAAAAACATACTAAAAATAATGCCAAAAAGCGTACAAATTATCCGCTCATCAAGCCCTCACAATGGTTAATGAAATCATGCTGAAGGAGGTGGTACAAGTTGCTAAGGGGTCATAGAAGAAAGAAGCTCCAGAAAAGGGTGAAGTTACACTGTTACATGCCCCCTAGGGAACCTATACAAGAGCCTGAAGTATCACACCCTCAGGAGTTACAAGAGGAGACCAAGGACGAGCAGTTCTCTCAGTTCTTGGAGGTCCTTAAAAATTCACAAATCAACATTCCTTTTGCTGAGATTCTAGAGAAAATGCCTCCCTGTGCTGCATACATGAAAAGCTTACCCTCTGAGAAGAAGGCCTTAAAGGGAGATAAAACAATGGTCCTGACCAAGGAATGTAGTGCACTCATTCAGAGCAAGCTGCCAAAGAAGATGACAAATCCAGAGAGCTTTTAGATTCCTTACACTATTGGAAATGTCACCTTTGACAAAGCCCTTTGTGATCTTAGCTCAAGTATCAATCTGATGCCTTTGTTTGTGATGAAGAAGCTGCAGATTCAAGAGGCATAACCTACAAGGATAGCATTACAGATGGCTGGTATATCTCTGAGGCGGCTAGTGGAGAATGTCTTAGTCAAAGTTGGAGAGCTTTTCCTCCCTGCAGATTTTGTGATACTTGACATGGAAGAGGATGCAAATGACTCTATCATCCTAGGAAGACCATTCCTAACCACTGGAAGAGCTCTTATTGATGTTGAGAGAGGGAATTAGTTCTGAGGATGTGTGAGAACTACTTGGTATTCAAGGTTTTTAGACCTTTATCACTCTGTGGAGAAGGAGGTACTTGCATGCAGAGTTCATTACTTAAGCCTCCTCCTTTGGTGGGGACCAGTACAATTTTCCTTGACATCAAACCTAAGTTTGGTGTTGGGTACTCATCACCCACCAAGGAGGGAGGAGATCCCAAGAAGAAGGTACCCAAGAGCAGGAGGAACAACAAGATTCCCACTGAAGACTTCTCACCCGAAATGAAGGTGATATTCACTAGAAGTCCAGTCCTACCTCATACAATAAAAAGGATCCTGTCTTTTTAGAATATTGAGTTAATCCATGAGAGTATAGAAAAAAAGTTCATAGTGAGGGGTGAGGACCTGAGCCCCTATGACCCTCCTCCCTAGTGGAACTGACCTTCAAGGTAGTGATGGTAGAGAAGTGCTTGTTGGGAGGCAACCCAACCCAGAGTATCCTTTAGTTTTAGTTTGAATTTTTATTTATTTTTTATTGTTTTTCATAGTTTTCTCTAGTTTAATTATATTTGTGATCATGCAAGGTGCTTAGAACAGAGATAGGAGGACTCAAAGGGAAGAATAGAACACCCTGGAGCAAGGTTGACTTGAAGTGTTCTGACGCTAAATGCCAGGCTGGGCATTTAGCGCCATGAAGGACAGCAAGGGCACTGGCGTTAAACACCAGGAGGGCGTTCAACGCCTAGGCTGGAAGGTAGCGACTGATGTTAAATGCCAGGTGGGAATTTAACGCCCATGAAGGATGCAAATTTTACCCCTCTAAGGGCGTTAAATGCTAGATTGGGCGTTTAGCGCCAATGACTCGTACCAAAAAAACGAGGCCATTTCTGGCGCCAGAAATGCAGTTTCAGTTTTTGGAGGAAGCTCTTAACCATTTCCAATGGTTAATCCCCCATTCCCTCCCACTTTGACCATTCAAACACTCCTTCTCTCTCCCCCTTTACTAACTATTCCATCCACATTCACCCCCCTTACTTTCCCACACACCTATCACCTCTCCATCCATCAATCAAATCCCATCAATATCTCTACTTTCACTTTCCCTATATTCACCAAACCTTTTCCACATTTACCACAATTGAAACTCATTTTCCTCCCACCCTTCACCCTATAACTGAACCTCCCCCCTCCCCCCACCTCTATAAATACCCACTTCTTTAACTCTTTTCACCACACCTCTAATTCCCATCTTCCTTCTCACTTTTTCTTTCTTTACATCCACTATCCTCTTTCCCTTTCTTTACCCACTTCAACGCCGTACCCCCACCCTCTCTCCTTCACCTATTTCTTCTAATTTCTTTGCTTCCCTTTTACCATATTCCCTTCTTCTATCTCTTTTCTATTTTTTCTTTTACTTTGCTCGGGGACGAGCGAACATTTTAAGTTTGGTGTTGGGCGCTCCGCTTTTTCTTCATTCTTACTATCTGATGAATCCATATTTGATGATGATTTTTGGTTGAAATGGAATGGATTTCATCATATAAACTTGCACTTATTCCCTTAAATAGCATGCTTTTGAACTTTCCTCCTAATTTTGCTTGATTATGAAAATATGCTCTTTTGTGCTTAATTTGATCAATTTTATTCTATTTGCCTTCCATTCGATGCCTTGATGTTGTTTGTGAGTGATTTCAGATGTATAAGGTAGGAATGGCTTGGAGAGAATAGAAGAAGAGCATGCAAAGAGGAGGAAGCATGAAGAATCAAAGGAGAAGAGCACAGCGATGTGTGCATACTCACAGACCTACGTGCATACGCACAAGCATCAAAGTGGAGCAGCGCATCCGCGTGAGATGCATTGTGCGCGTCATGCGAACATTCAGAGCATCCCCTAGTGTGCGTGCGCACACGTCTGCGTATGCACAGGTGCCCGCACATGCCTTCATTAAAATTGCACGTGACTCGCGATTTTGGTGGATTGGAGGCCTATTTCTAAAGCCATTTAGCTCATATTGAAAGGAAAATGAAGAGCATAGGATAACATAACATTAGGGTAGCTTAGGAGTAGTAGTAGGAAGATTTAGTATAGTTTTTCTCTAAGTTTTTCATCATCTCTATTAGGGTTTATACTAGGATTTTACATTCAAGTTCCATTTCGATCTTGGATTTTGCTTGCTTCCATTGTAAGTATCTCTTTGTTACTACTCTTTATAGCTACATTGTTCTTACTCTTTCTTATATTTCAAGTTATAGTTCAATTTTACTTCTCTTTTGCAATTTAAATTTTTTGTTGATGAATTTGATGATTGATGTTTGTTATATGCTTTCTTGAGTTGTTATTGTTTATTGAGATCACTTGTTGCTTTTAGTTTCAAGCATTTTCTCATTTTTTCCATGTTTAATGTTTTTTCCCACCAAGTATTTGACAAAATAACAATTATGATTTTGGGCTAGTTTTCTATATCTTGGCTTGGGGAAAGTGAGCAATTGGGTTCCTAGAGTTGGAATGTCCAACATTTAGTGTCAATTCTTGGATTGTTAATTGTTCTTGTTTCCACTAACGCTAATTTGTTGCTAAGGTAATTAGCAAGCAATTTATGATTTATGAGTTAAGAACACTTGTAACAACCCCATTTTTCGAGTACACGAGATCTTTTCTGAAGGCACGGATTTCTTCGAAAGATCAGTAAAGAGAACACCTCTGCTATATCATCAAGCATCTCAATCCTCATTGTCATTATATTATCTTTAATTCAGGACCTTAGTGGAGATAAGCTCGACAACGCAATTGCGAAGAACCTAGTTTTTAAACCGTATCCGTTAGGAATTTTGATTCTAGTTTTCGTAAATAGTCTATGTTTCACGAATCAGACTCGATAAATTAGAGAAGAGAGATAATAGTATAATATTATCATTATATTAGTATTAGAAGATGCTTGAATGATATTATAAGTTTACCTGATCTATTTTAGTTAAAAACAGGAAATCGGTTTAACCGGGTTTACAGTTTACTGGTGCAGCCTAGCACCAACGCTCCCTGATGACTTTAGCAATGCTAAGGGCTCATCATACATGTTCTATTCTCATATTAAATATGTTACTAGTGTCATTTATGCTAGTAGCTCAGAAAAGAATTTTTAGAGATGTTTTTATAAGTGTTTCGATACACCTAGTTTTAGTAGTTATACACCAGAGATATTTTAATATTATTTTAATCCACCTCCAAGCCAACCAATCACAACTCACCCTACACCCCCAAGACTCCCAAGGCTGCCTCATTTTCTCATTGTGGCCGAAAATCATCAAGAGAAAAAGGAGAGAAAAGTTCTTGGTTCTTAATCTTCAAAGCTTGATTTCTGCTGAACTAAAACTCAAATCAAAATTTCAGTCCTACAAAAATGATCCTCTCTTCTTTCTCTACATGATCATATGACTTATCAAGGCTGGAATCAATGTGAGTTGGCTGCACCATCTCCCTTTTGCTTCGGTTTCAAGGAAATATGCTTAAACATGTGTTTTCTTGATGTTCTTCCTTAGGAATCATGCTTAACTTGACTTGAGGGTCAAGAAACATTAATTTCCAGCAACTCTAAGGTGAGAAATCCCTTCCTAACGTGCTGAGTGAGATTTGGTCAGTTGAGGGTTTTTGGATTTAAAATTGTTCTTGATGTGATTTAGGAGGAAAAAGTGCTTAAGGACCACCAAAAATTATAATCTAATTTTGAGCAGCAAAACCGGGTAGGGTTTGATGAAATTAATCTTGATTGATTTTGTTTGAGTTGTGTGATTATGATATGGTTTGTCTGTGCTTGAAATTGATGGTTTATATGAGTGATTCTTGTTGAAATTTTGGTGAAAATTTGATGAAATTTGATGATATTCAAGTTTGAATTTGTGTTCTTCGTGGCTGCTGAAAAACAAAACCTTAACCCTTAAATTGGGGTTCAATTTGTGTTAAAATCAAGTAGAAAATATGGGATTTTGGTGGCTGCTAATTTATTATGAATTATGGTAAAAATCGGTTGATGAAAAGATTAAAAAACGGGTGAAAACAAAGAAAGAATCTGAAAAATTTACGAAGAATACTTTGAGTGTGGTGAAGAACATGGAAGAACAGGCCTTAGATCTTGAAAAGGGCAAGGAAGTAAAATTTTTGGTGTTTGGGGGTTATTTGGTAATTTCTGAAAGTTAGGATGGTTAAAGTAGAAATATTAAAAGTTACGGGTAGTAAAAAGTAAATTTTAAAGGTTAAAAGTTAAAGTGGGGGTAATTTTAGAAAATTTAATGATAAAATAATAAATAATAATATTTAATTAAAAATAATATTTTAATAAAAATAATAAAATAATACAAAAAATGCAGTTTTTCGTAAAAGCTTTAGAAAGACAACTTTAAGCGCAGAATCTCATAATTACCTTCATAAGACACTTAGAGAGTGGTAATAACATGATAGTGAGGCAAAGATAAAGGAAAGATAAGAAGTTAAAGAAAAGATAAAAACCAAAGAAAATTCTATAAAGTCTTAATGACAGAAAAATAGACAAAGACTAATGAACAAACTAGGAGCAATATAGTTAGTTCTTGAGTTGCACTTAGGGTTAGGTATAATATGAAAAGTTAAACTATTTCAGTATAGACTTAA
Organism: Arachis stenosperma; assembly: GCF_014773155.1. Lineage (NCBI taxonomy): Eukaryota > Viridiplantae > Streptophyta > Magnoliopsida > Fabales > Fabaceae > Arachis > Arachis stenosperma. The sequence continues at coordinate 50,591,489 of NC_080377.1, read as the reverse complement.
TGAACCTATACATGGGACAGGCTAACTATTCATACCGAAATTCACATAAGCTTTAAATACATACGTTAAACAGAGAAAAGAGTAACCAGAGCAGGATAAAGGGAAACAAAAAAAATAGTAATCAGAGCAGAGTAAAAAAACAAAGAGAGAAGAGTAATCTAATAAAGAGAAATGGTTTGAGTTAAGATGTTGTAAAAGTAAAAGCTGTAAAGTTTGTATAGTATGATTGATCTGAGAAAGAAAGAGGTACTGCATAAGAATGTGAAAGTGATGATGAATAAAGAGAATGTCAATGAATGATGATAATGAGAATGATTATGTAAGAATCTGCTGCAGAGAGGCAGTCAGATAGATGGTGGTACGACCACTGAGAGCGCTTTCCTGGGATACTTAGCTATAATCCTATTTTGTAAGTCAGAGGACTCTTACAGAGGTATCAAGAAAACACATAACTAGCATATGCTCCTGTAAGTCAAAGAACTCTTACAGTGAGTGTGTTGGGCATATATAAGTTAACTAGCTCCACCATGCAAGTCAAAGGACTCTTGCAATGGGTTGTTATTGCCGCTCTGCAAGTCAAAGGACTCTTGTAGTGGTTTGCCTCATAAGTCAAAGGACTCTTCCAAGGGGCATTGCCAACAGGGAAGCCTTACCTGGTCAAAGGACTCCGGGTAACGTCGGGAGCGGGTATATAACCGACAAATGAGCTCATTACCTGCATTAAGGCTAGACATGCATCATACTTGGTTGTGCATTTCTTCTGTTTTGTTTGTTGTATGAATGTATGCTTTCTTTGTGTGTATTCTATTCTTTGTGTTTGTGTTATTTTCTTGTGTTCTTCTGTTTGTGTTCTACTATCTGTTTTCTCTATCTTCTCTATTTATCTGTATCTTCTATTTACTGCTTCCTATATTATGCTATTTTTCCGTTAAACAACACGGAATTAATGAACTTAACTAATAACCCCGGCCCTACTAAGAACTCCCCAGTTCTTACCCCTCTCTCCCTTCCCCCTTCAGATGGAAGTAAGAGTACCTTACCGTAGTTCGTTGATGATGGTTCTGCAAAGAGGATTCCACTCTTGATAGTCTCTGAGTGTAGGATGAATCTCGTTCTCTATTTATATGTATATACTGTGAGACTAGCCAATGTCTTCACCCCATTTGTACGTCAACTTTAACCTAAATCCTATGTACGAGACTCCTGTTGTGTGGCTACTTAATGAGGTACCAGAGAGACGCCATATGGCAATGTCTGATCATGCAGAGGAATAGCAGATGATGTTCTACCTTTTTTATGACGTTCCACCTTACTTGAGTTTTGAAGACCTAGAACGTATTTTCCCTCGCTTTAGTAGTTTAGAGGGACTAGGTGAGTATAGAGTCTAGGCAAGCCTGGGTGCCAGCTTAGGGACTTCTTGGACAGGTCAGGACCTATGATGTTGTATGTATATATATGTATATAGTTATTATCTAGCTATATCTATGGGTGTTCTAACTAAAGATCTTTACTCTAATAAAGGCTGGATAACTGAAAGTTATCAATTGCTTGAGATGTACTTATGTGTGGTTGATTATAACTGTTTTATCTGTTATTATTTGTGAATTGATTATGAATGATTCTGTTTATTAATCCAAACATTTTCAAGAAAAAAGTACCTCGCAAAATAACTACGCTTTTAACAACGAATCAGGCTCATATAATAAATAATAGATAATAATTAGGAAAACAAGTTGGTGAGGCTCGGTTTCTGGTATGATCTAGACATACTGAAAATTGGATCGTTACAACACTTATGCTCGTTTAACTTACTCTCCGATGTGAGGGTTGACCAAGTGAGATTAATCCATTCTAATTGTCATAGTTGTGGTTCCAAATAGAAAAGGACCCTTAGCTCATTCCATGCCAAGATGCTTTTCATGCATTAAATCTTTCACACACATTTACATTAACACTTTTTATACCTTACTTGCCTATATTGCATAGTTAGTTCTTTAATTCCTTTATTAGTTCAATTATTACAATTTTGAATGTTCTTTTATTTCTTTATATGTTTATCTCTTCATTGAAAACCCCTTGATCATCACAACCGGAATTGTACACTCATTGGTCTCAAGTGTCCTTGGGAGACGACCCAGGAACTAAACACTCCCGGAATTGAATTGGTTTGAATAGTGACATTTTTGAATTCACATTTGATATGGGCATTACTTGTTGGCTTGGAACTATACTTACAACGCTAAATCTTTTTGAGATAAAATTCCTAGCCGACGGTTTTGCTTACTATCACTATCCCTATGGCACCCAAAACTGGTAAATCCTCTTCAAGGAAGAGGAAAGAGAAGGCTCTTGCCTTGGGTCCATATCATTTCACACGGTTCCTCTCCAAGACCCATGAGGATCTCATTTATAAAGTTGTGAATAAGAAGAAAGTGATTCTTGAGGTCCGCTTTGACCTTCAACCAGAGGAGTCTCCGGAGATCCAAGAGCAAATTCTGAGACAGAATTGGAAAGTTCTGACCAACCCTGTGACTGAGGTTGAAATTATAATGGTCAGATAATTTTACGCTAATGCTTTGATGACTTACAAGCATGTACAAGGCGTGAACCCGGACCCAAAGAACTGGCCCACGGCGGTCTGAGGAGATATTCTAGAGTTCAGTCCTGAGAGTGTGAGGGAGTTATTTTATATGCCACCATCCAGAGACGACCCTCATTCTTACACTTAGAGGGTTAACACTGACCAGAGACTGCACTAGATCCTCACAAACATATGCCTCCCAGAGCACAGTGGAGGAGGGACTGATGTAAGATTATCGTCGATTAGGAATTTTCACAAAATAATTCCGTTGCTAGTATAGTTCCCAACCAACACACAATCCTCAATCAAAGTTTAATTTTGGTTGTCACAAGTCCAACCCACTAAAAATAACCGAGAGTATTAGTCCCGGGTCGTTCTCCCTAGGAATTACAATCGAATGCTCAATTATTGGTTATGAGTTTCACAGGTTAGGTTGATAAAGAAGCGAGAAATTAAAAAGGCAAGAATTTAAATGACAATAAAAGTAAATCAATAAATTAAAGATAATGATGAGCGGATAATTTATACGCTTTTTGGCATTATTTTTAGGTAGTTTTTAGTAGGATCTAGCTACTTTTAGGGATGTTTTTATTAGTTTTTATGCAAAATTCAAATTTCTGGACTTTACTATGAGTTTGTGTGTTTTTCTATAATTTCAGATATTTTCTGGCTAAGATTGAGGGACCTGAGCAAAAATCTAACAGGAGGCTGAAAAAAGACTACAGATGCTGTTGGATTCTGACCTCCCTGCACTCGAAATGGATTTTCTGGAGCTATAGAACTCCAAATGGCGCGTTCTTAATTGCGTTGGAAAGTAGACATCCTGGGATTTCCAGAAATATATAATAGTTCATACTTTATTCGAGGTTAGATAACGCAAACTGGCGTTCAACGCCAGTTCCATGCTGCATTCTGGAGTAAAACGCCAGAAACACGTCACAAACCAGAGTTAAACGCCAAAAACACGTTACAACTTGGCGTTTAACCCCAAGAGAAGCCTTTGCACGTGTAAAGCTCAAGCTCAGCCCAAGCACACACCAAGTGAGCCCCAGAAGTGGATTTCTACTTCAATTACTTATCTCTGTAACCCTAGTAGCTAGTTTAGTATAAATAGGACTTTTTACTATTGTATTTTCATCTTTGGATTATCTTTTGATCCTTTGATCATGTTTTGGGGGCTGGCCATTCGGCCATGCCCGGACCACTATCACTTATATATTTTCAACGGTGGAGTTTCTACACACCATAGATTAAGGCGTGGAGCTCTGCTGTACGTCGAGAATTAATGCAAAGTACTACTGTTTTTCTATTCAACTCTTGTTTATTTCTATTCTAAGATATCCATTCTCACCTAAGAACCTGATGAATGTGATGGTTATGTGATGCTCATCACCATTCTCACTTATGAACGTGTGCCTGACAACCACTTTCGTTCTACATGCAAATAAGCTTGAATGAATATCTCTTGGATTCCTTAATCAGAATCTTCGGGGTATAAGCTAGAATCCATTGGCAGCATTCTTGAGAATCCGAAAAGTCTAAACCTTGTCTGTGGTATTCTGAGTAGGATTCAGGGATTGAATGACTGTGACGAGCTTCAAACTCGCGACTGTAAGGCGTGGTGACAACACAAACGGATAGTAAATCCTATTCTTACATGATCGAGAACCGATAGATGATTAGCCGTGCGGTGACAGCGCACCTGGACCATTTTCACTGAGAGGACGGACGGTAGCCATTGACAACAGTGATCCCCCAACATATAGCTTGCCATGGAAAGGAGTAAGAATGATTGGATGAAAGCAGTAGGAAAGCAAAGATTCAGAAGGAACACAGTATCTTCATGCGCTTATCTGAAATTCCCACCAATGAATTACATAAGTATCTCTATCTTTATTTTATGCTTTATTTATCTTTATATTCGAAAACCACTATAACCATTAGAATCCGCCTGACTGAGATTTACAAGATGACCATAGCTTGCTTCATACCAACAATCTCTGTGGGATCGATCCTTACTCACGTAAGGTTTATTACTTGGATGACCCAGTGCACTTGCTGGTTAGTTGTGCGAAGTTGTGAAGAATGTGTGTGAACCATATTATTGTGTACCAAGTTTTTGGAGCCATTGCTAGGAATTGCTCGAGTTGTGAAAAGTATGAGTCACAATTTTGCCTATCAAGTTTTTGGCGCCGTTGCCGGGGATTGTATGAGTTTGGGACAACTGACGATTCATCTTGTTGCTCAGATTAGGTAATTTTCCTTTATTTTATTTTTAAAAATCTTTCAAAATTTTTCTTTGTTTTCATTTTTCGAAAAAAAAAATTAATTACAAAAATTTTTTTTATAAAATCATAAAACCAAAAAAAAATATTTTGTGTTTCTTGTTTGAGTCTAGAGTCAATTTTTAAATTTGGTGTCAATTGCATGTTTTAAAAAAAATTTGCATTTTTTTCGAAAATTTCATGCATTGCATTCTTCATGATCTTCAAGTTGTTCTTGACAAGTCTCCTTGTTTGATCTTCATATTTTCTTATTTTGTGTCTTTTGTTGTTTTTCATATGCATTTTTGCATTCATAGTGTCTAAGCATTAAAAATTCCTAAGTTTGGTGTCTTGCATGTTTTTCTTTTCTTGAAAATTTTTCAAAAATAAGTCTTGATGTTTATCTTCATCTTCAAAGTGTTCTTGGTGTTCATCTTGACATTCAAAGTGTTCTTGCATGCATCATGTGTTTTGATTCATAAATTTTATGTTTTGAGTCATTTAGTTGTTTTTCTCTCTCCTCATTAAAAATTCAAAAAAAAAATCAAAAAATATCTTTCCCTTATTTCTCTCATAAATTTTGAAATTTTGAGTTGACTTAGTCAAAAATTTTTTTAAAATAAGTTGTTTCTTGTTAATCAAGTCAAGATTTCAACTTCAAAAATTTATCTTTTCAAAATCTTTTTCATTTTTTTCCTTTGTTTTTCGAAAATTTTCAAAAATCTTTTTCAAAACTTTTCAAAATCTTTTTCTTAATTTCATTTCAAATTTTCAAAAACTTTACTAACAATTAATGTGATTGATTCAAAAATTTGAAGTTTGTTACTTTATTGTTAAGAAATGTTCAATCTTTAAATTCTAGAATCATATCTTTTAGTTTCTTGTTAGTCAAGTAATCAATTTTAGTTTTAAAAATCAAATCTTTTTAATTTCCTTTTTAAATCTTTTTCAAAATATCTCTTCAATCATATATTTTCAATGATATATTTTTAAACATATATTTTTCAAATCATATCTTTTTCAAAATCAATTTCAAAAAATCTTTTCTAACTTCCTATCTTTTCAAAATTGATTTTCAAATCTTTTTCAACTAACTAATTGATTTCTTTGTTTGTTTTACTATTTCTTATCTTTTTCAAAACCATCTAACTACTTTTCTCTCTCTAATTTTCAAAAATCACCTTCGGCTTTTTCAAAATTCTTTTAATTAACTAATTGTTTCAAATTTTAATTTTAATTTTATTTCTTCTCTTAATTTTCGAAAATCACTAACCTTTTTTTCAAAAATAGTTTTCGAAATTCTCTCCCTCTCATCTCTTTCTATTTATTTTATTTATTTACTAACACTTCTCTTCATCTTAAAATTCGAACCCTCTCTTCTCTTCTGTGTTCAAATTTTTCTCTTCTTCATTCTTATTCTTCTTTTCTTCTACTCACATAAAGGAATCTCTATACTGTGACATAGAGGATTCCTCTTCTTTTCTGTTCTCTTCTTTTTCATATGAGTAGGAGCAAGGACAAGGACATTCTTGTTGAAGTAGATCCTGAACCTGAAAAGACTCTGAAAAGGAAGCTAAGAGAAGCTAAAGCACAACAATCTAGAGAAAACCTTACAGAGAATCTCGAAAAAGAAGGAGACATGGCCGAACCCAACAACAATGCAAGGAACATGCTTGGTGACTTTACTGCACTAAATTCCAACTTACATGGAAAAAACATCTCAATCCCTACCATTAGAGCAAACAATTTTGAGCTAAAACCTCAATTAGTTTCTCTAATGTAACAGAATTGCAGGTTTTATGGACTTCCATGAGAAGATTCCTATCAGTTTTTAACTGAGTTCTTGCAGATCTGTGATACTGTTAAGACTAATGGAGTAGATCCTGAAGTCTACAAGCTCATATTTTTCCCTTTTGCTGTAAGAGACAGAGCTAGAACATGGTTGGACTCACAACCTAAAGATAGCCTAGACTCTTGGGATAAGCTGGTCACGGCCTTCTAGGCCAAGTTCTTTCCTTCTCAAAAGCTGAGCAAGCTTAGAGTGGATGTTCAGACCTTCAGGCAAAAAGATGGTGAATCCCTATATGAAGCTTGGGAAAGATACAAGCAGTTGACCAAAAAGTGTCCTTTTGACATGTTTTCAGAGTGGACCATTTTGGATATATTCTATGATGGTCTATCTGATTTCTCTAAGATGTCACTGGACCATTCTGCATGTGGATCCATTCACCTAAAGAAAATGCCTGCAGAAGCTCAAGAACTCATTGACATGGTTGCAAATAACCAGTTCATGTACATTTCTGAAAGGAATCCTGTGAGTAATGGGATGCCTCAGAAGAAGGAAGTTCTTGAAATTGATGCTCTGAATGCCATATTGGCTCAGAACAAAATGTTGACTCAGCAAGTCAACATGATTTCTCAGAGTCTAAATGGATTGCAAAATGCATCTAACAGTACTAAAGAAGCATCTTCTGAAGAAGAAGCTTATGATCCTGAGAACCCTGCAATGGCAGAGGTGAATTACATGGGTGAACCCTATAGAAACACCTATAATCCCTCATGGAGAAATCATCCAAATTTCTCATGAAAGGATCAACAAAAGCCTCAACAAGGCTTTAATAATGGTGGAAGAAACAGGTTTAGCAATAGCAAGCCTTTTCCATCATCTTCTCAGCAACAGACAGAGAATTCTGAGCAGAGTCCCTCTAGGTTAGCAAATATAGTCTCTGATCTATCTAAGGCCACTCTAAGTTTCATGAATGAAACAAGGTCCTTCATTAGAAATTTGGAGGCACAAGTGGGTCATCTGAGTAAGAAAATCACTGAAATTCCTCCTAATACTCTCCCAAGCAATACAGAAGAGAATCCAAAAAGAGAGTGCAATGCCATTGATATAATCAAAATGGCCGAATCCAAAGAGGAAGGGGAGGACGTGAATCCCAATGAGGAAGACCTCATGGGACGTCCTCCAGACAGAAAGGAGTTCCCTATTGAGGACCTAAAGGAATCTGAGGCTCATATAGAGACCATAGAGATTCCATTAAACTTCCTTCTGCCATTCATGAGCTCTGAGAACTACTCTTCCTCTGAAGAGGATAAATATGTAACTGAAGAGCAAATTGCTCAATATCTAAGAGCCATCATGAAGCTGAATGCCAAGTTGTTTGGTAATGAGACTTGGGAAGATGAACCTCCCTTGCTCATTAGTGAACCAAATACATGGGTTCAGCAAACTTTACCTCAAAAGAAACAAGATCCTGGTAAATTCTTAATACCCTGTACCATAGGCACCATGACCTTTGAGAAGGCTCTGTGTGACCTGGGGTCAGGTATAAATCTTATGCCACTCTCTGTAATGGAGAAACTGGGGATCTTTGAGGTACAAGCTGCAAGAATCTCATTAGAGATGGAAGACAAGTCAATAAAACAAGCTTATGGATTGGTACAGGACGTGTTAGTGAAGGTTAAAGGCCTTTACATCCCTACTAATTTTATAATCCTAGACACTGGGAAGGATGAGGATGAATGCATCATCCTTGGAAGACCCTTCCTAGCCACAGCAGGAGCTGTGATTGATGTTGACAGAGGAGAGCTAGTCCTTCAATTGAATAGGGACTACCTTGTGTTTAAAGCTCAAGGATCTTCCTCTGCAACCATAGAAAGGAAGCATGAAAAGCTTCTCTCAATACAGAGTCAAACAAAGCCCCCACAATCAAACTCTAAGTTTGGTGTTGGAAGGCCACAACCAAACTCTAAGTTTGGTGTTGAACCCCACATTCAAACTCTAAGTTTAGTGTTGGGAGGTCCCAACAATGCTCTGAACATCTGTGAAGTTCCATGAGAGCTCATTGTCAAGCTATTGACATTAAAGAAGTGCTTATTGGGAGGCAACCCAATTTTTATTTATCTACATTTCTATTGTTCTTTTATGTTTTATTAGGTTTATGATCATGTGGAGTCACAAAACAATTGCAAAAAATTAAAAAGAGAATCAAAAATAGCAGAAGAAAAAGCACACCTTGGAGGAAGAGCTGTCTGGCGTTTAAACGCCAGAAACAAGCATATGTCTGGCGTTTAACGCCAGAAACAAGCACCAAGCTGGCATTTAATGCTAGAAACAAGCATCAGGCTGGCGTTAAACGCCAGAAACAGGCTACATTTGGGCATTTAACGCCAGAAACAAGCTGCAGTCTGGCGTTAAACACCAGGATTTCATACAAAGGGCGTTTTACACGCCTAAAAGGTGCAGGGATGAGAAATCCTTGACACCTCAAGATCTGTGGATCCCACAGGATCACCTCAGGATCTGTAGACCCCACAAGATCACCACCTATCCCATTTCTCTCTTCTTCACACAATCCAATAACACTATACCCTTCACCAATCACCTCAATCTCTCTTCCCCATTACCCCTTCACCAATCACATCCATCCACTCTTCCCCATAAACCCCACCTACTTTCAAATTCAAAATCTCTTTCCCTCCCAAATCCACCCTAAATGGCCGAACCCACACCCCTCTCCCTCCACTATATAAACCCCTCCATCCTTCTTCATTTTCACACAACACTACCCTCTCTTCTCCCCTTGGCCGAAACCCATCCCTCTCTCTCTCTCCTCCATATCTTCTTCTTCTTCTTTTATTCTTTCTTCTTTTGCTCGAGGGCGAGCAACATTATAAGTTTGGTGTGGTAAAATCATAGCTTTTTTGTTTTTCCATAACCATTGATGGCACTTAAGGCCAGAGAAACCTCAAGAAAGAGGAAAGGGAAGGCAATTGCTTCCACCTCTGAGTCATGGGAGATGGAGAGATTTATCTTAAAAGCCCATCAAGACCACTTCTATGAAGTTGTGGCCAAGAAAAAGGTGATCCCTGAGGTCCCTTTTAAGCTCAAAAAGGGCGAATATCCAGAGATCTGACAAGAGATTAGAAGAAGAGGATGGGAAGTTCTCACCAATCCCATTCAACAAGTCAGAATCTTAACGGTTCAAGAGTTCTATGCAAACGCATGGATCACTAGGAACCATGATCAAAGCATGAACCTAAACCCAAAGAATTGGCTTACAATGGTTTGGGAGAAATACTTAGATTTCAGTCCGGAGAACGTAAGGTTGGCGTTCAACTTGCCTATGATGCAAGAAGACACACGCCCCTACACTAGAAGGGTCAACTTTGATCAAAGGTTGGACCAAGTCCTCATGGACATATGTGTGGAAGGAGCTCAATGGAAAAAAGACTCAAAAGGCAAGCCGGTTCAATTGAGAAGACTGGACCTTAAGCCTGTGGCTAGAGGATGGTTGGAGTTCATCCAACGCTCCATCATCCCCACTAGCAACCGAACCGAAGTAACTATGGATCAGGCCATCGTGATCCATAGCATCATGATTGGAGAGGAAGTAGAAGTTCATGAAGTCATCTCTCTAGAACTCTACAAAGTAGCCGAAAAGTCCTCCACCTTGGCAAGGCTAGCTTTTCCTCATCTCATTTGCCATATATGCAACTTATCTGGAGTTGTCATAGAAGGAGACATCCTCATTGAAGAGGACAAGCCCATCACTAAGAAGAGGATGGAGCAAACAAGAGAGCCCATTCATGGATCTCAAGAGATGCATGAGGAAGCTCATCATCAAGAAATTCTTGAGATGCCTCAAGGGATGCATTTTCCTCCAAACAACTATTGGGAACAACTCAATACTTCTCTAGAAGGATTGAGTCATAACATGAACCAATTAAGGGTGGAACACCAAGAGCACTCCATCATTCTCAATGGGATTAGAGAAGCTCAAAGAGCTATGAGGGAGGAGCAACAAAGGCAAGGAATAGACATAGAGGAGCTCAAGAACACCATTGGTTCTTCAAGAAGAAGGCGCCACCCTCACTAAGGTGGACTCATTCCTTAACTTCCTTGTTCTTATCTTTCTGTTTTTCAGTTTTATGCTATATGTTTGTCTATGTTTTGAGTCTTTACTACATGATCAATAGTATTTAGTAACTATGTCTTAAGGCTATGAATAATTCCATGAATCCTTCACCTTTCTTAAATGAAAAATGTTTTTAATACAAAAGAACAAGAAGTAAATGAGTTTCGAATTCATCCTTGAAATTAGTTTAATTATATTGATGTGGTGATAATACTTTCTGTTTTCTGAATGAATGCTTGAACAGTGCATATTTTTTATCTTGTTGTTTATGAATGTTAAAATTGTTGGCTCTTGAAAGAATGATGAAAAAGAAAAATGTTATTGATGATCTAAAAAATAAAAAAAATTGATTCTTGAAGCAAGAAAAAGCAGTGAAGAACAATGCTTGCGAAAAAAAAGAAGTGGCAAAAAAAATTTAAAGAAAGAAAAAGAAAAAGCAAGCAGAAAAAGCCAATAGCCCTTAAAACCAAAAGGCAAGGGTAAAAAGAATCCAAGGCTTTGAGCATCAATGGATAGGAGGGCCCAAGGAAATAAAATCCAGGCCTAAGCGGCTAAATCAAGCTGTCCCTAACCATGTGCTTGTGTCATGAAGGTCCAAGTGAAAAGCTTGAGAGTAAGTGGTTAAAGTCGTGATCCAAAGTAAAAAGAGTGTGCTTAAGAGCTCTGGACACCTCTAACTGGGGACTTTAGCAAAGCTGAGTCACAATGTGAAAACGTTCACCCAGTCATGTGTCTATGGCATTTATGTATCCGGTGGTAATACTGGAAAACAAAGTGCTTAGGGCCACGGCCAAGACTCATAAAAGTAGCTGTGTTCAAGAATCAACATACTTAACTAGGAGAATCAATAACACTATCTGAACTCTGAGTTCCTATGGATGCCAATCATTCTAAACTTCTAAGGATAAAGTGAGATGCCAAACTGTTCAGAAGCAAAAAGCTACAAGTCCCACTCATCTAATTAGAACTAATATTCATTGATATTTTGGGATTTATAGTATATTTTCTTCTTTTTATCCTATTTTATTTTCAGTTGCTTGGGGACAAGCAATAATTTAAGTTTGGTGTTGTGATGAGCGGATAATTTATACGCTTTTTGGCATTATTTTTAGGTAGTTTTTAGTAGGATCTAGCTACTTTTAGTGATGTTTTTATTAGTTTTTATGCAAAATTCACATTTCTGGACTTTACTATGAGTTTGTGTGTTTTTCTATGATTTCAGGTATTTTCTAGCTGAAATTGAGGGACTTGGGTAAAAATCTGACAGGAGGCTGAAAAAGGACTACAGATATTGTTGGATTCTGACCTCTCTGCACTCGAAATGGATTTTCAGGAGCTACAGAACTTCAAATGGCGCGCTCTCAATTACATTGGAACGTTGACATCTAGGGCTTTCCAGAAATATATAATAGTTCATACTTTATTCGAGTATAGATGACGCAAACTGGCGTTCAACGCCAGTTCCATGCTGCATTCTAGAGTAAAACGCCAGAAACACGTCACAAACCAGAGTTAAACGCCAAAAACACGTTACAACTTGGCGTTTAACCCCAAGAGAAGCCTCTACACGTGTAAAGCTCAAGCTCAGCCCAAGAACACACCAAGTGGGCCCCGGAAGTGGATTTCTACATCAATTACTTATCTCTGTAACCCTAGTAGCTAGTTTAGTATAAATAGGACTTTTTACTATTGTATTTTTATCTTTGGATTATCTTTTGATCCTTTGATCACGTTTTGAGGGCTGGCCATTCGGCCATGCCCGGACCACTATCACTTATGTATTTTCAACGATGGAGTTTCTACACACCATAGATTAAGGTGTGGAGCTCTGCTGTACCTCGAGAATTAATGCAAAGTACTACTATTTTTCTATTCAACTCTTGTTTATTTCTATTTTAAGATATTCATTCGCACCCAAGAACCTGATGAATGTGATGATTATGTGGCGCTCATCACCATTCTCACTTATGAACGTGTGCCTGACAACCACTTTCGTTCTACATGCAAATAAGCTTGAATGAATCTTCTTGGTATAAGCTAGAATCCATTGGCAGCATTCTTGAGAATCCGAACAGTCTAAACCTTGTCAGTGGTATTCCGAGTAGGATTTAGGGATTGAATGACTGTGACGAGCTTCAAACTTGCGACTGTAAGGCGTGGTGACAACGCAAAAGGATAGTAAATCCTATTCTTACATGATCGAGAACCGACAAATGATTAGCCGTACGGTGACAGCGCACCTGGACCATTTTCACTGAGAGGACGGACGGTAGCCATTGACAACAGTGATCCCCCAACATACAGCTTGCCATGGAAAGGAGTAAGAATGATTGGATGAAAGCAGTAGGAAAGCAAAGATTCAGAAGGAACACAGTATCTTCATGCGCTTATCTGAAATTCCCACCAATGAATTACATAAGTATCTCTATCTTTATTTTATGCTTTATTTATCTTTATATTTGAAAACCATTATAACTATTAGGATTCGCCTGACAGAGATTTACAAGATGATCATAGCTTGTTTCATACCAATAATCTCCGTGGGATTGACCCTTACTCACGTAAGGTTTATTACTTGGACGACCCAGTGCACTTGCTGGTTAGTTGTGCGAAGTTGTGAAGAATGTGTGTGAACCATAGTATTGTGCACCAAGTTTTTTGAGCCATTGCTAGGAATTGTTCGAGTTGTGAAAAGTATGAGTCATAATTTTGCCTATCAGATAACAACTAATAAAAAGATGCATTCATGGTAAGGATTGAGAATCAAGACTTTCCATCCTAGTCATTAATTATCATACAATAGTTAACAAGAGCTAATCCTATTTCGTCATCTCCACCATTGGAAGAAAGTATAATGTTATCTTCACATTGAGAGAAAGTCAAATAAGACTAGTTAATCTCAATCCATAAGTCTTAATCAACTTACTAATTGAATTAGCAAGAGATTAGAGTCAATGGAAACAATATTAACTAACAACTCTAGATCACTAACATAAGTTGGGTATTAATGACTCAAGAGAACCTAATTTCTCTTTCCAAGCCAAGAACACACAAAATCTACTCTAAACCTAAACCAAACATTTTGTCAAACACTTGGAAGGTATAAAAGGAAAGCATGATAAAATTGCAAGAAATATAAATTCTGCAATTACCCACTACAAGAAAATTAACAATAACTCAAACAAGCAAGAAAAGAACATAAAACCTCAATTGCATTAAATAAAATTAAAATTGACAAGAGTTCATCAAACTAAAAGGTAGCTCAAAAGAGAAAATAACAAGAGAAATGATACGTAAAAATGAGATTTCACGTACAACCGGCAAGTATACCGGGTCGTATCAAGTAATAAAGCTCACAAAGAGTGAGGTCGATCCCACGAAGATTGGAAGATTAAGCAACTTTAGTTAATGGTAAATTTAGTCAAGCAAACATAGTTTTGATTTCATGAGCATTTTGATTTTTTGAACATAATTGCAAGAATGTAAATGACACAAAATGTAAAGAACTAGAATAGAGAAATAAAATGGAAGTAAATGACGGAAACTTAAAGTGCAAGAAACTTAAATGACATCAAAGATAAATTGCAAGGAATTAAAGTGCTGAATTCTAAAGAGCATAAGAGTGAGAAATAAGAAACAGAATGTAAATGACAAGAATAATAAATTACAAGAATGTAGAAGGGAATTGGGTAATGGGTTTTCAAACACTAAGAACAAAAGAAATGAGAATTAATGTTGGAGAGGATCATTAGGGATCAGAGATGTTAGTTTTCATGAATTGATGTTAGTCAAATCCTTCTCAATCATGGGTATAGATCTATGGCAAGTGGGTGATTGAACCCCAATCTCTTGGTGATTCAATCTCTCTCAACATAACCAATTGCCACTCTCGTGATCTAATTGTTCATGAGAAGAGATGAAGCTCATATATTATCCAGCCACACAATTTCTATAATCTCAACCAAGGAGAGTTACATCTCACATACTAACCAAGGTATATTGATTAAAGAAATCATGAAAGGATGAACTCTAAACTGAATTATGTGGCTCATTCCTCAAACTCACCACATAATTCATATAGATTAACCCCTCTCTCGATGGTGGTTGAATCTGTGAAGATCAAGAGTTCCCTCTTTAAATCAACCACTAGAATTGAGGAGGAAAGATGGGTTCATCAATCCATTCCAACAAACAGAGCTCCTCCCCCTAATGAAAGTGGGGTTTAGTGAGTCATTACTCCAATTTCAACAACAATTGCCATAAATCAAAATTAAACTAAATGTAAAGGAAGAAGAAGAAGAAGAATGAAATGCTTAGAACTTGAAATTCAAGAAGAAAAATTCCAATAAGAATCAAAGACAAATGCTCTCCGGGTATCCTCCCGGAAGTACCACAAGAGTTCTCAAAAGTGCTAAAGAGTCTAAAAATTCTAAGTGTTAGAAAGTATTCCAAAAGTGTAAAAAGTAAAAGTGTAAAAGTCCTCCACAAGTACAAACTCCATCTCTATTTATACTAGTCCCAAAACTCTTTCAAAGATCTTGAATTGGATTAGCAATATGGGCTTCCTCTTTGTTGAATTCTTGGCTCAATTGGAAGTGTTGCTAGACTTGGAAAGGAAGAGTTCATTCATCATGATTCTGGCCCATTGGCTTGGCGTTATTGGCACTAACTCCAGGCCAAATGCACGTTGGCAACGTGCAAGACATTTTCCTGGAAGTGAAGTATGAGACTTGGGCGTTGCTAGCCCAAGTTGTTGCCAACAACTTGCTTTTCCTCTTCTTGGCTTTACTTTCATGCTAAATGTAGCCCAGAATTTGAGTGTCAACCTTCAGCTTCAATATGGACTATTATACATCATTGGAAAGCTCTTGATGTCTATTTTCTAATGCCACTGGAATCACCTCAATTGGACTTTCCTAGCTCAAGTTATGGTTCCTCAAAGAAGGTAAGGTCAAGCTGCCAAGTTGTTGTGAATAACGCACCTTCAACCCCAAGTTAGCAACGTGCCCGCGCCTTACTCTCCCAAGGCAAGGACTTGGGGCTGGCGTTGTTGCAAAACACGCCTTTCTTCTGGCACGTTGGCAACGTGCTCGAACCACACTCCAAGGCTAGTCTCTAGCCTTCTTGAATTTCACTTCATGTTCTTGTTTTTAGGGCCTAAAGATGACTATGGTTTGGCTTCAATTTTGTGCTCCACCATAGACTATTATATATGGTTGGAAAGCTCTGAATGTCAGCTTTCCAATGCAACTGGAAGCACTCAATTTGGATCTCTGTAGCTCAAGATATCTTCCATTGAAGAGGACATGGTCAGGCTGCCTTGTTGGAGTTGTTGTGAATAACGCCCATACATTTCAAGTTAGCAACGTGCACCATAATTTCCTGGCGTTGTTGTGAATAACTCCTTCTCTTTAGCACGTTGGCAACGTGCTCGAGCCTTTCTCAAGGCTCCATGTTTGCTTCCTGGCGTTGGCAACGTGCATGGCAAGGCCAATGGGCGTTGGCAACGTGCATGGCAAGCTTGTGGACGTTGGCAACGTGCATGGCAAGGCCAATGGACGTTGGCAACTTGGTTGGTGTGGCTGGTGGGCGTTGGGAACTTGGTTGGCACGGCTTGTGGGCGTTGGGAACTTGGTTGGCACCAAGACTTGGTGCCTAGCCAAGCACCCATTTCTGGCGTTGCCAAGGATAACGCCAATGCTTCCTAGCTTCAATAACGTGCTCGAGCTCCTCTTCAAGGCTTCATTCTTGCTTGTGTGCGTTGCCAAGGAACACGCCTTCATAACTTGGAGTTGGCAACGTGCATCTCATTTTCCTGGGCCAAGTTTGCTTGCTTGTGGCTTGTGTGTGGCGTTGGCAACGCCCTTCTCAAGTTGGCAACGCCAACTTTGCTTCTTATCTTCCTCCAGGGCCAAGCTTGTGTGTGTGGGCGTTGGCAACGCCCTCCTCAAGTTGGCAACGCCAACTTTGCTCCTTGGTTGCCTGGCGTTGTCCATGAAAACGCCCTTCATCCTCCAAGTTGGCAACGCCAACTCCTCTTCCTAGCGTTGCCAAGAACAACGCCCCTTATGTCCAAGTTGGCAACGCCAACTTCTTGCCCAGCTTGCATCATTCTTGCTTCCATGCATCCTTGTTTCATCACCTATCATCAACAAGGGAAATAACTTCAAAGTCTTGCCAATTCATGCAATAAATTTCATGAGATTCATTCATACTCATTCATATATGCATTCCTTAAATCATTTGCATGAACTTGGCTAGAATCAACATATTCCTTGGTATTCTCATGCATGGAAACAAAACTCATAAAAGGACTTGTTTATTTAGAGAAAATGAGTGAAATTAAGCTAAAACTAACTAAACTAACTAACTAAAATGGCAAATATGCGAATGCATCAAGAAACCAAAAAAATTGAAGTTAATCAATAAGGAAACATAACGGAAACTAAATCAAAACAACTAATTAAACCTAAATCTAAGAGAAAACTAAACTAAGAACCCTAATTTCTAAAGAGAAGATGGAGCTTCTCTCTCTAGAACTAACCTACAACATGTTTCCAACACTACCTAATTGCTCTCCCCTTGTTTCCTCTTGAATTCTGCATCAAATAACCTCAGAAATGAGTTGGATTTCAGCCTGGATGGCTCAAAAATCACCTCCAGCGTATTTACTTTAATGAGGTCACGTGACCAACATCACGCGTGCGCGTGGATGACACGTGCGCGTCACCTGGCAAATTCCCTCCTCACGCGTACGCATGGGTGACGCGTGCGCGTGGCCTTGAATCCTCCAAATGCTCATTTCTTTATGAATATTCCACTTTGCATACTTTTCTCTTCACTTCTTCCTTCCAATCCTTGCCTTATGAACCTAAACGCACTCAACAAACATATCAAGACATCAAGTGGAATCAAAGTGAATTAAATTTAGCAAATTAAAGGCCCAAAAAGCATGTTTTTAACTCTTAAGCACAATTAGGAGAAATTCACAAAAGCATGCTATTTTATTTAATAAATGTGAGATAAGTTGATAAAATCCCCTAAATTCAACACAAGATAACCACAAAATTGGGGTTTATTAGGGACACTAGAGGTCAGCCATACTAGCTAGGTAGGCATGACCTGAAGCCGGTTGCTAAAGAATAGTTAGAGTTCATTCAACGCTCCATCATCCACACAAGCAACCGGTCTTAGGTTACAGTAGACCAAGCAGTGATGATTCATTGCATCATGCTCAGCAATGAGGTGGTGGTTCACCGTGTGATTCCTTAAGAGCTGTACCACATAGCCATAAAGGCCTCCTCCTCTGCCAGATTGGCCTTCCCTCATCTCATATTTTGCCTGTGTGAGGTAGCCTAAGTTCGTACTGATGGAGATACCCCAATTGAGGTTGACACACCGATCACTAGAAGGGGTACGGAGCATTCTAGGGAGCTTGGGTATGCACCACCACAGGAGCCAGTTTCACTTCCTTAGCAGGACCTTCCAGAGATGCATTAGGGAATCTATTTCCCTTTCTGTGACTACTGGGACCATTTGACTACATCCATTGGAGAGCTGACATCTTCTATGGATCAATTGAGGATTGAGCACCTGGACCACTCAGCTCTCCTTCATCAGCTAGTGGAGGAGCAACTGAAGCAGAGATCCAACATAGATGAGCTGAAATGCTAGAGAGGATTCCCAAGAGGGAGCAGCAGCCGCCATGACTGAGGTGGTTGAGTTTCTTTATCTTCTGCTTTCCTTATTTTTCGTTCTTCAGTATTTCTATCTTATTTCCTATTTTCTATTTAAGTTTTTCCATGATCACTAGTAGTATTTTACTACTTTCTAGTTTAGTTATTTATTTTGTTTTATGCTTATTTTAAAAGATATCTCATGTATTACTCACTGAGCTTAAAAAATCAAAATCAAAAGAAACGAAATAGTAAAATGCATGAGGCTTGAGTTATATATTATGAGTTTTTCTAGTTACCTTGATGTGGTGGCATTATCTTTAATTCTGAATATATGAATAAACAGTGCATATTTGATATTGAAGTTAAGAATATTGGTTCTTAAGGTACAGGAACCTATAGAAATATTATGGATTCTATAAAGTAAGTGAGACATTGATCCTTGAAGCAAAACAAATAGCAAAAAGAAAAAGAAAATAACAAAAAGGTCCAAGACTCTGATCATCAATGGTTAGGAGGGTCAAAATTGATCATAAAGCTCAAAAGAGTTGTTTTCCTAACCATATGCTTGTGGTGTGAATGTGTCAAGTAATTCTTGAGATAGAGCACTAAGAGTCGTAACCAAGTGCAATTACAGAGTATGCCAAAGGCTCTGAGCACCACTATCTGAGAAAAATAAAAAGAAAAATTAGAACTCAAGGAGAAAACAAAACACTTAGAGTCACGGCTAGGCTCAAGATGCAAAGTACCAAAAATAAAAGAAAAGAAAAAGTTGTGTTCAAGGATCGATTAGAGCCTAAAGAAAAGAATCCATAATATTATCCGAGTTCTATTGCTAAAGGATACCCATATTTCTGAGCTTCAAAGGAGAGTGAGGTGCCAAACCTATTCAAAATTAGAGTATCTTTGGCCCCACTCAGTAACTAGACATGAGCTTAAATGAACACTCAAGTCCTAGGCATTTTCTCTTCTTTTCTCAGTCCTATATTATTGTAGTTATTTGAGAATAAGCAACAGTTCAAGTTTGGTGTTGTGATGCGTGAGCATCTTGTACCCATTTTCCCTGGTTTTCTAGTCATTTTCAGTTAGAATTTATTAAGTTTTATTATGTTTTAGTACAAAAATTCTCTTTAGATGCTACTTTGAGTTGTTTTAGTATTTTTATGATTTCAGGTGAAATTTAAAGCAATTTGGCAGAGTTATGTGCTAAAAGGAAAAGATTTGAAGTTGCCTCTCTGGGTGCTAAATGGCAAGCCTCAACAAAACAGAATGCTACTGCTTCTTCGGGAGCTAAATCCAAGCCAAGCCCACATCAATGAAGCATCTTCAAGTGGATTTAACTTTATTAGTTATCTTTTATTTTATTTTTATAATTTTTAATTACAAACAATATCTTTTAGTTTTAGGATTTATTATTTTATATTGTTTCAAATAAAATTAGGTTAGATATAAAAGGGAAAAGATTCACCCTTCAGGGGATCTTCTCTCTTCTGCACTTTCATACTTTTCAGAACCCTTGTTTTTTCTATAAGTCATGAGCCACTAAACCTCATTGGTTAAGGTTAGGAGCTCTATTTATTTTTATGGATTAAGATTATTACTTTTCTATTTTAATTAATGTATTGATTCAGTTTAAGGATTACTTTTGTTCTTCATTTTGTGAATATGGGTGGAACAAAAGTATAACCCTTACTCTATATGTGTTCTTGTGATCCTTGGAAGAGGTCGCTCACCTGGACAACAGCTTGAAAGTAAATTCCTCCTAAATTTCTAATTAATTGAACTAATCAAGATACGTGACACATAAACCTCTTCACTTTGTGTAATTAGGGATTTTATGGCCATAAATTAGATTTAAACTTAACCCTCTAATCGGAATCAAGTGACCAAGACATTGGTGGTTGATGAAAGTTAGAGGAGACTAAATCACTAAGACATTAGGGTTTGGTCAATTACAAATTGCCATAAAATGAATCTTGCATGATTAAAATAGTTGGTAAGAAAACTTAATTCGAAAAAGTAAACGTCTCCAATACTTTAACTGCTTTCTCTTATTGATTTCTCACCAATTCTCTTATTTGCTTTCTTTACTCTTGAATTACTGTTTAATGCGATTTTAAATCACCAAACCAACTTTTCTGTCTGCCTAACTAAACCAATCATTCGACTATTATTGCTTAGTCCATCAATTTTCGTGGGATCGACCATCACTCACCTGAGGTATTACTTAGACCCCCGGTGCACTTATCGGTTAGTTTGTGGGTATTCAAAATTCCGCATTAGTCACCAACACAAAAGCTATTTTGAGTATGAAAATGTAATTTAATAAAAGATTAGGATTAGAAATAGTAATTACATAAGTTTTAGGAGCATTTTAAGTAAAATATAAAAGTTTCAAGATAAATCGGATATTTTATAAAATTTCAAAATTATTTCTAGAAATATAAAGTTAAATTAGTAATTATATATATATATATATATATATATATATATATATATAAAGTTAAATTAGTAATTCTATAAAATATCGGGTTAAAAATTAAAATATTTAAAAGCTTGAGATTTAAAATGAAATTTCTAAAAACTTAAGAATAAAACCTTACAAATTTGTTTTTGATAGTAAAATAAAAATATTAAATATTACTAATCTTTAGTTAATATTGTTACTTGTACTAATTTTATTAGTATAATTTTATTAAAGTTATTATTATTAAATAAGAAAGAAAAATAAAATAATAAGATTTCTTAAAAGCATTAGAAATATAAAATTAAATTAAGAATTTTGTGATTCTCCTTCCATAAGACACGTAGGTAAAGGTAAATAAAGAGTGCGAAATTAAGTTGAAATACTAAAAATAAGGACTAAAAATAATAAAGAGAAAAGAAAAGAAAGAGAAAAGGAAAAAAAATGGGTGAAAGTTAAGGAAAAATTTTAAATAATGAAAAAAGAATTTTTGTCCTAGTTGAATATTTAAAGAAACCTAAAATAATTTAAAAGAATAATAGCTTTGGAAAGTAGAGAAAGGATATTGAAATAATGTTTTAAGGAATTGATATGAACGAATAAATGATTGAAAATGAGAATGGCTAAGCCTAACTGAGAACTGAAAACTGAGAAAGATATAAGGATTAGTAAATGAGAACTAAGTGATTGAAGGTTCACCTGGCAAGGACGAGGGTTTTGTCCCATTTGCCTAATGCATATACTGATTGATTGTTGAACTTGGAAAAATCCATGTATTGATTGATTGTTGAACTTAGGGAAAACCCACGTACTGATTGATTGTTGAACTCGGGAAAACGACGTATTAATTGATTGTTAAACTCGAAAAAATCCACGTACTGATTGATTATTGAACTCGGGGATGCCCACATACTGTTAGTTTCTATTTCTCATTGTGCGTATATTATGGTGATTATCTTTGCGACGATTGTTGGTGGTCACATACTGATGGTGTTCTTAACCATATCGACACTTGCATGTATAGTACACAATGAAAAATCATATTTAGAGCTTATTTCTAGGTAATGTCGGGTTATGGAATGTAAACCGACACATGAGCCTATGGCCTACATAGGACAGACATGTATCATACTTATTTGTGCATACTTCTCTGTGATTTTGTGTGTGTGTTTCTTGACTTGTGATTTTTTCTGTATCTTTGGTTTACTAAAGTTGTTTGTATTAAGGAGTTTATTGTTGTTGGCTATCTATTGAAGATTGTATGTATTCTGTTGTGGGATTGTTGTGTAACAAATAGTAAAATGAACCTAATCAACTACTCCGACCCTACTAATAAGGACTCCCCAGTTCTTACCCCTCTTTCCACCCCCTTCCAACTACAGGTGCGAAGGCTTATTGCGAAGCTGCAAGAGCATAGAAGAATATGTTTGCAAGTTGAGTTATTGTTAGAATTCATTTTTCCCCTCGCCTTATTAGTTGAAGTTTTATTTAGAGGAGTAGGTTATGAATATGTGTTATTTGTTCTTGACGAAAAATTTTAATCTTTTAGTAAAATTGTTGACAAATTAACGCGTAAAGGCTCAATATTAAATACATAATAAGGAATTAGGTCAGTAATGCCTTACTTTTGGTGCGATCATGACGTGCTAGAAGTTAGGTCATTACAGGATTTAGAGATCGTGCCCAATAAAGTGTAAAAAATAATAATTATACAATGCAAAAAATAAGAAAGAACAAATAGAAAGACATAAAGTATTGAAAATTACAAAATTTGTATTAAAATATGTAAAAATTGACGAGTAATTTAATGAAAATGATAGAATTTAAATAATAGAAAGGAAAGACAAAATTAAAATTACTAAAAGGAAAAAGGATAGAGCTTTTCAATACTTACATGGACTCGTGACTCATGTTTCTGTGTATTGGTGTGACTAGAAATTTTAGAGTGAGAGGAGTGTGTAAATGCATGAAAGCTCCTTTAGCTTACTGAAACTAATCCTAGTTATAGAGAAAAAATCTTAAGCTAAATGGTATAATCTTAGACTTCCTGTAAATTTACACTTCAAGTAATCTTGGACCTTGAATTTCAAGTAAACTTGCATTTCGAGTAGTTTTGGATCTTAAGCAAACTTGGACTCCAAGTAGTCTTGAACCTCAAGCAAACTTGGGCATGAAGTATAAGGTAAGTTGATCACCGAGCCTAACTCATTCTTACTTTCTCCAATCATGGTGTGCTTCATATACATATGATATTCGACTTTAACTTTTGAATTTTTTTTCGAGATCGACCAATTTGGCACAACAAAATGCTCCTCGAAATTTTAGATGACTTCGATTTTGATTAAGAACCATTAAAAACTTTGAAACCACTTATAAATTCAATCCAAAAATAAATTTGAATTGATCTCCGTCTTCTATATCAATTTTCATAAGTGCGTGTGTCTTTTATCTTGGTTGTTTATCAACTATTTCTTTTTTTTCTCTTTGCAACGTACCTAAAGCACATAATTATATTCATTTTTTATTTTCTTTGTTAGGTCAGAAAGTCTAACAAATCTTCACCAGCCTTAAAGTATATAGGTCTTACTTTGAGCATGCTGGCGTCAAAAAGAATTTCTCATTTTACTATTCTATTGACAATAAAACCCTCAAATTTAGCAAAACACAAGGTCAACTCGCAAAGAATTTGGTCGACCTTCATATCTAGTGTCTTGTTTGAAAATCTTGACTTGCTTTCAGTAATTTTCTTCTTTCGGAATATCTTTTTTCTCAACAAGGTTAAGAGATTGACACATAAATTGTGATTTGTCTTTTGTTTCGACTCCAAGTACATCATTTTTTACCATCAAATCAAAATATATCACACAACCAACAAAAGTTACTACTTTTTCAAAAAAGTTGTCATCTTCTTGGTATTTTTCTTTTTGTAGCCTTTCGATTTGTTGAACTTTATCTGCCAATTGAGCAAGGTCGATAAATTGTTATTTAACTATCTTCTTTCTAATTTTGAAGTCAAGCCCATTAATAAGACAAATTAGAGAGTGTACTTTTTAGTTCTTCTATAAAAAATTGATCATGAAAATTCATCTCCAACAATTAGCATTATCATGAATGTGTCAACTTGGACTACAAATTTAAAAACCAAATGAAAATATTTGTGGTAAGAGAAGAAGAAAAATATCTCATTTTAATTTATTCATTGCTAGATAGAACTCTGATTTCGACTGTGTAATGAGTCCTATGCTCGACAGTCGACTCTTCACTTTTCGTAGAAAACTTAGTCAAAGATTTTAGAATTTTGACTCCTCTAGAAAATTCTGCTTGCAACATGTGGTCAGGAAAAAAAGATATAAAATATGGTTGGTGAGTCAATTTTATGTTAAAACCTACTTATTTAATATATGCTCGACAACTTGTGTAATATTCTCCTCATCAATTTGGGTAATATTATGTTGGGCAAATTAATTTTGTTGGAAATCATTTACTACATCATCTGAGTTCTACTCCTGACCTTCCAAATGAGGTTGGTGACCTCCTAATAAATTTGGTGCCTTATAGTTACTTTGGACCGCCACAGGCAATTCATTCATCTACATTACTACTTGTTTAAACTTAGCATTATTATTTTATATAAAAAAGTTTAAGATAATTATCATTTTCTGAATCAAGTTATTGACTAAATCATTATGATTTTCTACTAGTTACTGTCTAAAAACTACTAAAGAATCTATGGTATTAAGCAGCGTTGCTCCCGATATTGATATTTTCTTTGACCTTTCTGAGAACAATAGACCTTTATGCATTTTTCTAGATACCGAAGGACAACAAAGGTCGAACAAGGTACTTCCATTTGTATCGATGGTTGAGTCAATAGATCAACTTGGGTTGGCATTTTCCTTATATATGGTTGTATCGATATTGACAAAATACCTTGTTGAGGTAGTTCTGATATCACGAATCCCGATATCATCGATCCCAAATAAGAAAGATTGACCATCAAATATTAATATAAGCATGGGTTGTATCATTGTACAAAACCTTAAAATTTATTCCAATAATTGAGTTTGATTGAACTTTTGAATATACTCTAAAAATATGTGAATTAGCTAAAGATGGTAAATATTGAGATAACTTATACATAGACCAAGTAGTCAGATTTACTACGATTACACTAGAAGAAGCCACTGAAGTCACATTTATGTTGTTCATATGTCTAATCAGACTTTCAGCAAAAGTCCCAAATACTTGTATTGGTTCAGTGACTTTTGGTTGCGAAGATAATATTATCTCTTCAGAGTCATGGTCGAACCCTTCGGTTGAAGAAGACGACTGAGATGACATAAAAATAGAAGCATTTGGACCAATATAGGATATGAATTTACCGCTTCACATACAACAATCACTTTAGGCATTCAATCTTACCTAAGGTCTCACCAAGTGTGCCAATTTGTTTCGCTTGATTTTGATTTTTGGACCTCAATAGGAGATGTTGATCAAACTTGTATCAATAATCTTAATTTGAGAAGTAGATACGATTTTTTTTTTGTGGGTTTCTCTTAGAATTTAGAGATCATGCCCAATAGAAATATAAAAAGTAATAGTTATAGAATGCAAGAAATAAGTAAGAACAAATGCAAAAACATAAAAAATTGAAAATTACAAAATTTGTATTAAAATATGAAAAAATTGACAAGTGTTTAAATGAAAATGACAGAACTTAATTAACAGAAAAGAAAGACAAAATTGAAATTATTAAAAAGAAAAAAGCTGGAGTCTCCCAATATTTACATGGACTCGTGACTCATGTTTTTATGCGTCAGCATGACTAAAAATTTTAGAGTGGATGTGTGTGAATGTATAAAAGTTTCCTTAACTTCTTGAAACTAATCCTATTTATAGAAATAGAGAAAACGAAATCCTATACTAATTGGTATAATCTTTGGATTTTAAGTAAACTTGCATTTTAAGTAGTCTTGGACCTAAAGTAAATTTAGACTTCAAATAATTTTAAATCTCAAGTAGTCTTGAATTTCAAGCAAACTTAAACACAAAGCATTAAAGTAACTTGACCATCGAATCCAACTCATTCTTATTTTCTCCAACTATAGTATGCTTCATACACATATGATCTTTAACTTTAACTGTTGAAATTTTTTTTATATCAACTATTTGTGTTAAATTTTTGGCATAACAGACCCAAGTTTGTTTACTATTTATTTTTTACATAATATGTTGCTTCTAGTTATCATGTAAATTTATTTTTAAATTTTGCACTTTTTATCATTATTTTCTTTTTTTTTAATGGATTAGGGGCAATGAACTTTTTTTGTTTTTCTTTTTAATACATACCTAGTTTTATAAGATTTCATTCATGATTAAAATTTAGAGGCGTTAAAATAAATAAAAAAAAAACATTAATTTTTCAACGAAAGTAATTATTAATTCTTTTGGAGTTATTCGCTCTGATTCAGACGCCCATTTCATCCCATTTCTTGTTTGATCTTAGAACATTGAAGTTGTGGGTAGGAGTGAAGATGTATGGGTTCGCATTTGAATGAATTAATTATTTTGATCAAATAATATTAATGGGATGAGTCTAAAATAAGTCTAATAAATTTATGCACATTAGATGTACTTTTTTTATAAATTATTAGATTTTATTAAATAAAAATAAAAAATTATTATAAAAAAATATTGATAAATTTTATAAATATAGAATATATTAATGGAGGTATACATAAATATATTTTAATATATAATCTTTAAAAAATAACAAATGTAATTTTTATTTTAAAATAAATAAATAAATATAAAGTATATAAATATATATAAAAATATTTTTTATTTATTAATATTAATTATTATGTAATATTATTTTAATTGAAAAATAAAAAATAATTAAATTATTTTATAGTACTTGAAAATAATTAAATTATTCGTTAAAATTTTGAAAATATTGTAATAATTAATTTTGTTAAAAACATATTATTATATAATACAATTTTCTTTATCCAAATATTTATAAACATGTATTTTATTTAAGAGTATATACCTATTTTGGTCCTCAAAAAATTTCAAACCAGACATTTTAGTCCTTAACTAAAATTAATTACTCGATTGGTTCCTAACAATTAATTCTGTCAATCACTTAGGTCCTTGGCTCCGTTAACTCCAACGGAAGACAAAATGATCCCTAAAAACTCTAACATGGGACAAAATGATCCCTGACAATTCTAACAAGGGACAAAATGATCCCTGACCCCTTTATTCGAAAACGACACTATTCTTCCCCGATTTTTATCATATCTCGCATAACCCTAACATTCATACTTTCCTTCTTCACCTTCACAGTCTTCTTTTCCATCTTTTCCTTCCTCCTCTTTAGCTCCAAGATTAAGCCATGGTGTAATTGTCACACGTATCGCACCAACCTCAACATGTCATGGATCACACACTTTCTAAATCCTTGTGACTGGTACATTCACCTCCTCTGTACTTCACCCACCAAAAACATCTACTTCCACGTCTTTGATAACACCACCTCCAACTCTGACAATGTCCACGGCATCCTCAAGACCAAGTTCTACAACTATTCCAAGGGCACGCCTTTCTCTACTCTCCGACAAGCAATATAGATTGTTGGACATCAGGACATCATGAGAAGATTCTCCTTCGATATCATATGCAAATTCTCATTTGAAATAGATACTGAGTGCTTCATTCCTTCTTTTCCGGAGTCCAAGTTGGTAGACAGCTTCGACCTCGCATCCAAGCTATTACAACGAGCAATGTCGTCGTTGCCGCTTATATGGAAACTGAAACGATTACTGAACATTGGTTCGGAGAAGAAGTTGAAGAAAACGATCGGAGTGGTGGACAATGTGGTCATGGAGATGTTAGGGTAGAGGAGGAGGCAGATGGCAACAACAACGACTAGTCTTAACAAATCAGACTTGCTGTCTAGATTCATGGGATCCATCAAAGACGACAATTAGTTGAGAGACATAGGCATTAGTTTCCTGAGTATAAATTGGTTGAGAACAAGTTGAGAATTTTTTCTTGTGAACATTAAATTTATAGAGTATGCATTGTGTAGTTTGAAGTTACAGTGTTAGACTGTTAGTGTTATGCGAGATATGATGAAAATTTGAAAAGAACAGTGTCGTTTCCAAACAGAGAAGATCAGGGACCATTTTGTCCCCTATTAGAGTTGTTAGGGACTATTTTGTCCTCCGTTAGAATTAACGGAGTAAAGGACCTAAGTGACTGACAGAGTTAATTGTTAGGGACCAATCGAGTAATTAATTTTAGTTGGGGACTAAAGCGTCCAGTCTGAAATTCTATGAGGACCAAAATGGATATATACTCTTTATTTAAAATATTATACATAATTAATTTAATTTTTCACACTTTAAATAAACATTTTTGAATTTCTTTATTTATGCTCTTAAAAAATAAAAATAAAAATAAACAACATTATTTTCACTTTTTTAAATAAAGATAAAATTTTAATTCTACAAAAAGCAAAATCTATGGGGTGACATG
The DNA here is from genome assembly GCF_014773155.1 of Arachis stenosperma. NCBI lineage: Eukaryota > Viridiplantae > Streptophyta > Magnoliopsida > Fabales > Fabaceae > Arachis > Arachis stenosperma. Next base: position 50,563,038 of record NC_080377.1, on the reverse strand, counting down.
AAAATTGTATAATTATCATTAACATTTTTATATAATTATATATATGTAATCTTTATATAATTATGTATAGTTTTATTTTCATAAATGTTTTTTACTTTATATGAAATTGATGTTTTAGCTATTATTACAAAGTAAAAATTAAAAAGGTAAAAATAATTATTTAGCTATAATTTAATAAATAATTGACAATTTCAGTAAAAAAAAGTTAAAATTTCATTCACTTGTGGCTAAAGTTTTTTAATATTGAATAACGAAATATAATTTATGTTAATATTGAGTTATTTTAGTGTAATATATTGATATGAGATATTTAGAGTTAAAATAAATCGTTGATCATAATTTTACTAAAGACAAAATTTTGATATAGCAAGTGAAATCGTGAATTACGGTCTTACAAAAGACAAATTTCTTCTTTCAAAGAAACATGAATACCGATTTCAAAATGTAAAAAAAAAAAAAAAAAAAAAAAAAAAAAAAAAAAAAAAATCCATACTTTAAGAAATTGTGAATACCAATTTCACATTTTAATAATAAGAAGAATGCCCACCGTAAACTTGATTATAAAAAACAACTATAATATACTTAGTTAACATATCATTTTTATAATAATAATAATAATAATAATAATAATAATAATTAAACACTATTCTAAAAAGTTTCCTAATTATCTCCAATCCACGTCATATTTGTCATAATAATAATAACTAAAAAATATTTTAGAAAAAATTATTAAATACTTTTTACCCATTTTATAATAATAATAATAATAATAATAATAATAATAATAATAATAATAATAATAATAATAATAATAATGAAACCTTCATCCATTGATATAATCCTACTTTTATCATTTTTGCAATTTATTTATTTTATTTTAATCTTTGACAATGGAGTTTCTGAAAATGAGAGAAAGTGAGCTAAGAAGTGAGTGTTTCGCTTTTCATTGGAAGAAAGTATTAAATGTTGTATGTGTTGGAATAAATTATTTCATTAACTCAGATCATTCATATTGAATCACCAAAAATATATCATAATACGAAAGCATATTTTTATTCATAGAAATAAAAAATTGACGGAAGGATTATTGCAGTCTTGTGTTCTTTCGATGTTCCTCAACTAAAGCCTTCTGTATCCTTAATAGGGCTTAATTGTGACTCTTCTGATAAGGAAAGAGCGACAAAGGCGGCCATTATTTATATTTGAACATGTCACCTATTAAACCCTAAAGTCCAAATAAAAATAATATCTAAATTCTAAAGTCCAAAAGATAATATATCTAAAATCCAAAAAATAATTATCTAAAGTCCAAAAGATAATATCTGATTTTATTCTCATTTAATTCCAAATCAAAAGTAATTATGACTTATTCAACTCACTACAAGAGAGGCGAAGGATACTGGCCAAAAATTGTCGACCGTTGAACCAGTTGCCGCAAATAACAGATATACCAGCCATTGTAATTCCACTGCCGCATCATTTGATTGATTAGCGGCTACTGCATGAACCGCCGGTAATCAGAACCTTTATATCAATTTTCATTTATTCAATCTCTTTTTTATCTTATAACAAACACCCCCTCCCCCAACATCTGCCGAAATCCCTAATCTCTGCTCCACTCTGCACCTCTGCGTGGTTACGGAGTTGCGCGCCTGCCGTCAATCCTTCTCTCCCCGACGTCAGCCTTTTGCCTCTCCTCCACATGCACAATGCGTGAAATCCCTGCTTCCTCCTTCACGATGTGCAAAATCCGTAGTCTCTGCTCCACCGTGCGATTCTATGTCATCGTGGAGTTGACCCCGTGGCTGTCCATACATCCACTTCTCATCGTTGTTGAAGAAGAAGAAGAAGAAGATTTATACTTTGATGCCATGGAAGAAGAAGAAGATTTCTTTGATGAAATGGATGAAAACAACCATGCTGATGGTGATGTTGCCGGCGATGATGCTCTTGATGAGTATGAGATAGTAACCCCTTTTCTTTTTCTGTTTCTATTTCTTTGAACCCTTTCAGTTATTCATCGAGTTCATATAAAAACCTTTTTTTAATTTGTTTATTTAAGAGAAAAATGGGGTATTTGTTTTCATGCTCATAAGGTGTTTGATGATTGTTGCAGCTCACTAAGGTAACTGATACATCAGCTACACAAGCAAGGAAGAAAAAAGACATTCAGGGTATTCAATGGGATAGATTGAACATATCAAGAGATAGTTGCAGAGTTACAAGGCTTGAACAGTATAAGAATTATGAGAATATTCCTACTTCTGGAGATGTTATAAATGAGGTTTCTTCTTTTTTTAATATTTTTTATTTTATCAAATCCTTTTCCTTTGGGATTATGGGAGGCAGGGAAAGATGCAGAAGTAAATTTTGTTTCTTTTTCTCTCAGGATTGCAAAAGGTCTGTGAAGGGTGGAAAATAATATGACTTTTTTTATAATACAATAATGGTTAAATCTACCATTCTTCATTTTCAGGTTTGTTTGATTTTTCACATGGTGCTTGGACCTTGTTGCTACTTGATTTTATTCATGTTGATTCTCTCTGTCCATAGCTTGTGGTTGTACAAGCTGACTTGAATCGTCACTTGAAGGCCCTGAAAGACTATTTTCTTTTGGCAAAAGGAGATTTCTTCCAGGTAAAGTATGAAAAGTTATCTATACTACTAACATTTTTCTGCTGACTTGTGTTGATTCTTATTTTTTATTGATCTTTTTTAATTTTTTATTGAGGATCTTTTGTCCTTATTTCCTTTTGTAATAACCTTTTCTAATTACTAATATTTTGTCTTGTATGAAAAAAATACTAACATTTTTTATACATGCATCATTTTTTGTGCTAGTGTTTCCTCGAGGAAAGTCACCAGCTAATGCGTTTGCCACCTCGACAATCAATTGCTGAAGCTGATCTTATGGTGCCATTTCAACTGGTTAGTTAAATTTTGCATATGATCTTTACTTTTTAATGCGGTTCATCCTTTAACTATTTAATCTTGTTCATGTTTTAACTACATCAATGAAAGATGATTCCAATTCCTTAAAATGTAGGCTGCGTTAAAAACTATTGGTGAAGAAGACAAATATTTCTCAAAAGTATCCTTGCGATAAGGTTCTGCCTTCATTTTTAGTTCTTCTGTTTAAGTTAGCTTGGAGCTATTATGAAATGTGCTTTCCCTCTTCTAGGATGCCATCTTATGGAATCACAGTTAGACCTTCCCTATTAGATGTATCAAGCGCAAACACTTCAGCAGATGGAACTAGTGCTTGAGTATTCTGTCGATTGGCCTTTGCATTTGTTCTTTACTCAAGAAGTCCTCTCTAAGTAAGGTTTTACTCCTATAATATTGATATTAATGGTGGATTCTTTCCTCTTCCTGTCCTGCTTAGATATACTCGATGTGATTGAATTCCCTTCTGAAATGATAAATTTAGAAATTATTATGGCCTCATAGATACAAACCGTGTTATCAAGGCATATAGGAGATGTTGAATACCTTAAAAGGGACCATTGGTTTAGGAGAGACATCTTTTATAGAGGATATATCTTGTGAGAGATCATTGGTTATTAATTATGAATAAATCTTGACTATGGTCTTATTTAGTTTAAATGGTCAAGATTAATGAGGTCTTAAAATAAAATTGAAAAAGTCAAATGACTTTGTCTATTAATTTTGACCATTTATGTGAGACATGCTAATCCTGTTCTCGTATTATGACAATGATGTGACATTACATGGCTTAATAAAACATGATATTTTTCAATAGGTCACTAAATTGTGGGCATCTGTAATGCATCAATATCACCGTGATTTTGCCAAACGCAAAAAAGATCGAGCTAAGAGCCCAACGGCACAGCAGAAATCTTAGCGATCTCGACCAATGTGGCACGTTGGAGAACATCTGGCATTCTTGATCAGAAATCTCCAATTTTATATTCAGGTTGATTTACATGACTTGATATTTATGCTAAAATTTTTAGATGACTGCGATAATCATTGTTAGAAGTTGTTGTGTGATCTATTACACTAGTTCAGTGCTATTGTGCTAATTATATACCCGTGCACTTAATAACTTAAAATGCTTCATATGAGCAGAAATGGAACAAATGGTGATCAATAAATCTTGTACAATTTATGTTCTTTTCATTTCTGCATATTTCATTTTTGCGCATATTTGTTCAATATATTTACAAATTTTGATGTCATTTCAAATTTGTATGGTTTTTCTTCTGCTTGAGTTAGCATGAGTGATTTTTAAATGTAAATGTAAATTATTAGTTATAGGCAGATACTAATTATTAGTGATTTTCAAATTTGTAAGTGTTATGTTTATCATAATCTAGCAGCAAGTTTACAATTATGTTTTTGTTTCCTACCAAAATTACTTCTTTAATTAATTATCATTGATTAGGATTTAAGATCAGTCACGCTACGTTTGTAAATTTAGCCATCCAGGTTTTGCTTTTACGAAACAGGAAAACCAATGTATACATTAAGGAGAAACTTACCACCATCGAATATTGACAATAGCAAGGTTGGTACAGAAAAAAAATAATACTAACTTGGTATTATTTTATAACTAAGTATCAAAAGTCATATATATCACTGGTTTAAGTGTGTGTTTGATTGTTTAATTAGACTAAAACATTGTTATTTATCCTTATGCAGATTGTTGACTCAATAATATCGCATGGATGAATTTCCTGGAAGGACAAAGTGAAAAATAGAATCCTAGGATTGGACTTATTTTTATTTAAAGCAAATATTTTTTTAAATTTGACTATGCAATTTTTAGCAAGAGATTGACTATGTTGATATTTTTATAAAGATATTATTTTATTTTTCAGTTAATTTTGTTGTTTTTGCCACAAGTTTATATTCAATAGATGAAAAATATGAAGATTTACAGCATTAAAAATTTTAAAAAAGGCCAAAAATTTATCTTTAAAATTAAACAAAAAAATTCAGCATTTTTTAAAAGGATTTTTTTTTTAAATTTGTATTGAAAATAGCGGCGGTTTTATAACCGCCGCAAATAGTGATAAATAAAAAACCTAAAAACATTGCGGCGGTTCATAACCGCTGGTAAAAAATGGACTAAAATCCTATACTTGTATATCGCGGCAGTTTAAAACTGCCGCTAAATTAGTGGCCACAAAATTTTGATTCAACGGCGGTTGCTGGAAACCGCCGCCAAACCCAATCCTGGCGCCTCTATCCATGGCGGTCCGGTTAATCAAGAAAAAAAACCACCGCTAAGCAGCGCCTCTGTTGTAGTGACTTAACATTTATAACAATAAATGAGATTACCATTATATAAGTCAATTAATTTGAAATAACATAATTTGTGATTATAATTAATATATGTATTGTCCACAAATAAATTAGAAAATTAAATAATTTCCTAACAATCTCCCACTTGGGCTATACATGCATATATTCTTTCTTGACATAATCACATCTTATAAACTTTATGCGCGCATCTTAATGTTATTTCCCTTATTACTTTAACAATCTGGTCCGTCTCATACATTAGATATGGAATTATCGCAACTTTTATCACATTAGTGTCATGACTAAACCACGATGATCACCATACTAATGTATTTAATGATATAGATCAAATTTGGATGAGTAATATGGAAATTACATGTCAAGTGATCTCATACCTGTCTATTTCCAGCTAGTCCAACTTTAAAACTTTATTGAGATCAAACACAAAACAAATATTGCAAAATGAACATTTCACATAACATGAAATAAACCATCAACTTAATTCTGCAGAAAAATAATTCAATATCTGTCATAGGAAATATAGTATAAAATAAACTCCCACTAAACCAAGGCATCACAAATATTGACACCCATCCGAGCAATGTGCTCATGAAAGACTTTAGGGATCAATCCCTTGGTAATGGGTCTGCTAGCATATACTTTATTCCCGTATGTTCTATGATAATCTGTTTTTCTTGAACTTTCTCCTTGACAACTAAGATCTTGATGTTTATATGATTCAATTTTGTCAAGCTCTTGTTGTTGTTGGAGTATAATACTGCTGACTTGTTGTCACAGAATATCGTTAATGGCTTTTCAATGTCATTTACTATACGAAGCTCAGTGACAAAGTTTTGCAACCATATGCCATGTTTGGATGCCTTAAAGCAAGCAACATATTTTGCCTCCATTGTTGAGGAGGCTACAAGAGTCTGTTTATTAGACTTCCATACAATAGCTCCTCCAGCCAAAATGAAGATACAGCCTGAAGTAGAGCGTCTACTATCTTGGCATCCTGCAAAATCGAAATCAGAGTATCCAATGATCTCCAAATTTTCTGATCTCCGATAAGTAAACATGTAATCCTTTGTTCTCTTCGAATAACGTCTTACGTGTTTAACAGCTATCCAATGATCCATACCCGGGTTGCTCAAATATCTACCCAACACTCCCATTATGAATAATATATTGGGATGCGTGCAGACTTGAGCATTCATTAAGCTCCCCAGTGCTGATGCATAAGGTTTATTATGCATTATTGTCCTCTCAAGATCATTTTGGGGCATTGCTTGAGACTGAACTTGTCTCCTTTAACTGCGAGTATGTCCATTGATCTACAACTTTTCATGCCATATCTACTTAATTTTATTTATATAGTTCTTTTGTGATAATCCAAGAATACCTTGAGAGCGATCTCTAAGTATCTCGATTTCTAATAGAAACGAGGCATCACCAAGATCTTTCATTTCGAATTTGTTCGATAGAAATTTTTTAGTTTCATGCAACAAGCCTATATCATTACTGGCAAGTAGAATATCATCAACATATAAGACCAAAAAGATGTATTTACTCCCATTGAACTTGCGGTATACACACTCATCTATGATATTTACTTCAAAACCATATGAGGTAATGACTTGATGAAACTTGTGATACTATTGACGAGAAGCTTGTTTGAGACTATAGATGGATTTCTTTAACTTACAAACCATAGATTTTGAATCACCTAATACAAAATTTTCTGGTTGTACCATATACATCATTTTATCAATGTCACCATTGAGAAACGCTATCTTTACATCCATCTGATGTAACTCCAAGTCAAAATGAGCTACTAGTGCCATTATGGTTCTAAAAGAGTCTTTCGATGATACCAGAGAGAAAATCTCTTTATAGTATATGCCTTCTGATGAGCGGATAATTTATACACTTTTTTGCATTATTTTTAGGTAGTTTTTAGTATGATCTAGCTACTTTTAGGGATATTTTTATTAATTTTTATGCAAAATTTACATTTCTGGACTTTACTATAAGTTTGTGTATTTTTCTGTGATTTCAGGTATTTTCTGGCTGAAATTGAGGGACCTGAGCAAAAGTCTGATAGGAGGCTGACAAAGGACTGCTGATGCTGTTGGATTCTAACCTTCCTGCACTCGAAATAAATTTTCTGGAGCTACAGAACTCCAAATTACGCGCTCTCAACTGCGTTGGAAAGTAGACATCCAGGGCTTTCCTGTAATATATAATAGTCCATACTTTGTTTGAGTTTAGATGACGCAAACTGGCGTTCAACGCCAGTCCTATGCTGCATTCTGGAGTCAAACGCCAGAAACACGTCACAAACCAGAGTTAAACGCCAAAAATACGTTACAACTTGGCGTTTAACTCCAAGAGAAGCCTCTGCACGTGTAAAGCTCAAGCTCAGCCCAAGCACACACCAAAGTGGGCCCCAGAAGTAGATTTCTGCATTTAGACTTATTTCTGTAAACCCTAGTAACTAGTTTAGTATAAATAGAACTTTTTACTATTGTACTAGGGGTCTTGGCTTTTGATTGATCTTTAATCAGTGTATGCGTGTATGCGATTTTAGACCTTCAAGGGGGGCTGGCCATTTGGCCATGCCTAGACCATCACTTATGTATTTTCAACGGTGGAGTTTCTACACACCATAGATTAAGGGTGTGGAGCTCTGCTGTACCTCGAGTTTTAATGCAATTACTACTATTTTCTATTCAATTCAGCTTATTCTTGTTCTAAGATATTCGTTGCACTTTAACCTGATGGATGTGATGATCTGTGACACTCATCATCATCCATCCTTATGAACGCGTGCTTGACAACTACTTCCATTTTACCTTAGACCGAGCGTGTATCTCTTAGATTCCTTAATCAGAGTCTTCGTGGTATAAGGTAGAATTATGGTGGCCATTCTTGAGAATCCGGAAAGTCTAAACCTTGTCTGTGGTATTCCGAGTAGGATTCAGGGATTGAATGACTGTGACGAGCTTCAAACTCGCGATTGTTGGGCGTAGTGACAGATGCAAAAGAATCAATGGATTCTATTCTGACATGATCGAGAACCGACAGATGATTAGCCATGCTGTGATAAGAGCATTTGGACCATTTTCACTGAGAGGATGGGAAGTAGCCATTGACAACGGTGATGCCCTACATACAGCTTGCCATAGAAAGGAGTAAGAATGATTGGAGGAAGACAGTAGGAAAGCAGAGATTCAGAAGGGACAAAGGATCTCCATACACTTATCTGAAATTTCCACCAAGGATTTACATAAGTATCTCTATCTTTATTTTATGCTTTATTTATCTTTATATTTGAAAACCATTATAACCATTTGAATCCGCTTGACTGAGATTTACAAGATGACCATAGCTTGCTTCATACCAACAATCTCCGTGGGATCGACCCTTACTCACGTAAGGTTTATTACTTGGACTACCCAGTGCACTTGCTGGTTAGTTGTGCGAAGTTGTGAAGAATGTGAGTGAACCATAGTAGTGTGCACCAAGTTTTTGGAGCCATTACTAAGAATTGTTCAAGTTATGAAAAGTGTAAATCACAATTTTGCCTATCAAGTTTTTGGCGCCGTTGCTGGGGATTGTTTGAGTATGGACAACTGACGGTTCATTTTGTTATTCAGATTAGGTAATTTTCTTTTCAAAAATTTTTCAAAAATCTTTCAAAAATTATTTCTTTGTTTTCGTTTTTCCAAAAAAAAATATTTTAGAAAAATCCAAAAAAATTAATAAAATCATAAAAACCAAAAAAAAAGTTTTATGTTTCTTGTTTGAATCTAGTGTCAATTTTCAAGTTTGGTGTCAATTTCATGTTTTTAAAATTTATGCATTTTTTCGAAAAATACATGCATGTGTTCTTCATGATCTTCAAGTTGTTCTTGATAAGTCTTCTTATTTGATCTTCATATTTTCTTGTTTTGTGTCTTTTGTTGTTTTTCATATGCATTTTTGCATTCATAGTGTCTAAGCATTGAAAATTTTTAAGTTTGGTGTCTTGCATGTTTTCCTCTCTTGAAAATTTTTTTAAAAAATAAGTCTTGATGTTCATCTTGATCTTCAAAGTGTTCTTGGTGTTCATCTTTACATTCATAGCGTTCTTGCATGCATCTTGTGTTTTGATCCAAAATTTTCATGCTTTGGGTCATATTTGTGTTTTTCTCTCTCATCATTAAAAATTCAAAAATCAAAAAAAAAAATTTTTCCTTATTTTACTCAAAATTTTCGAAATCTTTGAGTTGACTTGGTCAAAAATTTTTTTAAAATAAGTTGTTTCTTGTAGTCAAGTCAAGATTTCAATTTTAAAAATCTTATCTCTTTAAAATCTTTTTCAAAATCAAATCTTTTCTTTTTCTTTTTATTATTTTCGAAAATTCTTTAAAAATGATTTTCAAAATCTTTTTCTTAATTTCATTTCAAAATTTTGAAAACTTTACTAACAATTAATGTGATTGATTCAAAAATTTGAAGTTTGTTACTTTCTTGTTAAGAAAGGTTCAATCTTTAAATTCTAGAATCATATCTTTTAGTTTCTTGTTAGTCAAGTAATCAATTTTAATTTTAAAATCAAATCTTTTTCAAAATAAATTTCAACCATATCTTTTCAATTCATATCTTTTTCAAAATCAATTTCAAAAATCTTTCTAATTTCTTATCTTTTCAAAATTGACTTTCAAATCTTTTTCAACTAACTAATTGACTTTTTGTTTTACTATTTCTTATCTTTTTCAAAACAACCTAACTACTTTTCTCTCTCTAATTTTTGAAAATTCCTCACTCTTTTTCAAAATTCTTTTAATTAACTAATTGTTTCAAATTTTAATTTTAATTTTATTTCTTCTCTCAATTTTCGAAAATCACTAACCATTTTTCAAAAATAATTTTCGAAAATTCTCTCCCTCTCATCTCTTTCTATTTATTTTATTTATTTACTAACACTTCTCTTCATCTTAAAATTCGAACCATCTCTTCTCTTCTGTGTTTGAATTTTTCTCATCCTTCTTCTATTCTTTTCTTCTTCTACTCACATAAAGGAATCTCTATACTGTGACATAGAGGATTCCTCTTCCTTTTCTGTTCTCTTCTTATTCATATGAGCAGGAGCAAGGATAAGAACATTCTTGTTGAAGCATATCCTGAACCTGAAAGGACTCTGAAGAAGAAACAAAGAGAAGCTAAAGCACAACAATCTAGAGAAAACCTTACAGAGAATCTCGAAAAAGAAAAGGACATGGCCGAACCCAATAACAATGGTGGAGGCGCAAGGAGGATGCTTGGTGATTATACTACACCTACTTCCAATTTTTATGGAAGAAGCATCTCAATCCCTGCCATTGGAGCAAACAATTTTGAGTTGAAGCCTCAACTAGTTGCTCTGATGCAACAGAACTACAAGTTTCGTGGACTTTCATCAGAAGATCCCTATCAGTTTTTAACTGAATTCTTGTAGATCTGTGATACTGTTAAGACTAATGGAGTAGATCCTGAAGTTTACAGGCTCATACTTTTTCCTTTTGCTGTAAGAGACTGAGATAAAACATGGTTGGACTCACAACCTAAAGATAGCCTGGACTCTTGGGATAAGTTGGTCACGGCCTTCTTGGCCAAGTTCTTTCCTCCTCAAAAGTGAGCAAGCTTAGAGTGGATGTTCAAACCTTCAAGCAAAAAGATGGTGAATCCCTTTATGAAGCTTGGGAAAGATACAAGCAGTTGACCAAAAAGTGTCCTTCTGACATGCTTTCAGAGTGGACCATTTTGGATATATTCTATGATGGTCTATCTGAATTCTCTAAGATGTCACTGGACCATTCTGCAGGTGGATCCATTCACCTAAAGAAAACTCCTGCAGAAGCTCATGAACTCATTGACATGGTTGGGAATAACCAATTCATGTACACCTCTGAGAGGAACCCTGTGAGTAATGGGACGCCTCAGAAGATGGGAGTTCTTGAAATTGATGCTCTGAATGCCATATTGGCTCAGAACAAAATGTTGACTCAGCAAGTCAACATGATTTCTCAAAGTCTGAATGGATGACAAAATGTATCCAACAGTACTAAAGAGGCATCTTCTGAAGAAGAAGCTTATGATCCTGAGAACCCTGCAATGGCAGAGGTAAATTACATTGGTGAACCTTATGGAAACACCTATAATTCCTCATGGAGATATCATCCAAATTTCTCATGGAAGGATCAACAAAAGCCTCAACAAGGCTTTAATAATGGTGGAAGAAACAGGCTTAGCAATAGCAAGCCTTTTCCATCATCTTCTCAGCAACAGACAGAGAATTTTAAGCAGAGCCCCTCTAGCTTAGCAAACATAGTCTCTGATCTGTCTAAGGCCACTTTAAGTTTTATGAGTGAAACAAGGTCCTCCATTAGAAATTTGGAGGCACAAGTGGGTCAGCTGAGTAAGAAAATCATTGAAACTCCTCCTAGTACTCTCCCAAGCAATACAGAAGAGAATCCAAAAAAAGAGTGCAAGGCCATTGATATAATCAAAATGGCCGAATACACAAAGGAGGAGAAGGATGTGGATCCCAGTGAGGAAGACCTCTTGGGACATCCTCTGAACAAGAAGGAGTTCCCTATTGAGGACCTAAAGGAATCTGAGGCTCATATAGAGACCATAGAGATTCCATTAAACTTTCTTCTACCATTCATGAGCTCTGAGAACTATTCTTCCTCTGAAGAGGATGAAGATATAACTGGAGAGCAAGTTGCTCAATATCTAGGAGCCATCATGAAGCTGAATGCCAAGTTGTTTGGTAATGAGACTTGGGAAGGTGAACCTCCCTTGCTCATTAGTGAACTAGATACATGGGTTCAGCAAACTCTACCTCAAAAGAAAACAAGATCCTGGTAAATTCTTAATACCCTGTACCATAGGCACCATAACCTTTGAGAAGGCTCTGTATGACCTGGGGTCAGGTATAAATCTTATGCCACTCTCTGTAATGGAAAAACTGGGGATCTTTGAGGTACAGGCTGCCATATTCTCATTAGAGATGGCAGACAAGTCAATAAGACAAGCTTATGGATTGGTAGAGGACGTGTTAGTGAAGGTTAAAGGCCTTTACATCCCTGCTGATTTCATAATCCTAGACACTGGGAAGGAGGAGGATGAAGGCATCGTCTGGGTAAAAAAATGTGGATTTTTAAAAGGAAGAGAAACGACTTCGTTTTGGACAAGGTACTCTATGGTCACCCTTTTTTAAAAAACCGTGACCATAGATCCTTTTTGGTCACCGTAAAAAACTGTGACCATAGATCCCTTTAGGCCACCTCCTAAACCGTGACCATAGACCCTTTTAGGTCACCCCTCAAAACCGTGACCATAAACCCCTTTAAGCCACCTTCCAAAACCGTGACCATAGACCCTTTTAGGTCACCCTTTTTTGAAAAACCGTGATCATAGACCTTTTTTGGTCACTGTAAAAAACCGTGACCATAGACCCCTTTAGATCACCCCCAAAACCGTGACTATAGACCCTTTTAGGCTACCCCCAAAACCGTGACCATAGACCACTTTAGGCCACCCCCCAAAACCGTGACCATAGACCCTTTTAGGTCACCCTTTTTTGAAAAACCGTGACCATAAACCCTTTTTTGTCACTGTAAAAAACCGTGACCATAGACACCTTTAGGTCACCCCCTAAAACCGTGACCATAGACCCTTTTAGGCCACTTTTTTTTAAAAAACCGTGACCATAGGTACTCTATAGTCACCTTTTTTTTAGAAACCGTGACCATAGCTTTTTTTTGTCACGGTAAAAAACCGTGACCATAGACCCTCTATGGTCACGATTTTTTACCGTGACCAAAAAAACCGTGGCCATAAACCCAAAATGTTGTAGTGGATCCTCATGTTCTTGGAGATAGACTACATATTCATCTGAAATTGCACTTTTTCTTTCTCTGTTGAATCTCTTTAATGGCACTTCTTGATATTGTTGAGCTTGTTGTATGGGTTAGGGTTGAGGAGGATTCTCAATATTTTTCTATGTTGTAGTAGTATCTTGAGCAATAACAATATTATCATTGTTCTCTTGTACTATAACTAGATCCAGAGTAGGATTCTCATTGTGCTTTTGTACTATAACTGTATCTTGAACAATGATAGGCACAAAGACCTAATCATTGTTAGTTATAGAATCCTCATCAAAAGCAACATTCTTAGTATTTTCTCCCCTCTCCCCCCTCCAAACTCAATATTCTCAAGAAATCTCGCATTTTCTGTTTCAAAAATAGACCTTGATGCAAGATTGTAAAACTTGTACCCCCGTGAAAGGTCAGCGTAACCAACAAAGTAGCAACTAATTGTCCTTGAGTCCAATTTTCTTTCATGCGGCCTATAAGGTCGCGCCTTAACTAGACATCCCCAAATATGCAAATGCTTTATACTAGGCCTTTTCCCAGTCCAAATTTCATAAGGGATTTTGTTAACTGCTTTGCTTGGCACCCTATTAAGGATGTACACTGCGGTCTTTAAGGCTTTTCCCCAGAGTGATTCAAGCAAGGAATACTGACTAATCATACTTCTCCCCATGTCCTTAAGAGTTCGGTTCCTTCGCTCTGCAACACCATTCATGCTAGGTTTGCCCGCCATAGTGTATTGTGGAACAATACCATACTCTTCTAGGAAAAGAGCAATAGGCCGGGGACGTTGCTCACCTGAACCGTCATATCTTCCGTAGTATTCACCACCACGATCAAATTTGACAGTTTTAATTTTTTTCTTAAGTTGAAGTTCAACTTCAGCTTTGAATGACTTGAAAACATCCAAGGCTTGGGACTTTTCATGAATTAAATATAGATATCCGTAATGAAAGTAATCATCTATGAACGTAATAAAGTATTGTTGTCTATTCCAAGAGACAATAAAAAATGGGTCACATATATCGATATGTATTAGTTCTAAGACATCTTTAGCTATCTCGGCACCTAATTTTCTTTCGTTTGTCCTTTTTCCTTTTATGCACTCAATTATAATTTAATAATAATTGTTGGATGTTTTCTTGGATGTTTTCAATAATAATTTAATAATAATACTCTTTTAACATTTCAGAATGAATTATAAATTTTATGAGTATCATTATACATATATATACAAAAATTAAAACATGCTTATATTATATTATCAGCACACAAGAATATATATAATCGAAAGAATAATAATATACATGTATATATAAATGGCCGAAAACAAACGTAAGCAAGTTCAACGCAAACAATATATATAGAGGAGGGCATATCGATATATATATTGATTCGATAATAGAAAACAAGTTCATATGCCCTGCAACAATTTTATAACGTAAATAATATATATATTGATTCGATAATAGAAAATATAATAAAATTAAATATTTTCGATAATTAAATTATGATAGCTCTGATATTATTTGTTAGAATAAGTTATTTCATTAATTTAGATTATCTATGTTGAATCACCAAAAATATATCATAATATAGAAGCGTATTTTTATTCATAGAAATAAAAAATTGACGGAAGGATTGTCTCAATCTTGTTATTCTTTTGATCTTCTTTAACCAAAGTTTTCTGTATTCCTATTAGGGCTGAATTGTGACTCTTCTGATGGAGAAAGAGCGACAAAAGTGACTTGGTGTATTGGGGGACCGAAACCCTGAAGGCACTATTTATATTTGAGCATGACACCCATTAAATCTAAAGTCCAAATAAAAATAATATCTAAAATTCAAAAGATAATATATCTAAAATCTAAAAGATAATATCTAGTTTTAATCTCATTTAATTCCAAATCATTATTTATTCAACTTAACATTTATAACAATAAATAAAATCACCATTATATAAGTCATTTAATTTAAAATAACATTATTATTTGTGATTATAATTAATAAATGTATTGTTCACAAATAAATTAAAAAATTAAAATAATTTCCTAACCGTATGAATAAAAAGGGTAAATTAAGTGTAAGTGTAGCTGCTGTGTGAATAATAAAAGAAAATAAAGTTGAAATCGTGGATCACGTTTTGAGAGAGAATCTCCATTATTGATTTCAAAATCAACAATTCATATTGACAATTTTTCTATCCAAATCCTTAATCATGATTTGTATTAACTCATGTAAAATCATCATATCTACTACATATTACATGGTACTGCCATCATAATTTAGTATTGTACTCGTTAAATCATCGTATTAAAAATAAAAAATGTTCACGTGTATTTTTTTATTTGTTATAAATACTATTTATTATGACCGATTTTAGATTTACTAGAGAGACAGAGATTTATTGTATACGAATCCATAAAAATCACAGATTAATATGTATATATATCATATATGTAAAAGTTTTTAACTGTGAGTGTGTTTATATATGTAATTTTTATAAGTAAATTCTTACTTATATTTAAAAAAATGAAAACAATATTGTTTATTTTCTATTTTTATTTTTTAAGAATGTAAATAAAAAATTAAAAAATATTTTTTTAAGTGTAATAAAAAATCAACATTTTTACGTGTTATATATAATATTTTAAAACATATGTTAATATCAAATGATAATTTTGTGGACATTATAAAATATATTATTATATAATAGTTAATTTTGTTAAAATAATATTATATATAATATTTTGAATAAAATGCATATTTATAAATATTTTGATAAAAAATTATATTATATAATAATATATTTTTAGCAAAATTAACGGTTAGAGTGTTTTTATTTTTTAATGAAAAATTTAATTATTTTCAAGTATAAAATAATTAAATTATTTATATTTTGTAATTACAAATAATACTGCAAAATAATTAATTTTAATAAATAAAAATATTTATATATATATTTATATACTTTATATTTATTTATTTTAAAAAGAATTATATTTGTCATTTTTAAATATTATATATTAAAATATAATTATATATATATCTACTAATATATTCTATATTTATGAAAATTAATATTCTTTTTTTTATAATATTTTTTAATATTCATTTAATAAAATCTAATAATTCTCAAAAGGTAACACATCTAATACATATATACAAAATTACGAAGTTCGTTTTAGATGTACCTATATTAATATATAATATAATTTGGGTATGGCTCACTTAACTGATTTTGTTGGATTTTTTGGTCTAATTGAGAAAAGTTTTGAGAACATTTAAATTAAGAAAAAATATCTATTTTGATTTATTTTTGACAAAGTCTTTTTTTATGAACAGTTTCTATCTTCAGGGGTAGAACTAGAATAGTTTTTTGGAGGGACTGATATAAGAAAATATAATTTTAGAAGCGAAGAATAAAATTAGAGAAGCTAATGTAAAAAATTAAAGAACTATATACATACAAAAATTTAAATTAGAAAGGGACATTGCTCTCCTTAAAATCTACGAGGCTCTGCTCTTAGTTATCTTCCTCTTGTAATGAAAAAAGAATTTTAATAATTTGTCTCAAAAAATTTAAACAAATTTTTTTAACCAGAACTAGTATATTATTATATTAGAAAATAAAATTTAAATAAGTCATATTTATTAAAATTATGTCTAATTATTATATAAATTACGAATTGATAAAAATTAAAAAAAATATTGATAATTTTTTCATTAATTTTCATTTATATTATATCACTATTAATACCAACCTTTTTTATTAGACTAGCATTATTTACTAAAATAATTATCGAAATTAAAAAAAATTCAATATTATCAAAAAATAAAATAATATAAAAAAATATCGATCCAAGTAAGATGAGAATGAAAAGAAAAATATTTTTTTTAAAAAAGGAAAAGTAAAGGAATATCAATTAAAAAAAATTATTTATGTTACTCTTGAACATATTTAGATATTTTGCACTATAAAATGAAAAGAGGGTTAAAAAATGAGAAGATGAGAGATAACAATGAGAAAAGACAAATAGGTGAAAAAAGATAAAAAATAGAGAACGAGTTAACATGAAAAAGAAAAAGAGAAAAAATAGGAGAATCAAAGAATATGAATAGCATATCAAAGACTTAAAAAGAAAAGAAAAAAAGGAGAAAGAAAAAAAAAGAATTTTGATATAAAAAGACAAAAGTTAAAATAAAAAACTTAATTAAGAATATAAGTAAAAAAATTTATATTTTAATATTTGTCTCAATATTTTAATTATTTGATAGTATATAAATTTTATTATTTATGTGTTATTATATATTATTATATTCTATATTATTTTGTGTTTTTAAATATGAAATGTGTTTGATAGTATGAGTATATCACTATATCACAATATTTTTTTTAGTCACATACTTAAGGAGATGTTAGAACTCGAGACCTATATATGAAAACTAAAAGAAAAGGACAAATGCCATCTGAAAATTTTCATTCTACATTCTAAAAGTCCTCTTGAGACTAGATGACCAAGACATGGAAAGAAAGATGTGACGAAAATTTTTGGCTTTGAATGATTTTTTGTTTTTAAACATGGGATTTTAAATGCATGAGCGCACACAGTAAAGATTTAAGGGTTGGTTTACCTTCTTCTGTATTGGAAGCTACTCAACACTATTTTTTCCGCATGCCATTTATGCTTTGCATCTGATCTTTAACTATTTCTTACATCACATTCATAGCATCAGGGGCAGTAATTATTGTTTTTTGTTCAATTAAGTGAAGAGCTTTTAAAAAGTAAAAACTGTAACTTTCACTATAATTTCTTCTCTCATCATGTAAATACTTGTTTGTTCTGTTACTGTGGGTTTGGTTTAGTCCTAAAATAAAATTTGGAGACAAAACTAAAATTATGGATAAACATAAAAATATTTAAAGTTTATTTGAGGAGTTTAGCTAACATGTGTCCTCAAACACATGATAAGTTTATCAATAGTAGAAAATTTTAACTGTTTTTATTTAATAAATACAAAACAAATGTATTAGAAATTTAGGTAGTGTTTAACATGAAAAAATGTTTTCTTTTTTTATTTTTAATTTTTATTTTTTGAAAACTATTTTTGTTTTCAAATTTTCAGATTTTAGAAAATATGTTTGTTTTGATCATTGTTTTCAATTTTCAAAAAAAAAAAAATAAAACACTAAAAACATGTGTTGGTTTGATTGTTTTCAATATATTAAAAATCTTTAAAATAATATTATATGAACAAATAGTCATGCATAAATTCATTCTTATTAAAATGTCATAGTTATGTATAAATCCATTTCATTCTTCTTAAACATCATATAGTTCCTTCACAAGTATAAATACATACAATTAACAAATAAACTAGAATTTAAAAGGTTTAATTACTTTGCAGGTCTTTAAGTTTTATCGAATTTTCAATTAGATCTCTATACTTTTTTTATTAATTGAGTTTCTATACGTTAAATTTTTTTTTTTTTGCAATTTAGTCCCCTTTAACATTAAACGTCAAAAAAACGTTAGTAAATCGTGAAATTACTTATATATCCCTGTATTCGACCTTCCTCGTCATCTTTCCGCTATTCACCATTAGCCACTTTCTAAAATCTTCTCTCCCACAACTATAGAGTAACAATAATAATAAAAATAAATAATAATGATAACACATTAATTAATTCAATTTTCACCATTGCATGCAGCTAACTTCTCCACCACCACTATCACCGCCACCATGATCTCGTCCCATCATCCCCGCCGCCACGATTCCTTTCCATGTTCCTTCCCTCCCTTGTCCTCCACGCCACCCTCCTCCTTCGCTATTCCCATCCCAACCCCACCCCGCCCCCACCCACACCCATCATAAATTCTCCCCATTCTCCCTTTTTCCACCATCTTCCCTTTTCGCAGACCCGCTACGACCAACATCTCCACCATCTCGCCGGTGCCATAGCCACAGTGAATCTTTACCAGGCCTATCCTTCCCTATGATTATCCGTCCCATTTCCAACCACAACCGCCGCGACTCTTGTTCCGATTACTTCCCAATATCGCCTACTTCGTGTGCTGAAACGCCGTCATCTTTCACCACCAGTAACAATGCAATGATACTGACATCCTCTCAACAAAGCTAACAACTTGTTCATTATGAATCAGATCCAGTTTTTATGCCTCCTACGTTACCATTGGAATCACCACAACCATTATGCCCTTCAAGCTACTTCTACGACCAACAATATAACTACATTGCAAAAGCCAAATAAGATCTCTATGATAAACAAAGCGATCTGGCATGGCCGTTTGGAAATCTTCAAGGGATCGACGTCGATAACTTCAGGAAAACCGCATACGAGCTATTCTTCACGCATGTAGGTCCTCGTTGGGCTTCGGTGACCAAAGCAACCTCACGTTCTATTTGAAGCATGAGAATAATAATGATGCGAGTGCTAGTGCTGGTGGAGCGCCGGTGTCACAGTCGAGTAAGGTGAAGCGTGCGCTAGGGTTGAAAATGATTAGGAGAACTTTGGATTAGATAATTTCGGTGGCGAAGTCTCTAGCAGTGTCACGGTTGATATCACCTTTGGTGTCGCCATTGGTGTGGCCGGTGGTGGGAGGTAGCAGCCTCAAGTCTTAGTTGGTGAAGCTGAGGAAGTAGATGAGTATGGCGGATGTGATGAGGGTGCAGATGCGTGCGATGCTGGTCCACTGCTTGCATATGCTTTCCATAAATTTTCTTTTTTTTTTTCGTTGGTTTTGATCAGATCTGCGAAGGGAGTGAGAGCGGGGATGAGAGAGCAAGAGGTGAGAGTAGGATCAGAGAGGGAGGGCATGGAGTTTCTGAATCTAAAAAAATGCTAAGAGTGTTTTTGAAATTTAAAAATATTGAGGTGCTTTAGATTAGGTTTTCTATCTTTAATTTTAGAATATTCCTTTTTTAACAGAATATTTTATTATCTTATACATTTTTTCTACAGTAGGAACTTAATTAAAAAAATTAAATGGTTTAGGAGCCCAATTGAAAAGGAAAAAATATTGAGATCTAATTAAAAATTCGATGAAACTATAGGACCTGAGAGTAATTAAACCAACTTAAAATGTCATAGTTATGCATAATGTCATAGTCATGCATAAATCGATTTCATTCTTCTTAAACTTCATGTAGTTCCTTCACAAGTATAAATACAGTTAACAAATAAACTAAAACTTTAACACAAAAAATGCAAACAATTTTCTAAATTAGTTACTAATAAAGACAATCTTATCAAATCATCCAAAATCACATTATATTCAATATACTTTTGTCAAAAGTCAAAACATAATCTTATCAAATAATCCAAAATCACATTATCTTCAACATACTTGTATCAAAATTCAAAACACAATCTTATCAAATAATCCAAAATCACTTCTGGTGAGGGCTCAATGCTCAAATCTTTGTTCCTGGCTTTTATGAGCTTTCTTCTTGCAAGTCTATTTGAACTTCATTTTAATATTTGAATTGGTGGAATTCGTGAATCATCATACTACGTTAGCCCTACATGTTCATATGTGTTCTTGGAGATTGATTTACTTTTAACCAAGTAGGTAGAAGCATCTTACATTTAATTGCATTCATAAAGATAGGTGCATATAGTTTATTTGTATTGAATAAATGTTCATACCGCATTTCTTGTCTTTCTTGGTTTAGCATGAGGACATGCTTAGCTTAAGTGTGGTGAGGTTTGATAAATCCTAATTTTGTGGTTTATCTTGTGTTGAATTTATGGGATTTTATCAACTTATCTCACATTTATTCAATGGAATAGCATGGTTTTGCGAATTTCTCCTAACTTGTGCTTAAGAGTGAAAACATACTTTTTAGGCTTTAAAATTGCTAAATTTAATTTACTTTAATTCCATTCGATACCTTGATATGTTTATTAAGTGATCTCAAGTTTAGAAGGCAATGATTGAATTGAAGAAATGAAGAAAAAGCATACAAAAATAGAGAATTCATGAATAAATGAGATTTTGGTAATCTGCCGAGCGACGCGTGTACGTGGCCCACGCATACGCGTGAAGAAGCAAATGTCAAGGCGACGCGTACGCGTGATAAGGAAAGTTGCCAGTGACGTGTACGCGTGACCCATACATACGCGTGACAAACGGCACATGACCTCATTAAAGGCAATACGCTGGAGGCGATTTCTGAGTTCAAGGAGGACCAAATCTAACTCATTTCTTATACTTTTTGAACCCAAGAATTGAAAGGGGAGGGGGGGGGGAGGTAGTCATAGTTTAGTTTTCATCATGTTTTACGTTAGAATTCTAGAGAGAGAAACTCTCTCCTCTCTCTAGATTTTAGGGTTCTTATTTCACTTCCATTTAGATCTAGATTTTAATCTTGTTTCATTTTAGCTTTCTTTTACTTTAATTTGTTCTAGCATTTTAGTTGATCTACTTCTCTTGTTAATTTCTTTATTTTGCTAATTTAGTTTATGCACTCTCTTGTCAATTTCAATTCTCTTTTGATGCAATTTTATGTTTCTATGTCTTTTATTTCATGTTTATCTTAGTTGCTATTGTTGATTTCTTGCTTATGTTAGTTATAGTTTTTATTAATTCTTGCATTTTGTGATGCTTACTTTTATTGCACATTAGGTGTTTGATAAAATATTTCCACTAGTATTAGAGTAGTTTTCTATACTCTTGGCCTAAGCTAAGAGAATTGGGTGACCTTAAATCATTGGATCTAACTGAATTGGTAATTTGAGAATCCTTACTGGTCAATTCGATACCCATTAATAGTAGCCTACTATTAAGTCAATTAGTGGCTAGATTGGGACTTATGGGTTGATGTTGATTAAGCCTATTTGACTTACTTCAAGCATAGAAGTAGACTTGATGGGTTTGTCCCTCTTAATTGTTAATATATGGTTGTTAGACAATGATGGTGATCTCAATTTCTATGCTTTAGTTAAGAAATTTTTTTCCTTCCTTTATTAGTTAATTATCATTTACTTTCTTGTTATTTACTTTTCTTGTCAATTATCAAATCAAACTCCCTTATTCCTTCATAGCCAATAATAGAACATTTTATTACAATTTCTTATAAGACGATCCGAAATTTAAATATTTCGGTTTATTTTTATTGAGATTTATACTTATGACAACTAAATTATAACTTTGATTGAGAATTATTAATTAGTTTAAAATTATACTTACAATGAAATTCTATTTATATTGAGAAATTCTAGATGAACGATAATTCTCCGTCAATGTGAAATGCATTGTTGATTACACTTTTCCTTTAGCCTAGCTATATCGTAATGTTCTGTAACAATTATAGTCAATTGATTTTTTATTTTTTCCTAAACTATTGTCTTAAATGTTGAACATTGCAGCTGCCCATTTTTTTCTCGTTCATACAGTATGTCAATAGAAGCTTTGTATTTTTATTGGACTATTTTTTACTATATTCAGTTTCAGATTTTTCTTATCTTATGTTAATAAATATTAACTATTATTACATATAAGATGCAACAAAGGAAAGAAATATCAACAATGTTACATATAACTATTTAAATATAAAACAAAACTTAACCTCTTAATAAAAATCATCACAATGCTAAAAAAGGAAAAACTTTTGAGAAACAAAAATTCTCAAAATGTCATTTTAAAAATAGAAACGCGTATAAAAAAGAAATGTTTCATTTTTTTCAGAAAAAAAAGTTTACCAGCAAAATTAAGTAGTATAAGAAAGAGTAACGACCAATTATAGAAGAGTTGAGAGAATGGATCGGAAGTGGCATAAAAAAAAGAATAAAAGTAATGTTTGTTTTTGGAGAAAAACACAGAGGACAATCAATATTTAAAGAATATTCGGAGACAGAGACATGAACACTGAATATATTATCTCTCAAACAATTTTTTATATTTTTGTATCTATTTTTTTATAAAGGATAATAATAGACACGGAATTTAAAAAGGTATACACGGATTTTTTATGATTTTTTTATCCATAGATATTTTTTATTATTTCACTATTATCCCTCCTTATTTTTCGTAATTTGAACTTTTTCTCTATATCATTGTTCTCAAAGAGGTATTCTCTTCTTGCCGCTTTTTCTCTATTTTTTTTCTTTCTTTTTTGTACTATTTTCTGGTAGAATTTCTTACTTCACTGAATAATTCCTTCTTTCTTAAAGTTCATTATCTTTTTTATGGCATGTTGTAAGTTTATTTAATGGAGGTTTAATTTACTCTTACGTTACTTTATTTATTCTTAATTTTGTTGCTTCAATACCATTTTTACCTTGTTGATTCATAGACTAATTCTTTTTGTAATTTCCTATATTTTTACGTACTTTCATTAAATTAGTTTGTATTTGATACAGAAAATTTAGAACATATGACTATTTTAACCATTTTGCATAATATTTTAATCATTTTACATATCTATCCGAACATAATACAAGATATTATATTAATGTCTTGTATATTATATCCAAATACAATAAAACATACGCAGCGAAAGAGATAAATTTAGAAAAACATATTTTTTTTAATTTTAGCTGTGATGAGAATGAAAAAGGTCACTCCATAATTACATACGTGCCATCGCATTTTTAAAGTTTTCAAATGAAAATTGTAAAAAAAGGTGTGTGTTTCCTTGTTTTCACCTTATTATAAAAACATTTCCATAAAAACAATTTTCATTAAAATCAAACTAACATATATTTATCTCTATTTTTTATTTGAAGTGAAAATAAAAACTAAAAACACTCAAACCAAGTACATCTTTAAATTTTTTATATTTTTAACAATAATTTTTTTAATTTATAAATTTAACATGTGTCTTAAATAAATCCTTGTTTGAGTATTATTAAATTGTTAATTTTTTTAAAATTTTTTAGTATATTCAATAAAATTTTAATAGTAAAAGTTAAAATATTAAAAAAATAAATTTTTTCTTAAAAATTATAATTTATATTTTTTATTTTTATTTTTTTACTTAAAAAAATATTTTTAACCTTATAATAAATAAAAAATGATTTTGTATTATCATATCTAAATATAATTATTAAATAAAATGATATTTTTACAAAAGAAATATTTAAATATAAAATTATTTTATTTTTCTAAAAGATTTTTCGTATAATCTAGCCAAAACAAACTGTTACTATAATTTTCGAAAAATTGAACTTCTTGGGACAGTGAAGCCCTGAAACATACCTTTCCCTGCATCTAAAGTTCTAAACCCCGCTAAAGTGGCTAGCCACCATCTTCCCGCCGTGCCGCCGTCGTGTCCTTCACGCTGCGACGCTCCCTTTCCACTGCTGCAGAACCAAGATTTGGAATGCGCTGCTGATTTCTTTTTTATTTACGTTTTTGTTTTAATTATTGATGGCCTTGCGGTTCCATAACCATAAGTGAGGGTTTCGTTCTAGACTTCAACATGGTAAGCTCTCTTCCGCTATTTTCCGTATTCCACTTGTTGAGTAAAACACTGCCCCAATTTTGAACACTGTTTTGTGTGAATTGCTGTGTTTGATTTGAATCCCTTTCCTGTGTTCTAGAACTTGGCGCTATTACTTCCTTTTTCTTGATTGCTTGTTGTTGTTGTTGTTTCGCAGGAGGTGTTTAAAAGGGCTATAATGCAGCCTGGGCCACCTGAGCATTTCGCTTTACTGACAGTTCAAGAAGTGATCAAACCTCAGGTATATCCATCCTCTAATCTTTTGAGAATTTCAAATGTAGCGGAGAATTTTGTATATAGAGAAATGTACATTTGATTATGATCACTTATCTTTTATTTTTATTTTTATTTTTTTGTATTAATGATATTTATTGGGGGAAGGGGTACTAAAATGAAGAAATTTGTATTTAAGGTTCAGTAGGAAGTATCTCGAATCATTATAGGATATGTAATTCTATCCTTCATTGATTGATGTTTGTTCCTGTGGTGACTGATTGGCAATGGGAGCCCAGGATTCCCTTAGTTTTCATGTGATTTTGTTAACAGCTGTGGTTGATTTAATTGATTTGTGTCTAACAGAAGCAAACGAAATTGGCCCAAGATGAGAACCAGTTGCTAGAAAACATTCTACGCATGCTACTTCAGGAATATGTGGTATGTCTAGCTGGAGTTTCTTTTTCATGGATTAGTCATGTATTTTTTCCCCCTCTTTTTTTTCCTGTTGAATGTTGAGTTTATTGGTTTCCTCTGTTTATGACATGTATGATATTGTTTGTACTTTGGAACAGTCATCGGCAGTACAGTCTGGGGAGAAAATAATGCACTTTGGGCAATCAATTGATGCTACTGAAACTACTCAAGGCCTCATTCCTCGTCTTCTTGGTTTGTTAACCATTTTTGCTTACAAGAAAATTTTCTTTATGGTGCTTTCTGATCATTTGATGTAGTATAGATCACTTTCCTACAATGAGTAACTGTGCAATCTATGTTGTTACATAAGTAAAAAAGTTCTTATTTTCTCAGACTTAAAGGAACGTGCATCATTTAATTATTGGTTTTATTTTGATTCTTTGGTTGAATTTTACACTCATTTTTCTTCTGTTTTAGGAATGTTCCAATTAGTTTTGGCGTGCATCTTATTTATGTAGTCTTCCATGTTTATCTCCTGCTCATATTTGCATACTGTTTTCACATTTCAGATATAGTACTATATCTTTGTGAGAAAGAACATATAGAAGGTGGTATGATTTTTTCACTGTTGGAAGACTTGACAGAAATGTCTACAATGAAAAACTGCAAAGATATTTTTGGTTATATAGAGAGCAAACAAGATATATTAGGGAAGGTATATTTGCCAACTGTTTCTAGCTTTTATGTTCATCTAATTATTTTTTGGATATGTACATGACCATTGTTTGTTTGGAACTCTTATCATTGCATGACATACAGCAAGAACTTTTTGCTCGAGGAAAGCTTGTGATGCTGAGAACCTGCAATCAGCTCCTACGCCGGCTGTCCAAGGTCCATTAAACACCAGTTATGTTTGTGTAAAAGATTATAGTGTGACTCACCCTTGTAAGCTATATGATAATATGCGCAATGTGTTCTGTTAGATGGGTATTATTTAATTTTGGGTTAGCTGCAATTGTGTTCTTCTCATGACAGCCATAACTTTAATGTGTTGATGTTATCGTTATAGGCAAATGATGTGGTGTTTTGTGGAAGAATTCTCATGTTTTTGGCTCATTTCTTTCCATTATCAGAGAGATCAGGTTCAATTGTGTGAAGCCTATCTTCAGTTCTGGATTTTTTATTTCCTTTTCATAATCTTCTTTCTTAGATGGCTCTCCCTCTTTTTTCTTGAAGCCTTAAACATCAAAGGAGTATTTAACACATCAAACGAAACAAAATATGAGAAAGAACCCCTAGGTGTGCCTTCACCACTCTTTGCTTACTCAATATTTTTGAGGTTAATTGTTTGATTCTAGTCTACAATTCCTTTTTTATTACTTTTCAGGCATATGTATTGATTTCAAGTTTTATGAGACTTTCTGGGGATTACAGGTAGGTCTGTACTGAAAAGTTGGTTTGAGTAATAATTTGATGCTTGTTCCTTGCCTTAATATTCTGTTTGTTGGATTTAGATCTAAGCTATGTTGTTATAGTTACTAACAGGATTTCTTAACTGAACTCTTCTCTGAATTTATTAAGTCATCGCAGTGTGTTCCTTCCTGATGTAAAATTCTTTTCATCAGAAACTTTTCTTTAAGCTGACAAGAAGTTCAAAGTCTATAAGCTGTTTTATTTGCTTTATCGCTGCTTTCTTCTTTTGCTAGATTTTAATTTCTAAACATGATCTCTTTGTTCCGATCTCCATCTATTCATCCCTTTTTACGCAATATTCTTTATCCAAATAAATGGATGTCGCTTCTAGAGTTCGACTACATGATGTGAGATATTTAAATTGAAGAAAAAACTTAAAAAAAGTAATGTTTATTGGTCTTATTTTATTTGATGCAGGAATATTTTTCTAATCCAACTATAACTCATGCTCCTTCCAAGTGGCAGAAATTTGCGTCCAGTTTGTCGGTAATTCTTTACTTCATAGTTTCCTGTCTGGTTGTGTGGATGAATATTTTCTGTTATGAAATTTCTTCTGTTCTGGCACAAATATGTTTAATTTTTATTTAATAACCAGAATTATTGTTGAATGGAAGGTTGTACTGAATACATTTGAAGCACAACCTTTAAGTGATGAAGAGGGGGATGCTAATAATTTGGAGGAAGAAGCTGTCAATTTTAGCATAAAATATCTCACAAGCAGTAAACTAATGGGACTGGAGGTAGGCAGTTTGACAACCATACTAAGAATGCATGTTTAAACAAGATGTTTATATGCTGACTCAGGATGCTCTCTTTTCGTTTCTTTTTATTGGGGGAACTTCTAGTTAAAGGATCCAAGTTTCCGACGCCACGTTCTGGTGCAATGCCTCATCTTGTTTGATTATTTAAAGGTAAAAATTTAGAATACTTGTATACATATTATATATCTGGTATATTTTAAACTGGATTATCTGATGGTTTCTCCTCCAATTGCTTTTAGGCCCCTGGAAAAGGTGATAAGGATCTGCCATCTGAAAGCATGGTTAGGACTGTCTCCCTTGAACTTTTATGTTATGTAGTATATACTAAATACTAAATTTGCATCTGGCCTCTATCTCTGCTGTTAGTCTCTTTGCTATCAAAGCCACTCCACTGTCTTTATAGTGGTCCGATGCTGTTTGTGTTTGCTTACTTGAATAGGGACTCTTGCGATTCTCGAAGTACTCCTTTATTTACATGTTTCTAGATATATATTTTTTTTAGTTGTTTTTTATATGTGAACTGTTTCCCCTTTTTTCCTTTAGAATTTTGATAGCAAAACATTTCTTAACTTGATCCTATATAAGGAGATGTTCTATAGAAGTTCTAGTGTATAGAAGGTAGCCAATAGTTACAGATAGAAGGAAACAAAGAAAAATGATAAATGAACAAATTTAGAAATGCCAAAATTTTAATGTCTGTAAACATGAATCAAAGTAGGACAAAAAATGGTGTTTTATCCATTTAGATATGAACAACAGGACAAAATGGTGTTATTGGATCCGTGCAGTTGGCCTAACCTTGTGAAATTGATTATCTTGTCATTTAGTAATAGTACCAAAAGTCTTGAGACTAGGTAACTGGCTATTCATCTCAGGAGTTCCTTTTATGACAAAAGTATCCTGCATATTTTCTTTTTTATTTCAGAAAGATGAGATTTCATCATGTGAGGCGCGTGTTAAAAGACTTCTTGAACTGACTCCACCCAAAGGAAAGGAATTTCTTCACAAAATTGAGCATATATTGGAACGGGAAAAGAATTGGGTGAGGATCCTCCTTAAAGTCTTCCATCTTATGCTTTCTTGCACATGCAATTTAATGCGACATGTGCAGAATCAGGTGATTATCCACTTTTTAATATAAAATGAGACATGATACCATTCTATACCTTTTACTGTTAGGTGTGGTGGAAACGCGATGGCTGCCTGCCATATGAAAAACAACCGACCGAAAAGAAAGCAATACAAGATGGGACCAAGAAGCGGTATGATAGTCATGTTGCCAATCTTTAGTTGTTTTACATTTGGATTATAGGACTAGAAATGGATTGATCCTATAGGAAAATAAGACAGAAGATCTACGTATAAACAGTTCCACTGTAGACATGATACATAATAGAACTTAATGGTGTTGTCTGATCCATGTAGTCGATCTCACCTAGTGGGATTAGGCTTTGTTGTTGTTTTCTACAATGAGTATTTGCTCTTTTCACCTTGTTCATTTTATTTATTTTCTATTTTTTGATTGAGTTGCTCTCCTTTGTTTACAGTAAGCCTAGATGGAGATTGGGTAACAAAGAACTCTCCCAATTGTGGAAGTGGGCAGATCAAAATCCGGTATGTTATTAAGTTTTTGTATTGTGTTGGCTGAAGTCCTATTGGCATCACATTCTATGCTTCTCCATCTAAGTGACGTGGTAGCTATTTAGTTTGACAAAATGAAAAAAAAGAAGAGGTTGAGAAAATTCAAACAAAGAGAACCAAGAGAGAAGTGAATATGGTTGAAACTTGTATTTCCTTCTATGTTGTTGCATGTACACATCTTCAATGAATCATTTACCAAAGCATTGCTCAGACCAATTCTTTCACATCATTGCACTGATGCTATTCTAAGCTTGAATTTTCATTTAACCGCTTAAATTACATATTTTCATTTTCAATGTGTGTTATTCATAATGTGGATTGTCTTTCTATAATTCTCCATTTACATAAGTTCTTGACTTTCCAGAATGCTTTAACCAATCCTCAGCGTGTTCAAACACCTTCAATTATGGATTATTGGAAACCCTTGGCTGAAGATGTAAGATTTTATTTCTGAGCTGCAGTGGGGTGGTTATATGGTTTTTGCAGTTATGGGCTAGAGCTTTTCCCCTTTACTTAAATATCAAAATTGATTCTTTGCATTTTGAAATTACAGATGGATCCTTCTGCTGGAATAGAAGCTGAATATCACCACAAGAATAACCGGGTAATGGACTGCCTAAGACTTCATTTAGACCTGAAGAAATTTTATTTTGGAGAAACAAAGGAAAGGACAAGTTATCTAAAAAGCTTGGAAAATAAACTCTTAAGGCTAGAATCCATAATGTAGCATGTGCAAGGTACTCTTATCATGGATGGGAATAGAATGGTAATAAATAATAATGCAAGAGAATACTTCTAGGATTGAGACTGAATCAGTGCGATGTGAACCTTCTCCATAAGAATTGTATCCCAATCTCTTGACAATAAAAACTACTTCCAAGAGATTTCTTAAAATATTCTATGATATTCCAAGATGTAACCATGATATATTGTATTTTTCACAACTTCTAACGGACTTGAACCAACAGGAATCCCTCCATATTTTGTGGGTGCAAGTTTGTTCTCTTGATAGCTGTTATTCAGTCTTAGTTGTATCTTAGAAATTGCTATTCTTTTTCTTCAATCCAGGTTTATTGTTGGAAGGGTCTACGGCTTTCAGCACGACAGGATTTGGAGGGTTTTTCCAAGGTCAGATGAATATTTTCTACTTGTAAATCTGCAATATATTGTATGCTACCCTTTTAGGTTTGATGAAAATTATGTTGATTATAATTACAGTTTACCGACCATGGCGTTGAAGGGGTTGTACCACTGGAACTTTTGCCACCTGATGTTCGATCTAAATATCAAGCTAAACCGAATGAGAGAGGAAAACGTAGCAAAAAGGAAGAAGCAAAAGGCACAGCTCATCAAGTTGATGAAAATCAGGTTCTTTGATTCAGATCCAGCTTTCCATTTTGTCTAGTTACCTCTGCTTAAAGAGATAAATTTTACTATAGCCAGAGTTCAGCACTATTTCTGGTTGCATTCACTAGCATGCCCTTTGAAATCCCCATTGTGATTTGTGATTTATGCTTCATTTCCCACATCTAGTTAACAAAATTATTTAAGCTTGAGCAAAAAATTCAATCCGGATGTCAGATATGAATGCTTAGATATTCTTTAAACTTACGAATTTCTCACCTCACAACAATTAAATGAAGTTTCATTAAACAAGTTGAAACATGTGTGAGTATGGTCATGTAATCAATTGATTTCTATATTTTTTTTTTTATAAAAAGAAAACTGGTCTAAGGTTCTATCCTTGGTGTGCCTCCAGTAGACATATAATTGCTCAATGTATAACATGCTAAAACAGCATTCGATCAAGTGATTTAAGATCTGAATAGGAAATCCAGATACATCATGCTGAATGTTGCTATTTTTTTAATCTATTTTCATTTTCCTCTGAAATAGATGTCTACACATGCAACGGAGGTAGATGTGGAAGGCATTAGAACTGATATGACAGCGACACCTATGGAATTTGATGCTGCTTCCATCCCTGGCGCACAGGGGGAAACCCCGACACCGGAAGAACTTCAAAAGCAGAGTTCTGACACTGATGGTGGCCAGGAAGCAGGTCAATTGGACGCTGATGCTGAAGTTGAGGCCGGCATCATAGACGGAGAGACGGATGCAGATGTTGATTTAGATGCTAAGGATGATTGATATTGATGCCATTGTCAGCATCGTGTTTGTTTATAATGTGGCTAAGTTAGCTTTAATGTTCACTACTAGGCCAAATAGGAATAGGAATAGGAAGAAAGGAGCGGAAAATGCTGCTTTTTTTTTATCATTTAAGGAGTTGGTGTTTTTCTTGGGTGAAACAAGAAATATTGGATTGAATTCTAATGTTTAGGTCAAACTCTTACAAATGATGTATCTTCTTTTTTTGGTGTCCACAAATTTTGTATCTTGAAATGCTAAAAAGGAGAGAAGAAAATACGATGAACCTTTTATTTGTTCCTTTTGGTGGATAACCTTTTGTTTGTTGTGTATCCATGCAAAATTTACTAGTATTTATATGTTATAAATGAATTGCGGTTTAACAATTAGTTATTATCTATAAAGTATGGATATTTTGCTGAGTTATTGTCACTTATCAATATTTGTTCGACACGTGTATCTTTTATGTCTAATTGCATTTTAATAAATTTTTTTTTTCTTTAGACAAGATTGGACATATCTAAATACCATTACGTATTAGCGTGTTTAATTTTATTTTTAATATGTTTTCGTGAAATGAGTTTAAAAATAATATATTATTATTTATTAAAAGCAAAATATATTTTAAATATTTTATATAATTAAAAAATAAAAATAGTTAAAAATTAATTTATATTTTAATATTAATAATATTAAAATATCTAATTTATCTAAAAAATAATATATATATATATATATATATATATATATTCTGTTTCTATTTTATAAAAATTTAAAATTCGTATGTGTGTACGTGTTGTGTCTCGTGTCCTAAGTTATTATATGAAATTATTGGAAGTTACCTTGGTGAAATGTTGAAAGTTACTTTACAATTAATATAAACTGTATGTCCCTTTTTATTTATTTGCAGAAATATAAACTGTACCTCTATTGTTATAATTAATATACTGTAATGCTACATATTCTTATTATTCTTTCTTAGGCTAGTTTTTATAAAACTGTTTCATTGTATAATAACATGAAATTGATATCTATAACAATTTGTTAATAAATTAATTATTAAAAAAAATTACATTAAACATGTCACACATAACTCACTACTCGTTGCACCACTATAACCCAAAATGGCATTTATAAGCTAATTATAAGAAACTGCATGTAGTAATACTGTTTATACTGTTTATGTTAAAGATACCTGATAAGAATTCATTCCCATGTAATGCTTATTTTTATTAACATAAAAATCTAAAGAGGATTCCATATTTTAAAACACACTACTATTTTTTCTTTTTTCTTATTTTGACAATGACGTTCACTTGGTGAAGTAAAGCTAGAATGACAGAATAATAATATTGGCAAGCTATTACTGAGGGATGGGGCTTAGAAAGTTACTCATTTAATCTTAGCTACATTTTGTGGTCTTTGGCGTGCTCCAAACCTACAAAATATGAAGAATAACAAGAACAAGAAAAATGTAGAAAATAGTATGAATGAATAAAAATGTGTATTGTATTGTATTTTTATTATTGATCAATAATTATAAAGGATGTATATATAGAAAGAAAAATGTACCGTTCACAAAATCTAATAGAAAAGGTAAGTCGCACATTTTGGAACAAAAGAAGAAAAGTATGAGCAACAAGAAATAGAAAGAACATGAACAAAAAGAAATAATAGAGAAAGAAAGGATTTCTTATTATGAATGTTAAATTTGGGTCTGAATTTCTTTTATGTTGTTATGTTAGGCTGATAGAGGTTGGTTCAATATGCCCCCGCAAGCTAGCTAGAGGATAGTATACCTAAAAAATTTTCAGATTGGATAAGTTGGCGTAGAAAGGCTTATTTAGAAGTGGTTTGGTAGAGAGAAAGGGACTGATAGCAACTTCATTACCCTATCCTGTGCCTTTTGACGCACCAGATGTCAGATGGTAGATCTTTGACTAGTAAGGCACTCTGATTATCGCATAACAAAACAGATCTATCACAAGAAACATGAAGGAAACCAGCAAATTCAATATCCATAAGAGTTCACAGGTGGTATTAGCAAGAGCATGGTACTCGGCTTCAGTTGATGAGCGTGCAACAGTGGCTTGTTTCTTTGTTTTCCAGGAAATAAGGGACTTTCCTAGAAAAAAGCAGTAGCCAGTCAAAGATCGACGCGTATCCGGACACGCGGTTGAATCAAAATCGCTAAAACCAAAAATCTAAAGGGATGAACTCCTGGGAAAGAAAAGCCCTCTCCCTGGGCTGTTCTTGAGATATCGAAGAACTTGCAAGGTTGCCTTATAGTGGTTCTGAGTTGGGGTGACCATGAACTAACTCAATTATTGGGTAGCGTAAGTAATATCTGGCCGAGTGGTGGTTAAATAGATGAGTCAGCCAACCAACCATCGATAAATAAAAGGATCTTGTAGCAGGGAACTATCATCTTGTGAAAGTTTAGTAGTACTATCCATCGGAACCCTAGTAGGCTTGCCTCCCGAAAGACCACAATCAGATAACAAGTCTAAACAGTATTTATGCTGTGATAAGAAAATTCCTGAATTAGAATGAGCAACTTTAATACCCAAAAAATACTTCAAAGTCTCCAAATCCTTAATTTTAAACTGATCATTCAGAATTTTTTTTTATTACTGCCATTTCAGAAACTGAATTACCAGTAAATACAATATCGTCAACATAAATAAACAAGATACAAACTTCAATGTCTTTAACTTTAATAAACAAGCTATGATAAAAAAACGGTTTGTTGATACCCACAAGAAATAAGTAGAACAGAGAACTTCTCAAACCACATATGGTTGATTGCCGTAAACCATACAACGACTTAAGAAGTCAGCAGCATTGATTGGACCGACCAGAGAGACCAGGGGAGGGAGTTACATATATACAACTTCAGACAAATCGCCGTGTAAAAAGGCATTGTTCACGTCTAGCTGCTGTATGGGCCATCGTCGAATGAAAGCTAGAGCAAGAACGATCTGGATTGTCGCAGATTTGACAACAGGGGAGAATGTAAAATCCTACCACACAGAGTTTTACGACCTCGACACCTCTGATTTACGTCCTAGGCGTAAGGCTCTGTGTGGTAGGGTGTTACAGAGAATGTTTCCAAAAGATCCACGCCCTCCGTCTGAGTGAAACCCTTGGCAACTAAATGGGCTTCGTAACACTTGATTGATCCATCTCACCGGCATTTGATTTTGTATACCCAACGACAACCAATTGGTTTTACTTGCTGAGGACAATCTACAATGAGCTAGGTTTGATTTGATTCTAATGCAGCAAGTTCTTCTTGCATTAGATGCCAATGAGAAACTCCATTGGCTCCCCAAAACATCTTTGGTTCATGCTCAGAATGCAAGGATGATATATATGATCTGTGAGAAAGAGACTGATAGAGCAAAACCGTCGGTTAGGAATTTCTTCTCGGTAAAAGAGAAATAACTTCGTTGCAAATATAGTTCTAAACCGACAAATAACACTCAATCAAAGTTTAATTTGTTTGTCACGAATGCAAACCAATAAAAATACCGAGGGTATTAGATCTCAAGTCTTCTCTCAAAGGAATTGCAGTGAGGTATGCATATTATTGGTTATGGTATCCAAGGGGTGGTTTGCATATAAGAAGACAAGAAACTAAATGGCAAGAAATTAAAGAAAACAACTAAAGATAACAAATGCTAAAAAGAGGCCTTCATGGCAAGGATTGAGAATATAGGCTTTCTATCCTAGTCATTAATCATAATACAATACTTAACAAGAGCCAATCCTATTTCGTCATCTCCAACATAGGAAGAAGGTATAATGTTATCTTCATATTGAGAGAAAGTCAAATAGGACTAGTTAATCTCAATCCATAAGTCCTAATCAACTTACTAATTGAATTAGCAAGAGACATGAGTCAATGGAAACAATATCAACTAACAACTTTAGATCACCAATATAAATTAGGTATTAATGACTCAAGATTGCCCAATTTCTCTTTCTAAGCCAAGAATGCTCAAACACTACTCTAATATCCAACCAAGTATTTTGTCAAAACTTGGAAGGCATAAAAAGAAAGCATAATAAAAATGCAAGAATAATAAATCTACAACTACCCAATGCAAGAAAAGTAAGAATAACAACTCAATTAAACAATAAAAGAACATAAAACATAAATTGCATTAAATGAAAATTCAAATCCAACAAGAGTGCTCATAAACATAAAAGTGACATGAAAGGGAAATCAACAAGAAGAACTAAAAGAGCAAGGATGTAGCAACAAGAAATTGAAAGAAAAACTAGATGGAAACAAGAAATTAAACATAGATCTAGGAGAAATTAACCTAATTCTAACCTAATTCTAGAGAGAAGAGGGAGCTTCTCTCTCTAGAAACTACCTAAAGCATGGTCCTAATCTAATCTAATTGCTCCCCCTTTGTTCAATCTTGAATTATGCATCAAATAGCCTCAGAAATCGCCCCCAGTATATTGACTTTAATGAGGTCACGTGATCAGCGTCACACGTGCGCGTGGTTGACGCGTGGACGTCGTTGGAGAATTTCCTCCTCATGCGTATGCGTGGGTGACACGTGCGCGTGGCCATGAATGTCCTCTTCATGCGTACGCGTGGATGACGCGTGCGCGTGGCCTTGAATTCTCCAAATGCTCATTTCTTCATGAATTCTCCACTTTGCATGCTTTTCTCTTCACTTATTCCATCCAGTACTTGCCTTATGAATCTGAAATCACTCAACAAACATATCAAGGCATCGAATGGAATTAAAGTGAATTATATTTAGCTATTTTAAGGCCTAAAAAGCATGTTTTCACTCTTAAGCATAAATTAGGAGAGATTCACAAAAGCATGCTATTTCATTAAATAAATGTGAGATAAGTTGATAAAATCTCTTAAATTCAACATAAGATAAACTACAAAATTGGGAGTTTATCAGAGACAGAGAGGAGAGGGAGAAAACAGATGAAATTAGATCTCTTGACATTGAGGATGGAGAAATTTGGGGAGTAAGAGAAGTGTTGCATAGGTAATCATAAAGATTAGTAGGCAGCTTGGTCGGTCGTTGGCTCTGGTGAGGTGGCGATGGAGGCGAAGGAGAGGAAACGGGCAAATCGGTGGAGGACGGGAGGGATCCTTGGTCTGGAGGGGTGGTATAGAGGAGTTGGGGGTATGAGGAGAAGATGTATGTGAGTGGGTTGTTGTGGTGTAAGGGTCAATATCACAAGACAGGAAAGAAGTGGGAAGAGAGGGAGAAGGGGTTTGATGATCGAAAACAGAAGCTCACGGATACCGACAAGTGAACCGAATCATTCAAGTAATACCATGGTGAGTGGATATCATTTTCCCGAGGATTAAAGGACCGAGAATGCAAATATTGAATTAAATTACTAATTAGATCAATAAAACATGGATTGGAGAATTGTTGAGGTTTGCTCGAAAGTAAAAGGCTTGAAATTGAGGTTGTTTGAGTGTTGAATGCTTCGGACAGTGAGTGAATTGTGAGAAATCAATGAGAGTGAATGTCTAGGGCTCGGAGATGTTTATGTTCTCAGGAAAATCAAGCCTTGTTAACTTAATTCTAAAGTTTGCAGATCTTTATTCACGACGAATCTAAAGTAACCAATTTTCGATGTCTCGACTCCTCGGTTTCTCTTTAATTAACCAACCGCCAATGTCTTGGTCGATCGACAAATTAAAAAGGTTAAGTTCAAAAATCCGATTCAGTTCCTCAAAGAGAAAACATAATTTTCGAGAATTGTCCTAATTTGGATTATATGTTACTTATCCTAAACTAGGGTAATAAAAAATCATGTATTGCCGCATGCATACAAAATCCCCTACGTCTAGTTGATTTAAAAAGTTATGTGAAAGAGTTTTCAAGCATGATTTGAAAATCAGTTCTATCGAATCAGTAAACAAATCCAAGATGGGATTAAAACACCCTACTAATCCTTTATTGATGAAGAACAAAATACTCAATCATAAACAGATTAATGCAAAACCTTAAAATAAAAGAAAACCTAGATTAGTAAACCATTTAAACACAAACAAAGCTCCTAACCCTTTGACAGAGGATTAGTAATTCATGCTTGTTGTAAAATCAAAAGTGGAGTATCCTACTGTTGCTAGCTTTTCTTGTGAATATAATTTACCTATTTATACCTAGGTTAATTCTAATTTAAAATTTAAAACCTACTCTTATCTTAATCATAGTAATTAAGATAATCTCTAATTAATTCAAATCCTAAAATTCAAAACAGAAAACTACATTGATTATAGAATCATCTCAAATCTTCAATTTGAATTCAAATATAAAAAACCGGGCCTTTAATGATTAATCAGTAGGAGGTAGCTTTTGATCAGGGTGTGGCATGCTAGCTTCACTGCGTGGCACGCCTTTTTAAGCCTTGAGTTGGGGTGTGGCACACCTTTTTATGCACGTGGCATGCCTGACTGAGAAATGGACTTGTGCGTACACACAGGATGATGAATTCTCTTGGAGGGCGTGGTGGTGGATGAAATTGTGATCACATCAATGTATTACTCTTTGTTATTGTATGGAATCATTATTATGGCTCTTGGCTATGTGTGGACACAACTCCGTTCAACTTAACCAGCAAGTGTACTGGGTCATCCAAGTAATACCTTATGTGAGTAAGGGTTGATCCCACAGAGATTGTTGGTATGAAGCAAGCTATGGTCACCTTGTAAATCTCAGTTAGGCAGATTAAATGGTTATGGGTTTCGAAAATTAATAATAAATAGAAAATAAAAAGGGATAGAAATACTTATATAAATCAATAGTGGGAATTTCAGATAGGCGTGTGGAGATGCTAGAATCCTTTCGAATCTCTACTTTCTTATTGCTTTCATCCAATCCTTCTTACTCCTATCCATGGCAAGCTGTATGTAGGGCATCACCATCATCAATGGCTACTTTTAATCCTCTCGGGAAAATGGTCCTATGCGCTGTCACTGCACGGCTAATCGTCTGGAGGCATCACCCTTGTTGATAGCTACATCCCATCCTCTCAGTGAAAATGGTCCAAATGCTCTGTCACAGCACGGCTAATTATCTGTTGGTTCTCAATCAGGTTGGAGTAGAATCCCTTGATTCTTTTGCGTTTGTCATCACGCCCAGCCTTCAGGAGTTTGAAGCTCGTCACAGTCATTCAATACCGGAATCCTACTCGGAATACCACAGACAAGGTTAAACTTTCCGGATTCCCGGGATCCTACTCAGAATACCACAGACAAGGTTAGACTTTCCGGATCCCCATGAATGCCGCCATCTATCTAGCTTATACCACGAAGATTCTGTTGGGGAATCTAAGAGATATGCGCCCGGCCTAAAGTAGAACGGAAGTGGTTGTCAGTCACGCGCGTTCATAGGTGAGAATGATGATGAGTGTCACGGATCATCACATTCATCAAAGTATTGTGCAACGTATATCTTGGAATAAGAATAAAAGAGAATTGAATAGAAAGTAATAGTAATTGTATTGAAACTTGAGGTACAGCAGAGCTCCACACCCTTAATCTATGGTGTGCAGAAACTCCACCGTTGAAAATACATAAGTGAAAGGTTCAGGCATGGCCGAATGGCCAGCCCCCTGAATGATCAAAAGACTAAACAGTCAAAAGATTCAACTGTCAAAAGATCAGACGTCTAATACAATAGTAAGTTATCCTATTTATACTAGACTAGCTACTAGGGTTTACATGAGTAAGTAATTGATGCATAAATCCACTTCCGGGGCCCACTTGGTGTATGCTTGGGCTGAGCTTGATCTATCCACGAGCTGAGGCTTTTCTTGGAGTTGAACGCCAAGTTATAACGTGTTTTGGGCGTTCAACTCCGGATCATGACGTGTTTCTGGCGTTTAACTCCAGACAGCAGCATGTACTTGGCGTTCAATGCCAAGTTACGTTGTCAATTTCCGAATAAAGTATGGACTATTATATATTGCTGGAAAGCTTTGGATGTATACTTTCCAACGTCGTTGAGAGCGCGTCGTTTGAAGTTCTGTAGCTCCAGAAAATTCATTTTGAGTGCAGGGAGGTCAGATTCCAACAGCATCAGCAGTCCTTTTGTCAGCCTTTTTCAGAGTTTTGCTCAAGTCCCTCAATTTCAGCCAGAAATTACCTGAAATTACAGAAAAACACACAAACTCATAGTAAAGTCCAGAAATGTGAATTTAACATAAAAACTAATGAAAACATCCCTAAAAGTAGCTTGAACTTACTAAAAACTACCTAAAAACAATGCCAAAAAGCGTATAAATTATCCGCTCATCACAACACCAAACTTAAAGTGTTGCTTGTCCCCAAGCAACTGAAAATCAAATAGGATAAAAAGAAGAGAATATACTATAAATTCCAAAATATCAATGAATATTAATTCTAATTAGATGAGCGGGACTTGTAGCTTTTTGCTTCTGAATAGTTTTGGCATCTCACTTTTTCCTTTGAAGTTTTAGAATGATTGGCTTCTCTAGGAACTTAGAATTTCGGATAGTGTTATTGACTTTCCTAGTTAAGCATGTTGATTCTTGAACACAGCTACTTATGACTCTTGGCCGTGGCCCTAAGCACTTTGTTTTCCAGTATTACCACCGGATACATAAATGCCACAGACACATGACTGGGTGAACCTTTTCAAATTGTGACTCAGCTTTGCTAGAATCCCCAGTTAGAGGTGTCCAGAGCTCTTAAGCACACTCCTTTGCTTTGCATCCTTTTTACCCTTGCCTTTTGGTTTTAAGGGCTATTGGCTTTTTCTACTTGCTTTTTCTTTTTCTTTCTATTTTTTTCGCCACCTTTTTTTTTCGCAAGCTTTTTCTATTCACTGCTTTTTCTTGCTTCAAGAATCAATTTCATGATTTTTTAGATTGTCAATAACATTTCTCCTTGTTCATCATTCTTTCAAGGGCCAACAATTTTAACATTCATAAACAACAAGATCAAAAACATATGCACTATTCAAGCATTCATTCAGAAAACAAAAGTATTGTCACCACATCAATATAATTAAACTAAATTCAAGGATAAATTCGAAATTCATGTACTTCTTGTTCTTTTGAATTAAAACATTTTTCTTTTAAGAGAGGTGAAGGATTAATGGAATTTATTCATAGCTTTAAGACATAGTTACTACATACTAATGATCATGAAGTAGAGACACAAAACATAAATAGACATATAACATAAAAAAACCGAAAAACAGAGAAATAAGAACAAGGAATGAGTCCACCTTAGTGGCGTCTTCTTCTTGAAGGACCAATGATGTTCTTAAGCTCTTCTATGTCCCTTCCTTGCCTTTGTTGCTCCTCCCTCATTGCTCTTTGGTCTTCTCTTATTTCATGGAGAATGATGGAGTGCTCATGATGTTCCACCCTTAATTGTTCCACATTGTGGCTCAAATCTTCTAAGGAAGTGTTGAGTTGTTCCCAATAGTTGTTGGGAGGAAAGTGCATCCCTTGAGGCATCTCAAGGATTTCTTGATGATGAGCTTCCTCATGCATCTCTTGAGAACCGTGGAGGGTCTCTCTTGCTTGCTCCATCCTCTTCTTGGTGATGGGCTTATCCTCTTCAATGGAGATGTCTCCTTCTATGATAACTCCAGCTGAGTAACATAGATGGCAAATAAGGTGAGGAAAAGCTAGCCTTGCCATGGTGGAGGGCTTTTCGGCTATTTTGTAGAATTCATTGGAGATGACTTCATGAACTTCTACTTCCTCTCCAATCATGATGCTATGAATCATGATGGCCCAATCCACAGTAACTCCAGATCAGTTGCTAGTGGGAATGATGGAGCGTTGAATGAACTCCAACCATCCTCTAGCTACAGGCTTGAGGTCCAGTCTTCTTAGTTGGACTGGCTTGCCTTTGGAGTCTCTTTTCCATTGAGCTCCTTCCACACATATGTCCATTAGGACTTGGTCCAACCTTTGATTAAAGTTGACCCTTCTAGTGTAGGGGCGTTCATCTCCTTGCATCATGGGCAAGTGGAACGCCAACCTTACATTCTCCGGACTAAAATCTAAGTATTTCCCCCGAACCATTGTGAGATAATTCTTTGGACTCGGGTTCATACTTTGATCATGGTTCCTAGTGATCCATGCATTGGCATAGAACTCTTGAACCATTAAGATTCTGACTTGTTGCATGGGGTTGGTTAGGACTTCCCAACATCTTCTTCGGATTTCATGTCGGATCTCCGGATACTCATTTTTCTTGAGCTTGAAAGGGACCTCAGGGATCACCTTCTTCTTTGCCACAACATCATAGAAGTGGTCTTGATGGCTCTTGGAGATGAATCTTTCCATCTCCCATGACTCGGAGGTGGAAGCTTTTGTCTTCCCTTTTCCTTTTCTAGAGGATTCTCCGGCCTTAGGTGCCATTGATGGTAATGGAAAAACAAAAAGCTTATGCTTTTACCACACCAAACTTAAAATATTGCTCGCCCTCGAGCAAGAGAAGAAAGAAGAGAAGAAGAAGAAGAAGAAGAAGAAAATGGAGGAGAGTGAGGGGAGATGGATTCGGCCAAGGTATAGTAGAGGGGGTAGTGTTGTGTGAAAATGAAGTAGAATGGAAGGGTATATATAGGGAGAGGGGAGAGGGTAGGTTCGGCCATTTAGGGTGGGATTGGGTGGGAAAATGTTTTTGAATTTTGAAGGTAGGTGGGGTTTATGGGAAAGAGTGGATGGATGTGAGTGGTGAATAGGTGATTGGGAAGAGAGATTGAGGTGATTGGTGAAGGGTTTTTGGGAAGTGTGACATGGGGAAGAGTAAAATAGGATTAGGAGGTAAGGTGGGAATATAGTAGGTGGGGATCCTGTGGGTTTCACAGATCCTGAGGTGATCCTGTGGGGTCCACAGATCCTGAGGTGTCAAGGAATTCCATCCCTGCACCAAATAGGCATGTAAAATGCCTTTGCACACCATTCTGGCATTTAAACGCCGAGTGGTGCACATTCTGGGCGTTCAACGCCCATATGTAACATGTTTCTGGCGTTGAACGCCAGTTTCATGCTTGTTACTGGCGTTCAGCGCCAGCTTTTCTTCTAGGCACATTCCTGGCGTTCAAACGCCAGAATGTTGCTTGTTTCTGGCGTTCAGCGCTAGATTCATGCTCTGTTCTGGCGTTGAACGCCAGCCAGATGCTCCTTACTGGCGTTGAACGCCAGTCTGTGCTTCCTCCAGGGTGTGATTTTTCTTCTGCTGTTTTTGATTCTGTTTTTAATTTTTATATTTTTTCGTGACTCCACATGATCATGTACCTAATAAAACACAAAATAACAATAAAATAAAATAAAATAAAAATTAGATAAATAAAATTGGGTTGCCTCCCAACAAGCGCTTCTTTAATGTCAATAGCTTGACAGTGGGCTCTCATGGAGCCACAAAG
The DNA here is from genome assembly GCF_014773155.1 of Arachis stenosperma. Taxonomy (NCBI): domain Eukaryota; kingdom Viridiplantae; phylum Streptophyta; class Magnoliopsida; order Fabales; family Fabaceae; genus Arachis; species Arachis stenosperma. The sequence continues at coordinate 50,520,324 of NC_080377.1, read as the reverse complement.
GTGATCAGGTCAATGTTGTATAGTCCCAACACCACACTTAGAGTTTGGATATGGGGTCTTAACACCAAACTTAGAGTTTGGTTGTGGCCTTCCAACACCAAACTTAGAGTTTGACTGTGGAGGCTCTTCTTGACTCTGAACTGAGAGAAGCTCTTTATGCTTACTCTCTTTTGTCACAGAGGGATGGCCATGTGCCTTAAACACAAGGTAGTCCCCATGCAATTGAAGGACTAATTCACCTCTGTCGACATCTATCATAGCTCCTGCTGTGGCTAGGAAAGGTCTTCCAAGGATGATGCATTCATTCTCTTCCTTCCTAGTGTCTAAGATTATGAAATCAGCAGGGATGTAAAGGCCTTCAACCTTTACTAACACGTCCTCCACTATTCCATAAGCTTGTCTCAGTGACTTGTCTGCCAATTGTAATGAGAACAAGGCAGGTTGTACCTCAATGATCCCCAGCTTCTCCATTACAGAGAGTGGCATAAGATTTATCCCTGACCCCATATCACACAGAGCTTTTGCAAAGGTCATGGTGCCTATGGTACAAGGTATCAAAAACTTGCCAGGATCTTGTTTCTTTTGAGGTAAAATTTGCTGAATCCAGGTATCCAGTTCACTAATGAGCAAGGGAGGTTCACTTTCCCAAGTCTCATTACCAAACAACTTGGCATTCAGCTTCATGATAGCTCCTAAATATTGAGCAACTTGCTCTCCAGTCACATCTTCATCCTCTTCAGAGGAAGAATAGTCTTCAGAGCTCATGAATGGCAGAAGGAGATTTAATGGAATCTCTATGGTCTCTATATGAGCCTCTGATTCCTTTGGATCCTTAATAGGAAACTCCTTCTTGCTTGAGGGACATCCCAGGAGGTCTTCATCACTAGGATTTTCGTCCTCCTCCTCCCTTGTGCATTCGGCCATATTGATTACATCAATGGCCTTGCATTCTCCTTTTGGATTCTCTTCTGTATTGCTTGGGAGAATACTGGGAGGAGTTTCAATGACTTTTTTACTCAGCTGGCCCACTTGTGCCTCCAGATTTCTGATGGAGAATCTTATTTCACTCATGAAACTGAAAGTGGCTTTTGACAGATCAGAGACTAGATTGGCTAAATTGGAAGTGCTTTGTTCAGAATTCTCTGTCTGTTGCTGAGAAGATGATGGAAAAGGCTTGCTATTGCTCAGCCTATTGCGTCCACCATTGTTAAAGCCTTGTTGAGGCTTTTGTTGATCCTTCCATGAGAAATTTGGATGATTTCTCCATGATGAGTTATAGGTCTTTCCATAAGGTTCACCCATGTAATTAACCTCTGCCATGGCAGGGTTCTCAGGATCATAAGCTTCTTCAGAAGCTGCCTCTTTAGTACTGTTGGATGCATGTTGCCATCCATGCAGACTTTGAGAAATCATGTTGACTTGCTGAGTCAACACTTTGTTCTGAGCCAATATGGCATTCAGAGCATCAATTTCAAGAACTCCCTTCCTCTGAGGCGTCCCATTATTCACGGAATTCCTCTCAAAAGTGTACATGAATTTGTTATTTGCAACCATGTCAATGAGTTCTTGAGCCTCTTCTGGCGTTTTCTTTAGGTGAATAGATCCACCTGCAGAATGGTCCAATGACATTTTTGAAAATTCAGATAGACCATAATAGAATATTTCTAATATGGTCCATTCTGAAAACATGTCAGATGGACATCTTTTGGTCAGCTGCTTGTATCTTTCCCAAGCTTCATAGAGGGATTCACCATCTTTTTGTTTGAAGGTTTGAACATCCACTCTTAGCTTGCTCAGATTTTGAGGAGGAAAGAATTTATCCAAGAAGGCTGTGACCAGCTTATCCCAAGAGTCCAGGCTATCCTTAGGTTGTGAATCCAACCATATTCTAGCTCTGTCTCTTACAGCAAAAGGGAAAAGCATGAGTCTGTAGACTTCAGGATCAACTCCATTCGTCTTTACAGTCTTACAGATCTGCAAGAACTCAGTTAAAAAATGATAAGGATCTTCAGATGTAAGTCCATAAAACTTACAGTTTTGTTGCATTAAGGTAACTAGCTGAGGTTTCAGCTCAATGTTGTTGGCTCCAATGGCAGGAATGGAGATGCTTCTTCCATCAAATTTGGACGTTGGCTTTGTAAAGTCACCGAGCATTCTCCTTGCATTATTATTGTTTTCGGCTGCCATCTCCTTCTCTTGTTCTAATGTTTCTGAAAGGTTACCTTTAGATTGTTGTAGTCTAGCTTCTCTGAGCTTTCTCTTTAGAGTCCTTTCAGGTTCATGATCAATTTCAACAAGAGTGCCTTTTCTTTGTTCCTGCTCATATGAAAGAGAAGAAAACAAGAAAAGAAGAGGAATCCTCTATGTCACAGTATAGAGATTCCTTTATGTTAGTAGAAGAAGAAAGGGGAGAAGAATGTAGAAGAGTGGGTTCGGATATTTAGATGGAGAGAGGTGAAGAGAAGTGTTAGTAATTAAATAATTAAATAGAATAAGAAAAGAGAGGGAGAATTTCGAAAATAATTTTGAAAAAGAGGTTAGTGGTTTTTTGAAAATTAAAGATAAGATATAATTAAAATTAAAATTTAGAAAAGAATTTTTGGAAAAGAGATGAGATATTTTTGAAAATTAGAGAGGAAAGAGTAGTTAGGTGGTTTTGAAAAAGATAAGAAACAAACAAAAAGTTAATTAGTTAGTTGAAAAAGATTTTAAAATCAAATTTTAAAAAGATAAGAAGATAAGAAGTTAGATAAGATATTTTAAAATAAAATTTTGAAAAAGATAAAATTTTGAAAAAGATAAGATATAAAGATAAGATAAAAAGATAAGATAGAAAAGATAAAAAAGATTTTAATTTTTAAATTTAAAATTACTTACTTCACTAACAAGAAACTACAAGATAAAATTCTAGAACTTAAAGATTGAACCTTTCTTAACAAGAAAGTAACAAACTTCAAATTTTTGAATTAGTCACATTAATTATTAGTGAATTTTCGAAAATATGATATAAAGACAAGAAAAAGATTTTGAAAATATTTTGAAAAAGATTTTTTTGAAATTTTCGAAAAAGAGGAAAAATTGGAAAAGATATGATTTTTGAAAAGATAAGATTTTTAAATTTTTGAAAATTTGACTTGACTTGTAAGAAACAACTAATTTTAAAAATTTTTGACCAAGTCAACCCAAAATTTCGAAAATTTGGAGAGAAAAAAGGAAAAGATATATTTTTGATTTTTGAATTTTTCAATTATGAGAGATAAAAACACAAAAATGACCCAAAACATGAAAATTTTGGATCAAACACATGATGCATGCAAGAACACTATGAATGTCAAGATGAACACCAAGAACACTTTGAAGATCATGATGAACATCAAGAACATAATTTTGAAAAATTTTTGATGCAAAGAAAACATGCAAGACACCAAACTTAGAAATCTTTAATGCATGGACTCTAACAAACAAAAAATGCATATGAAAAACAACAAACAACACAAAGCAAGAAAACATCAAGATCAAACAAGAAGACTTGTCAAGAACAACTTGAAGATCATGAAGAACACTATGAATGCATGGAATTTTCGAAAAATGCAAGAAAAATTTTTAAAGCATGCAATTGATACCAAACTTAAAAATTGTCTCAAGACTCAAACAAGAAACACAAAATATTTTTGGTTTTTATGATTTTCTAATTTTTTTTGTATTTTTATTAAATTTTTTTCGAAAATAAAGTTTGGAAAAACGAAAAATAAAAGAAAATTTTGAAAAAGATTTTTGAAAAGAAAATTACCTGATCTGAGTAACAAGATGAACCGTCAGTTGTCCAAACTCGAACAATCCCCGGCAACGGCGCCAAAAACTTGGTGGACGAAATTGTGATCACATCAATGTAGTACTCTTTGTTATTGTATGGAATCATTATTATGGCTCTTGGCTATGTATGGACACAACTCCGTTCAACTTAACCAGCAAGTGTACTGGGTCATCCAAGTAATACCTTACGTGAGTAAGGGTCGATCCCACAGAGATTGTTGGTATGAAGCAAGCTATGGTCACCTTGTAAATCTCAGTTAGGCAGATTAAATGGTTATGGGTTTCGAAAATTAAAAATAAATAGAAAATAAAAAGGGATAGAAATACTTATGTAAATCAATAGTGGGAATTTCAGATAGGCGTGTGGAGATGCTAGAATCCTTTCGAATTTCTACTTTCTTATTGCTTTCATCCAATCCTTCTTACTCCTTTCCATGGCAAGCTGTATGTAGGGCATCACCATCATCAATGACTACTTTTAATCCTCTCGGGAAAATGGTCCTATGCGCTATCACTGCACGGCTAATCGTCTGGAGGCATCACCCTTGTTGATAGCTACATCCCATCCTCTCAGTGAAAATGGTCCAAATGCTCTGTCACAGCACGGCTAATCATCTATCGGTTCTCAATCAGGTTGGAGTAGAATCCCTTGATTCTTTTGCGTTTGTCATCACGCCCAGCCTTCAGGAGTTTGAAGCTCGTCACAGTCATTCAATACCGGAATCCTACTCGGAATACCACAGACAAGGTTAAACTTTCCGGATTCCCGGGATCCTACTCGGAATACCACAGACAAGGTTAGACTTTCCGGATCCCCATGAATGCCGCCATCTATCTAGCTTATACCACGAAGATTCTGTTGGGGAATCTAAGAGATATGCGCCCGGCCTAAAGTAGAACGGAAGTGGTTGTCAGTCACGCGCGTTCATAGGTGAGAATGATGATGAGTGTCACGGATCATCACATTCATCAAAGTGTTGTGAAACATATCTTGGAATAAGAATAAAAGAGAATTGAATAGAAAGTAATAGTAATTGTATTGAAACTTGAGGTACAGCAGAGCTCCAATAGTTTAAAAATATTTATGATAATGAATATTAAGAAAAAGTAAGATCATAATGAAGCATAGAGGTAATTTTTAGAAACAAAAATTAGATTGAAGTGAAACATTGGCATATACAAGACATCGTTCAAAAATAAAGTTGTTGAACTTTTAACAACACCTTTATATTGTGCAATAACTTGTGAACTATTTGGCATATGAATAATAATAGGTTTAATTTTTGTGTAAGAAATAAAATTTGAAAAATTTGATCATAATCAATTATTCAAATACCAGAAAAATTAGAAGATGATGTAATATTATTTAAAATAAAAAAGGTATATAAAGTACAAATAAATGAATACCCAAACATGAGCTAGGAAGCATCCCAGTTTGAAAGGAAGTGGAGCCATTCTCATCCTTCTTTTCTAAAGCATGGGCTTCAGCTCGTTCCAAAAAAAGACAAGAGAGTGTTGTATCGGGAGGGGGTCAAGCCCATCACTGACTACTCCTGGGCTGTTGACGATTGGATTTTTGACGGTTTAGAATTTCACAAGTGAAATCTCGTTGCAAGTATTGTCTCTAAACCAACAATAATCCTCTCATACAAAAATTTGTTTGTCACAAGTACAAACCCCTAAAATCTATAAACCGAAGTATTTAAACCTCGGGTCGTTCTCCCTAGGATTTACAATAAAGTGTCTTGTTATTGGTTGTGAGTTGTTTTGGGGTTTTTGAGATTTTAGACAAGAAATATAAATGGCAAAGAAAATAAACTAACAACTAATAAAACTCTTGGCAAGATATGAGAACTAGAAGTCCTATCCTAGTTATCCTTCTCAATTATGATGAGAATTATGTATTGCTCCCACTTAGTTAACCTCTAACCATGGAGGAAAGTCAAGTGGATGGATCAATTTGATTTCTCAAGTCCTAATCAACTCCCAAAGGAATGACTAGCTTTAGAGGCATCCAATCAATTAGCAATTTCTAATTATCAGTCAACAAAGGAATTAGATAACTCAAGAGTCACTAATTACTCTACCTAGGCCAAGAGAAACAAAACCTACACTAAAATCCAAACAAGCATTTCATCAAACACTTGGAAGGCACAAAAGGAAAGCATAGTAAATCAACAACAAGAATGAAATCTAACAACAATTATTGGAAGAAATTAACAATAACAATCAAAAGAAACACTTTTATTATGAATTACCTTTATTGAATTGGAAGAGAGTAAAAAGGAACAATATTAGATCTAAAACAAAATACAAGAACAACATAAAGGAAATTACAACAAAAGAGTAGAAGAAGATGAATCTAACAACAAAGAATTGAAATGTAGAAGTAGAAGAAATCAAAGATTAAAACCTAGATCTAAGAACTAAACCTAATCCTAATTCTAGAGAGAAGAGAGAGCTTCTCTCTCTAAAACTCTAAAACTAAAGCTATCTATCTAATGATGTCCCCTCCAAAAAGTGATGCCTTCCCCTTAATCCTTCATCCTTTTATTCCTGTCCCTTCTTTATTGTATTATTTTTTTCCTTTTCCATCATCATTTTTCCATTTTTTTTCTTTTCTTTTCATCATTTTTTTTCTTTATATATTTTTCTCTTTTTTTTTTCTTTCAAACTAAATACAAGAACATCAATGCATAAGGTCTCTACATTCAATTAATACATGAATATGTGCCCAATTCCTAAACATAAAAGTGTACTACCCCTTTTATCCCATCCAATGTTCCCAAGTCTCACCAAACTTGAATAATAAACACTCTCACTAGCCTAGGCTAATCAAGGATCCAAGCAAGGATTTTTCATTGGTTTTCCGCCTTGGGCTTGTAATGTGCTAAAATAAGAACAAGTTGGTTAAGCATAGGCTCAAAGTTGGCTAACAATGGAGAATAAAATGTTGGCTATTTGGATAAGTGAGCTAATGAAATGATGGCCTCAATCATATAAATGCGCAAACTCAAGAAATAAATGGATATATAGAATCAAGCAAATCAAGGATCACAATCATAGAAAGAGAGCTATTTCACACAAGAATGGAAAATAAGTGGTTATAAAATATAACCACATCAATAGGCTCAAGTCTCACAAGCTTGTGTTCTTAGTTCAATACATGCTTCACAAAGTATGAAATTCAAGCAAGTTTTCAAAAATTCTCTTTCAATCAATTGGGTTAATGCCCTATATTTAAACTTCTTGAAAAATCTCAATGTTTGACTAAGCATTGTTGTGATTGAAAAGTTCAAAAATTTCCTTAGTTCACCCTTTCCTTTTTCACTTAAAACCAATTTCTTATGCAAAAAAAAGGGTAACTAAATATTTGCAATTCAAAATATGATTTCTAATCACAACTACAACTAAAAATAAAGATAAACAAAATGTATAAAGAAAAACCCAACTAAAAGTACGGAATCTATCATCAAAAACATCTAAAAATAAAAAAATATCCAAACATCAAAATATCTAAAATCCGAAATAAGCAATAAAAGTATCCAAAGCAAACTAGAAATGCATCAAAATGTATACAAGGATGTGCAAAACAAGATAACTAGGCTGAAAAGTTCACCGGTTCCCAAATAATGCTACCGGTGCCCTCCCCACACTTAAAACCAAGCATCGTCCCCGATGCTAAATCGGAGGATCAGTGGGAGGTACAACGATAGGTGCTGGCTCTGACTGTGGCTGTGGGACCGGCGCCTCCTGAGTCTGTGGGTGCTCTGTAGTGCCAGGGGCCTCCTGCTGAACCGGTGCCTCCACATCCTCCTCCTGATGATCCTGCTCATCGGAGGCCGGAGAATCGGGAAGCGGAGGTAGCTCAGCACCCAAAGAAATAAGAGCCTGGTCCATCCGATCTAATCGGCGTCTGACATGGCGTCTCTCGCGCTCTAGGAATCGGAATAGACGCTGGACCAGGAGATAGGTAGGCTCAGGTGCTGCTGGAGGATCTGTAGATGATGAAGGAGCTGCAGCTGTAGAGGATGATGGGGCAGCTGTAGGGGCTGATGGTGAAGGCGTCCCAACAACAGCTCTAGCCCGAGAGCGGCGTCTAGCAGGTGGCCTCTCGTGCACCCAACCACCCCAGGGGATAGTAACCTCCCTGTCATCAGCATCAGGGGGTGGTGGTCGCACATCATCGTCCAACCATGGGACCTCAGCTAGGGCCGCCATACTCGTGACCAAGGTAGGAAATGGGAGTAGGCCACGAATATGCGCCCGCCACATGCACTGTCTAATAAGTCTAGGGAAGGAGACATCCTTCCCCTCCATGACGCAACCAATCAGCAGGAGCATCTCCATGGGGATCTCAGAAAAGTGGGTGGTAGGCAGGACGTAGTGGGCGAAGATCATCTGCCAAGTCCTAGCCTCCCTAGTCAAATGGGTAAACAACATCCCCTTGGGCTTGGTGTTGCCCGCATCCATAACCCATGTAGCGTCCGGTATCCCTATCACGCGCCGAAGCGCCTCATAATCAAAAGTCATGGTATGGATGGCAATCTCAACCTGCTGATGGGCACACATGTCATCCGGAATATGTCGACACTGTAATGCCTCCCCAATGACGGTCTCAGTGATCATGATCTCCCTACCCCGCACCTGAACCGAATCCAATGTCGGACGGAAGAAGTTGCAGTAGAATTCCTTCACCCACGATATATTGATATCACCCAACTCTCGGTCAACAAAGTCAATACCTAAGTCAAGGATCCGACCGGTAATGGACCGTCTCACATCATTAGGTAGGGACAACTTCTTCTCAGTATTCAGCTTAATTGTCCGATATCTAGAAAACCGAAGTTCACAGTAGAGGTTGGGGAATTTGTCGGGGTTGGTAGAAGGCAACTGCTGATTCTCTTTTTCTTCCTCGCTTAACGGATTCTTAGCATAATGTTTGTAGATGGAAGGAATGGAGGGGGTAGAGTGTTTTCTTTTCTTAGAAGCAGTGGCTATGGCTTTGCCTTTATCCAACATCCTGAAAAATATGATTGAATATATAAAACATTTAGCATGTAACAAAGAAGGCATGTTCAGGATACAATGAACAAAGAAAACCATGATGTTGCAATGAATATGCAAAAGTGAACAAGTAAACCAAAAAAAAATGCAAACTTCATTAAGGTCAACAACTCATGTTCAAAAGGCAATAGTATCATCATATAGGTGAAAGAATTGTTAAGGATGGTTAAAGGTGAGTGGAAGTTAGATGGTTAAAGAAATTAGTAAGTTAGAAAAGTAGATTAGTGATATGATGATATTTATGCGCAATGAAAAGAAAAGTTGTGGTTCATGTTCACAGTGAATGATGCAAATCCGGAAAGTAAAAAAGAAACGGAAATCTGCCCAAAATTGAATTAAAGACCAAAAGGAAACTAATTTCCTTGAAAATCGGGCAGCATGCCGGCTTAAAATTGGACGTTCCCGGATAGCAAATTAGCACAATTAGCATAAAAAAACAATACCAAACAAGCACAACAACAGTCAGATCTTATTTGGCAACACATTTTGCATGAAACAACAACCCAAAACCAACATACAGTACCTAAGGAAGCAAACAGTAAATAAGCACATACGGAGCAATTATCAGGCCTAGAATCCTCTATCCAGCCCTAGCTACCTAACCGCAAATATATCTATCTAACCTAACATACAAAATCTTAATTCTAACTAACTAACATGCAATTACAGTAACTAACATAAATGAACAATAAAAGAAAAAAGCAGAAAAAAATACAGAATTGGAGCAGGAACCTGGGAGCAGAAGGGGACTAGGAATGGAAAGGAAATTGGGGAGTGGGCAGCGGCAGCAGAATCACAAATCGCGCCGCCGTCAACGGTGGCGGTTATGGCAGAGGGGTGGCAGTGAGAGTTGCTGTGGCGGCTGAGATGAAATGGATAGGTGAGAGGGAGAGAGAGTTTGGGTGGTGGTGAGGGAGGGAGAGTTGCCGGCAGTGATGGTGGGACCGCGGTGGAGATGGTGGCGCGGTGGAGGTTTGGCTGGGCGGAGGAAGAGAGTGAGCGGCCGAGGGAGAGAAGGACCTGAATGAGTGGTGTTGGTTGAGAGAGTGTGTGAGTCGGCCGGAGGTGGTGGCCGGCGCTGCTGCTGCGACGGCAGTTGGGGGAGAGAAGAGGAAGAAGAAGGTGAAACAGGGGCTGGGAGAAGGTGTGCGCGACTGTGCAGCGTTCGTCGCGCATTAGGGTTATCCCTATTTTTGAATCGGCGCGCACGCGCACCTTGCGCGTCCGCGTCCCTTGAGGAAACTCGGGGCCTACGCGTGCGCGTACAGCGCGCTTAAGCGTGGATGAGCAAAATGGGAAGGAACGCATGCGCGTACAGTGCGCGCACGCGTGCATGGAGTTGGGCTAGGGGCTTAGAGTTGGCCCAACTCAGGCCTAACTCTCTGGAGAATGGCCTGGGAGTCGCGCCACCAGATCTGCGCGCACGCGGCATGTACGCGTCCGCGCGCATCGAGAGGAATGGAGATCCATGCGTGAGCGTGCAGTGCGCTCTAGCGTGGGATGGCAGAATAGGTAAGAGTGCGTGCGCGTATCGTGCGCGCACGCGTACATGAGATTGGGCCTGAGGCTTAGAATGGGCTCGAGACACGCCTAACTCTCGGGTCCGTGGCTTAGTTTGGTGGCAGCACGCAAGGGCGCGCGCGCGGCAAATGCGCGTCCGCGTAAGTTGATGATTTATGACAAGATGGCGCGCACGCGGCAAGTGCGCGTCCGCGCGAAGCAAGTTGGGCCAGGGGCTTAAGGTTGGCCCAGAACTGGCTCAACTCTCTGTGGATTGGCTCAATCGTTGCAGCAGCCAATCGGCGCGGGCGCGGCAAGTGCGCGTCCGCGTGAACGTCCATGTGCATAAAGACGGCGCGCACGCACGTTGTGAGCGTCCGCGTGTATGGTGTTGGGCTCAGGGCATAATGTTTGCCCAAGGGAGGCCCAACTCTCGGGTGTGTGGCTCATACTGCGTCCACACAGGGACGCGTGCGTGTACATGGTGCGCGCGCATCCAACCCCCTTCTTTTTTTTTTTCTGAGAACAAATTGTTGGGTGCTCTCCTTAGTGTTCACAACTCTTATTAACTCAACCATCATACAATTCACAAAAATACAATTTTCGATATTATTCATCTACTACTAAACACAACATGCATGTGACTAAGCTAACAATTAAGTTGTACAAACAATTTTGTGTGAAACATCTACCTACAATGGTAACTCAAATCACTTATTAAGTAAATTTAGAAGAGTGGGAAGAGTTTACCATGGTGGGGTGTCTCCCACCTAGCACTTTTAGTTTAAGTCCTTAAGTTGGACATTTTGAGAAGCTCCTTGTCATGGTGGCTTATGCTTGTACTCATCCTTGAACCTCCAAGGATCTTTCCTTCTCAATTGGTTGACAGAATTTCCAACCATTTTTATTAAGCTTGAGCAGAGTTCTAACCAAGATATGAGTTCCTCTAGTTGGTCTTCACATAGCGAACCGGGATCCCATATCTTATTTTCGCATCCATCCGTTAGTTGAGTTTCATGATTTTGTCGGATGGGTGGATGGCGTAAATGTGGCGGACACACAGAATTCTCTTTACTCCACCAATGCTTCCTTCTAGATCCATGCAAAGTGATCCTTGTCCCAACATCATCTCTATACCTTGAGGCCTTGACCTTGATAAGCTTAACACCAACTTTCCACCCACTACACAACTCATTTTCACTTTTAATTCCACAAAGAGTTCTAAGTTGACCATCATTTTCAATCAAACCATATTCAAGTGAGAAATTAAAGCTTAGGGATAGAGATTTTACCCACTTAAATGTTGTATTGGATGGCAATTTGGGAAGAGAGGCTTCCCCACACTTAGACAATGCAAGGTCCACTTTATTGTGCTCTTCTTTAGTTGTTTCCACCTCTTCACAATTTTCTTCAATTTCAACCTCGTCCTCTTTGTTACGTGGCTTGGTGTTATCGTCAAGAACTTCATCTTGTCTAATGAGAGGCGATTCAATTTTGGCTAGGAATTCATTGACGAATGAATCCATCTCTTGCTCCACCTCCTCATATTCTTCAATTTCAATATACACCATGCCATTTTGATCTTCCTTGGGAGGTCGTATACACTCCTTCAAAATTTGAGCTTTATGTCCAATGGGTGAGGATTCCATCGTAGAGAGAAATTCATCCATGATTGAATCCATCTCTTGATAAGCCTCTTCCATGTCTCCAATGATGGTATGCCTTGGAGGTTGCGCACCCTCCTCAACATCGATGTCAAGCTTCTCGGAAGAGTGCTCCATGATGCTACATTCCCATGGACCTTCAACATCTCCTAAATCTTCAACCACCTCTTCCTTTTCTTCAATGATCATAGGCTCCTCCAATTGTTCCAACACAAAATTTGATTCCTCCTTTTCCACCGAATTTTCCAATTTCTCCTTCATACTTTGCTCTTCTTTTGACCTTTCACATGTGGTCACGGAATTACCTTGAGTCTTCAAATATTGGTGGGCTAAGGTAGACACTACCTTTGTCAAGTTGGTCACAAACTCCAGTGTATCCCGCTTCATGGCCTCTTGTCCTTGAAGTAACACAGTGAGAGAATCGTCTACTGGGGCTTGTGGTGGGTAGGAAGGTTCATCATGTTGGAGAGAGGGTTCACAATAGGAAGGTGGTTCTTCTTGGTAAGGTTGTGGAGATTGTGTGTATTGAGGTGATTCTTGGTAGTGATCTTTATAGGATTGTGGTGGTTCTAAGGGTTCTTGCTCATAATGGTCATAAAAATATGGTATGGATGGTTGGTTGTATGATGGGTATGGATCATAGGAAGGTGCTTGGTATGGAAAGGCTTGTGACTTGTGAGAATGGTTGAGGTTCATGTTGAGGATGAGATTCATAGGCATATGATGGTGATTGTTCAGTGTCACAAAAAGAGTCATCATAGCCGTTAAATTGACATGCATTAGGATGGGAATTATACCTATAAGTATCCGGAGGTTGTTGCCAATAGGAGTGATCAATTCCTTGAGGCTCTTCCCATCTTTGATGGTCCCATCCATGGTACATGTTGCCATTAAAGTCCATATTTCCTACAACACAATTAGAGCCAAACTCATAGCCAAAATGAGAATTCATTATGGAAAAACAAAATAAAACTAACAAAATCTAGTAAACAAGCAAAAGACAAACTATTTACACTATTCACATATGTACAATAACCAATAACATAACACCATTGCAAATCCCCGGCAACGGCGCCATTTTGACGATTGGATTTTTGACGGTTTAGAATTTCACAAGTGAAATCTCGTTGCAAGTATAGTCTCTAAACCAACAATAATCCTCTCATACAAAAATTTGTTTGTCACAAGTACAAACCCCTAAAATCTATAAACCGAAGTATTTAAACCTCGGGTCGTTCTCCCTAGGATTTACAATAAAGTGTCTTGTTATTGGTTGTGAGTTGTTTTGGGGTTTTTGAGATTTTAGACAAGAAATATAAATGGCAAAGAAAATAAACTAACAACTAATAAAACTCTTGGCAAGATATGAGAACTAGAAGTCCTATCCTAGTTATCCTTCTCAATTATGATGAGAATTATGTATTGCTCCCACTTAGTTAACCTCTAACCATGGAGGAAAGTCAAGTGGATGGATCAATTTGATTTCTCAAGTCCTAATCAACTCCCAAAGGAATGACTAGCTTTAGAGGCATCCAATCAATTAGCAATTTCTAATTATCAATCAACAAAGGAATTAGATAACTCAAGAGTCACTAATTACTCTACCTAGGCCAAGAGAAACAAAACCTACACTAAAATCCAAACAAGCATTTCATCAAACACTTAGAAGGCACAAAAGGAAAGCATAGTAAATCAACAACAAGAATGAAATCTAACAACAATTATTGGAAGAAATTAACAATAACAATCAAAAGAAACACTTTTATTATGAATTACCTTTATTGAATTGGAAGAGAGTAAAAAGGAACAATATTAGATCTAAAACAAAATACAAGAACAACATAAAGGAAATTACAACAAAAGAGTAGAAGAAGATGAATCTAACAACAAAGAATTGAAATGTAGAAGTAGAAGAAATCAAAGATTAAAACCTAGATCTAAGAACTAAACCTAATCCTAATTCTAGAGAGAAGAGAGAGCTTCTCTCTCTAAAACTCTAAAACTAAAGCTATCTATCTAATGATGTCCCCTCCAAAAAGTGATGCCTTCCCCTTAATCCTTCATCCTTTTATTCCTTTCCCTTAGCAATTTGGCGCCAAAAATGGGTTCAGAAACCCTCTCAAACCGCCAGGCACGTGTTGCATTAGTGAGGTCATGTGCCATCATCGGCGCGTGCGCGCACGGTACGCGTGCGTGTCCCTGGCCGATTCCACAATATGCGCGCGAGCGCCTTGTGCGCGTGCGCGTGCATGGCTGACTTTGCTTCTTTGACTTTTTATGCTTCTCTCCACTTGTATGCTTCCTTCCTTGCTTCCTTTGATCCATGCCTAGCCTATTTTATCCTGAGATTACTAACAAACACATCAAGGCATCTTATGAAATCAAAGAAGAAATAGAATTCATCAAGATAAGGCTTAAAAAGCATGTTTTTACACTTAAGCACAAATAAGGGAGAGATAACAAAATCATGCTAATTCCTAGGCTAAATGTGACAAAAGGCTATCAAGATGCTCTAAATTCAATACAAAACAAACCGTCAAATTGGGGTTTGTCAGTTGTCTTCAACGCATCCCTCTCCCTCTGAATTATGGCATTTGGTTGCTGTGATAGAGAAGGCAAGAAGGATATGACAACGCTGTGCACAGAAGAGGGAGCCCTTTTGCCAGAGATGTGCAGCCGTCCCAAAAATCGTGAATGAAATGGGGGGTAACTATAATTTTCATAGCAAATATCTACGGTGTGCCCCCTTTTCCACAGAATGTGCAAAGCTTGGACAGAGGAGCACCACGTCTGGCGTTAGCAGAACCAGAGCCTCGCCTGCAGCCATAGAAGATGCGTCGGGTGTCCAATGCAGCGGCGAGAATCCGCTGCTTATCCAGGATACTAGACCCAATTTGAATCTACTACTCATGTTGAATTACCATCGCGAAGACTTTGGTCACAAGAGGTAGAGGGTCTATGAGAAGTAATTATGAATGAACGACTGTGTACCATTCATCCAGGTCCTTCAAAAATCTAATGATGAAGTCCTGGTTTAAATGAGTTTTAGCTGAATAAATGCAGATAGGAAGCGGCTTGGAGTTTTCATTTTCCTCCCAGAGGATTTTTAGAGAAGTATAAAAGTCAGTAACGGTAAGTATACCTTGTTTTAAGTTGTAAACTTCTTCCTGTAATTCTGCTATGTGTAAGAGATCTGACTGAGAAAATCATTCTTTAAGATCAACCCAAACAGAGGCAGCAATATTGATTTCTTCACTAATTTAGTAGAAGAGTATCTAGTTTGTAATTGGCTTTGTGTACTATTTCGTGCTTAATAGTTGATAAACCCCATTTGTAGGGTTTATCTTGTATTGATTTTAAGGGATTTTATGACCTTTTACCCTCATTTACTCAATGAAATATCATGGTTTCATGATTGTCTTCCAATTTGTATTTAAGTGTGAAAACATGCTTTCTAGGTCCTTAATTAGCTAAATTTAATTCACCTTTGATTCCACTAGATGCCTTGATTTGTTTGTTAAGTGATTTCAGGTTGAAAAGGGCTAGGGAAGGATCAAAGGAGTGAAAGGAAAGCATACAAAGTGGAGAAGATCATGAAAAGCCAAAGAATTGAACTCGCCCATGGACGCGCGCGCGCACCAAGTGCTTACGCGCACCTTGCGAATTACCCCATGGACACGTACGCGTGCTGTGCGTGTACGCGTCGGTGCTGGTATATGATTTTTTAATGAAAACGTGGCCAGCAAATTCAGAAGGGTTGTGGGGCCCAATCTCAACCAACTTTGGCGCCAAAAATACTATTTAAAGCCAAGGATTGAAGAGCAAGGGGGGATTCCATCATTCACACTCATTAGGATTAGTTTAGAGTTAGTTTTAGAGAGAGAAGCTCTCACTTCTCTCTAGGATTAGGATTAGGATTAGGTTTAGTTCTTAGATCTAGGTTTAATTCATGCTTTGATTTACTTTTCCTTTTGTAATTCTTCTTCTTCTACATCTCTCTTCTCTAGTTTAGCATTTAATTCTTGTAATTTTCTAATTTTATGTTCATGCACTTTTGTTTCTTATATTTCTCTTTAATGCAATTTATGATTCATGTTCCTTTATTGTTTATTTGATTTGTTGTTGTTTAATTCCTTGCAATTGAGTAGTGTAGATTTACCTTCCTTGCAATTCTACTATGTTTTCCTTTTATGCCTTCCAAGTGTTTGATGAAATGCTTGGAAGGATTTTAGAGAAGAATTTTAGTGCTCTTGGCTTGGAAAGGTAACTTAGAAACTCTTGAGTTACTAATGTCCAAGTAATTGATGATTGGGATCCATTGACTCTAGTTCTCACTAATTGAATTAGTGGAGAGTTAGGACCTATGGACTTGGATTGATATAGCTCATTTGACTTTCCTTTACTACTAGTTAGAGGATGACTTAATGGGATTGATCCTTGCCAATTTTCAAGTTGTGGTTAGTGATTAGGAGAGAGATCCTTGACCACCAACCCTTGCCAAGACCTTTTTAGCTATTAGTTTACTTCCTTGCCATTTATCTTTCATGTTTCTTATCAAAACCCCAAACATAACTCATAACCAATAACAAGACACTTTATTGAAATTCCTAGGGAGAACGACCCGAGGTTTGAATACTTCGGTTATAGTTTTTAGGGGTTTGTACTTGTGACAAACAAATTTTTGTATGAAAGGATTATTGTTGGTTTAGAAACTATGCTTGCAACGAGAATTCATTTGTGAATTTATAAACCGTCAAAAATCCATTCATCAAAATGGCGCCGTTGCCGGGGGGTTGCAATGGTGTTATGTTATTTTTTATTGTATATATGTGAATAGTGTGAATAGCTTGATTTTTGGATTGCTTGCTAGTTTAGGATTTTGTTTCATTATTTCTTAGTAGCTTTTATTTTTTATTTTATCTTTTCACCATGAACTCTCATTTTGGCTATGAGTGTGATTACAACTATGTTGTTGGTGATGAGAACTTCAATGAGAATGTGTATCAAGAATGGGACAATCAAAGGTGGGAGGAGCCATATGCATATGATCAGTCTTCATGGCAACAACCTCCACTAATGCACTATGAAGAAGAGCCATTTTTTGATGCATATCAATCCAATGGCTATGGTGAATCTCCTTGTGACTTTCAAGAACCACCACATATGCCTATGAATCATATCCTCAACATGAACCTCAACCACACTCACAAGCCTCTTTTCACCAAACACCTTCACATGACCCCAATCCATATCCACCATACCAACCACCTTTTGAGCCATATGAGCCCTACATGGAACCACCATTCCAAGATTACTACTCCGAAGAACCATCTCAACACACACCACCACATCCTTACCAAGAAGAATTACCTTCCTATTATGAACCCATTCTCCAAGACATTGAACCCTCCTATCCACCCCAATCCTCAATGGATGAAATCCTTAGCCTTATACTTCAAGGGCAAAGAGAAATGCAAAGGGAGACACTAGAATTTGTGGCTACTTTAACCAAGGTAGTAAGCACCTTAGCCTCCTAATGCTTGAGTACTCAAAGCACTCCCATGGTCACATGTGGAGAATCAATTGAAAAGCATAGCATGAAGGAGAGATTGGAAACTCCGGTGGAGAATGAGGAATGCCATTTTGTATTAGAGCAATTGGAGGAGCCTATGATCATCGAAGAAGAGGAAGAAGTGGTTGAAGATTTAGGAGATGCGGAACCTCCTTGGGAACTTAGAGTTGAAGAGAACCTCTCCAAGAAGATTGATTTGGATGTTGAGGAGGAGAGTGCACAACCTCCAAAACAATTTTTGAGTGAAGACTTGGAGGGAATGAAGCAAAAATTGAGTTCCTTTGGTGATGAAGATCATGCATCCAACCTTCTTGGTGGTGAATCCTTTGAATTTGACGAACCTTCTCCCAATGAGATAGAAAGCAATGTAGAGGTAGATTTTTCTCTTCCTTCCATTTATGATTTGAATGATGGAGAAGAGTGGGATGAAAATGATGAACAAAGGATTGAAAGTGAAGAAGTTTGTGAAGAGGTGGAGGCAATCAAGGAAGAATATAAGGGAGTAGAGCTTGCAAGGACATTGGAGATACCTCTCCCCAAGCCACCACCATCCATTCTTTAATTCAAGTGGGTAAATTCCTTATACTCAAGCTTTATTATTCCCCTTGAATATGGTTTGGTTGAGACGGATGGTCAACTTAGATATATTTGTGTCTTTAAGAGCAAAAAGGAGATGGCTAGTGGTTGGAAATATCATTCCAGGTTCATGATGGCTACACGTTCAAAGCTTAATTGCAATGGTTGGTGTAGAACTAGATTGCTTGGGTCTAGGATGTTGATTGGTTGCTTAAAAGAGAATTCCAAGATTGTGCCACCCAAGTGGAATAATGATAATCAACTCAAATATTGGTGTAGAAACAAGATATGGGATCTCGGCATATATGAGGATCGACTTTGGGAGCCCATAGTCTATGAAGAACTCCATCAAAGCTTGGGAGAATTGAACTTGAAGAATGGAGCTCATTGGAAATGCAAGCATTGGTGGGTGTTCAAGGATGGCTTCAAGCACAAGCTACCTTGAGAGGAGCTCCCCATAAGTCCAACTTAAGGACAATAAACAAAAGTGCTAGGTGGGAGACTCCCCACCATGGTAAATTCTTTTCATTGTTCTCTTTTGTAAATATTGGTAATTAGGTTAATTTCATGTTTAGTTTAGTTTGTTGAGTTTATTTGGTAGTTTAGTATGTTAAATAAGGTTTTATGGTGTTTTGGTAGCTGTTTAGAGGTTTGGAACGCTTGGATTGGTGCAAAAACATAGAAAATTTTTGAAAAATAGAGCACCATCCACGCATATGCGTACGGTGCGCGTACGCATGCCCAAGCTTTTTGGCCATGACACGCTCACGCGTACATGACGCGTCCGCGTGGATGCAGAAGTTCCACCCCTAACCAATGACCCGAGAGTTGCGCCTGCAATGTGCAAACTTTATGCCTGAGGCACAAACATCAACCCGCGTGTAAGTGCGATGGATGCGTGCGCGCCTCATCTCCGGTTTACCATGCACGCGTACGCGTCGTTCCCATTCCACTACCATCCGCGCGCATGCGGCATGCGCGTGTACGCGCGGATGTCCTTCCTTCATTACATTTCTTTTCTTCTCCTCTTTCCATTTCTTTCCTCCTCCTTTCTTCTTCCCTTCTTTTACCCCCCATCCAACACTCCCAAACACCATTGATAACCATTTATTTTAGTTAACTAATTAGTTAGTTAGTTAGTTGCTTAGTTAGTAATAGTTAGTTTTCATTTCATTTTCTCTTTTTCATTGTAAGTGTTGGATTGTTATTCTTGTTTACCATTAATTGTTGCTGAGTATTAAAAAAAAGATGTTATTTTAACATCATTATGTTTATAATCTTTGTTGGATTCTATTGTTGAGGTTATATTTTACTACTTGGTTTTGAGTTTTTTTTGCTTACCTTTTAAGAATACCAAGTGATGAGAAATGCCTTCAAGCATGTTTAATCTTTTTGAATTGCATGATTTGGCCACCATGTGATTTGAATCCTTTTCTTTGCCTAGGCAATCTCTTGATGGATGATGTTGTGCAATTACTTCAATGCATTGTGCTTCTCGTTCATATGCATCCATATGTTTTTAGCTTGAATGCTTTCATGCTTCTTCAATGCTTGTTTTGCCTTACAAGTTCACTTAAAGCATCTCAAGCATACTAGGATAAGTGAAGTGCATGCTTCTTTTGTGACATAACTTTTATGCTAATGTGTGTTCTAAACTGCGCAATTTAGAATTCACATACCTAATATTTCCTAATGTCACACTAATCCACTCACTCAATTCTAGTGATTTACCTCATTCCAACAATTATGCTTCCTTGCTTTTGTTTTCCCATCTTATGGTGTTATATTTTTGTTTTTCATGAATGATGCACTGCAAGCAAAAATGGAAGCAAAATAGAAAACGCACAGCAACCGGTTGATCTACCAGCTGAAGGTAGCAATCCGGAAGGTCACCGTACCCCCTTACTCATCTTTGAGTGCACCGAGGACGGTGCAAACTTTTAAGTGTGGGGAGGTCGTCCGACCAATCGGCGATTTTGGGTGACAAATTTCTAATTCCAACACTTTTGTATTTCTTTTTAGGTTTTTAGGATTTTTACTTGCATTTTCTTAATTTTGCATATATATATATATATATATATATACACACAATAAGCTTAGTCAAAATATTGAAATTTTTTGAGAAAATTATCTATAGGGCACCTTAATTGATTTGAGTGAAAAATTTTTTCATATAATTTGCTTGAATTATATATATTGTGGATCATGTTTTTGAGCTAAGAACACAAGCTTGTGAGACTTGAGCCTAATGGTGTGGTTACATCTTATAACCACTTATTTTTCCTTCTTGTGTGTATTATTCTCTTTCTATGATTGTGATCTTTGATTTGTTTGATTCTTTATGTCCATTATTTTGTGTATTCATGCATTTATATGATTAAGGCCATTATTTCATTTAGCTCACTTACCCAAATGGCCTTACCTTATCTTCCATTGTAGCAAATTTGAGCCTACGCTTAACCCACTTGTTCTTATTTTAGCACATTACAAGCCCTAAAGCGAAAAATAATAAATGTCCTCAATTTGGATCTTTGATTAGCTTAGGCTAGTGTGTGTGAGTATCATTCAAGTGTGGGAACCTTGGGACATTGGGGGAGTAAAATGGTAGTTTTGTATTTTTATTGGAAATATTGGAAATTGGGTACATACTCATGTATTAATTAAAATGTATAGACCTTATGCATTGATGTTCTTGTATGTAGCTTGAAAGAAAGAAAAATAAAAAATGAGAAAAAAATAAAAGAAAAAGAAAAAAATATAATAACCATGAAAAAGAAAAGAAAAGAAAAAAATAGAAAAAGAAAGAAAAAGAAGAAAAATAATAAAAAGGGGACAAAATGCCCCATAGTGAAGCTCAATAAAATCAATGCATATGTGTTGTGATCAAGAAAAAAAATGCATGAGTATGAGAAGAAAAAGTAAAAAATGGGTAGCTAGGTTAGCTTTGAAATTGTATAGGATGTCATAGGTTAGGTGGGAAGTTTAAGCTTATCAAAGATTCAAATTTCAAGCTCATTTGACCATATATGCATCCTATCTTGACCCTAACTCCACTACAACCTAAGGAAAAGACCTCATGATAGATGTATGCATGCATGAAATATATGTTGATTTTTAGAAGAAGAACAAATCTTGGAAAGCATGATTAGGGGAGAATTGAGTGAATCGACCCTAAACACTTGAGCGAATAGAGTGCAAACACATCCGGTGAGGGTTCGATTGCTCGATTACATGTTTCCACCTACAATCATCACTTTTCATGCAAGTTTGTAAAAATATTTAACAACTCAATCCAATTGTGGA
This sequence comes from Arachis stenosperma, assembly GCF_014773155.1. Lineage (NCBI taxonomy): Eukaryota > Viridiplantae > Streptophyta > Magnoliopsida > Fabales > Fabaceae > Arachis > Arachis stenosperma. The sequence goes on along the minus strand of NC_080377.1, from coordinate 50,498,829 downwards.
TTAGACTTGCTAGTCCTTAGCCCTTGTGCATATTTGCTTCTTGGGAATTGATTTATGTGACCAAGTAATTACATTCATTTAGATAGTTGCATTTAGATAGGTTGCACATAGCCTAGTTCCATTGAATAAATGTCATGCCTTTTACTTCATTCTTGGTTTAAGCATGAGGACATGCTTGGTTTAAGTGTGGGGAGGTTGATAAACTCCATTTGTAGGGTTTATCTTGTATTGATTTTAAGGAATTTTATGACCTTTTACCCTCATTTACTCGATGAAATAGCATGGTTTCATGACTGTTTCTCAATTTGTGTTTAAGTGTGAAAACATGCTTTCTAGGTCCTTAATTAGCTAAATTTAATTCACCTTTGATTCTACTAGATACCTTGATTTGTTTGTTAAGTGATTTCAGGATGAAAAGGGCTAGGGAAGGATCAAAGGAGTGAAAGGAAAACATACAAAGTGGAGAAGATCATGAAAAGCCAAAGAATTGAACTCGCCAATGGACACGCGCGTGCACCAGGCGCTTACGCGCACCTTAAAAATTACCCCATGGACGCGTACGCGTGCTGTGCGCGTACGCGTCGGTGCTGGTATATGATTTTTTAATGAAAACATGGCCAGCAAATTCAGAAGGGTTGTGGGGCCCAATCCCAACCAACTTTGGCACCAGAAATGCTATTTAAAGCCAAGGATTGAAGAGCAAGGGGGGATTCCATCATTCACACTCATTAGGATTAGTTTAGAGTTAGTTTTAGAGAGAGAAGCTCTCACTTCTCTCTAGGATTAGGATTAGGATTAGGTTTAGTTCTTAGATCTAGGTTTAATTCATGCTTTGATTTACTTTTCCTTTTGTAATTCTTCTTCTTCTACATCTCTCCTCTCTAGTTTAGCATTTAATTCTTGTAATTTTCTACTTTTATGTTCACGCACTTTTGTTTCTTTTATTTCTCTTTAATGCAATTTATGATTCATGTTCCTTTATTGTTCATTTGATTTGTTGTTGTTTAATTCCTTGCAATTGAGTAGTGTAGATTTACTTTCCTTATAATTCTACTATGTTTTTCTTTTATGCCTTCCAAGTGTTTGATGAAATGCTTGGAAGGATTTTAGAGTAGAATTTTAGTGCTCTTGGCTTGGAAAGGTAACTTAGGAACTCTTGAGTTACTAATGTCCAAGTAATTGATGATTGGGATCCATTGACTCTAGTTCTCACTAATTGAATTAGTGGAGAGTTAGGACCTATGGACTTGGATTGATATAGCTCATTTGACTTTCCTTTACTACTAGTTAGATGATGACTTAATGGGATTGATCCTTTCCAATTTTCAAGTTGTGGTTAGTGATTAGGATAGAGATCCTTGACCACTAACCCTTGCCAAGACCTTTTTAGCTATTAGTTTACTTCCTTGCCATTTATCTTTCATGTTTCTTAACAAAATCCCAAACATAACTTATAACCAATAACAAGACACTTTATTGCAATTCCTGGGGAGAACGACCCGAGGTTTGAATACTTCGGTTATAGATTTTAGGGATTTGTACTTGTGACAAACAAATTTTTGTATGAGAAGATTATTGTTGGTTTAGAAACTATGCTTGCAACGAGAATTCATTTGTGAATTTCTAAACCGATAAAAATCCATTCATCAATAGTCCAGTATTTAATGTTTTGATCATTGTTAATGAATGGACAATCTCTGGCACTAGCACATTGTGATGTAGATAGTGGCAATGTGGTCTTTGTTCCTTGGGTCGAAACAGATTTCAGAACCGGTAATGCTCCATGGTGGGCTTAGTTTATTGAAGTGATTAGTTTGTCTTCTATTATATGAATTTATTTTTGTGAAATCAAACATTTTGTTACGTATATTATTCATGGGGACATTCTATGATCAAATTATTATTTTGTGAACTGAACTATTGAAATTTGTGTAGTAAAACAACAAAGTGTATTCATAGCAAGCAAGTTTGTATAATGTGCCAATGGATGTAGATAGTAACAAAAATAAATAAATAATACGAAGTAATAAAACTAAAGTCAAATCTTTATTAATATAGATAGTTATATATTAGAGGATTTGGTTATTACAGTAAATTGTTGGTGCGACTTGTTGGGCAATTTATAGCTCCTTCAACAGCAGTTGAATTGACATATTTCTACTTTTATTGATGCCAATCGCTAATAATTTTATATTTTTTTTATTTCTTGAATTTTGGTGCACAAAATTGTAAATAACACTTTTCACAACTCATACCTCTAACCAGCAAGTGCACTGGATCGTCCAAGTAATACCTTACGTGAGTAAGGATCGATCCCACAGAGATTGTTGGCTTGAAGCAAGCTATGGTTATCTTGTAACTCTTAGTCAGGATATCAATTATAATTATCAATTGACTTGCAAATGAACAAGAGAGCATGAATTAAATAATACTTGTTATGCAGTAATGGAGAATATGTTGGAGTTTTGGAGATGCTTTATCTTCTGAATCTCTGCTTTCCCCCTGTCTTCTTCTTCACGCACGCAAGGTTCCTCCCATGGCAAGCTGTGTGTTAGTGGATCACTGTTGTCAATGGCTACCATCCGTCCTCTCGGTGAAAATTGTCCAGGTGCGCTGTCACCGCACAGCTAATCATCTGTCGGTTCTCACTCATACTGGAATAGGATCCATTGATCCTTTTGCGTCTGTCACTACGCCCAACCCTTGTGAGTTTGAAGCTCATCACAGTCATTCAATCTCTGAATCCTACTCGAAATACCACAGACAAGGTTTAGACTTTCTGGATTCTCAAGAATGCTGCCAATGGATTCTAGCTTATACCACGAAGATTCTGATTAAGGAATCCAAGAGATACTCATTCAATCGAAGGTAGAACAGAGGTGGTTATCAGGCACGCGTTCATAGATTGAGAATAGTGATGAGTGTCACGGATCATCACATTCATCATATTGAAGTGCGAATGAACATCTTAGATAGGAACAAGCTTGTTTGAATAGAAAACAGAAATAATTGCATTAATTCATCGAGACGCTACAGAGCTCCTCACCCCCAACAATGGAGTTTAGAGACTCATGCCGTCAAAAAGTACAAAGTTCAGATCTAAAATGTCATGAGGTCCCGAATAAATCTCTAAAAGTTGTTTAAATACTCAACTAGTAACCTAGGTTTACAAAAAATTAGTAAACTAAGATAGATAGTGTAGAAATTCACTTTCGGGGCCCACTTGGTGTGTGCTGGGGCTGATACTTGAGCTTATCACGTGCCTGGGCTATTTTTGGAGTTAAACGTCAAGTTGTAACCTGTTTTGGGCGTTTAACTCCAACTTGTAACTTGTTTCTGGCGTTTAACGCCAGAATAGAACATGGAACTGGCGTTAAACGCCAGTTTATGTCATTTATCTTCGAGCAAAGTATGGACTATTATATATTGCTGGAAAGCCCTGGATATCTACTTTCCAACCCGATTGAGAGCGCGCCAATTGAACTTCTTTAGCCCCAAAAAATCTATTCCGAGTGCAGGGAGGTCAGAATCCAACAACATCAGCATTCCTTTTTCAGCCTGAATCGGATTTTTGCTCAGCTCCCTCAATTTCAGACAGAAAATAACTGAAATCATAGAAAAACACACAAACTCATAGTAAAGTCTAGAAATATGAATTTTGCCTAAAAACTAATAAAAGTATACTAAAAAATAACTAAAACATACTAAAAACTACATGAAATTACCCCCAAAAAGCGTATAAAATATCTGCTCATCAAATTTCTTCTTATGTTATTATTTATTAGTGTTTGTTATGTTATTAATTTATTATTAATATTTTCGCTGTACAGACATGATGACAGGCAGCAGAGGTAAGTCAAGTAGGACACATGATCGTGGTAGAGGGCGAGCTTCAACGGAATCCTCCAGGACTACCCAGTCATCGCTCTCTATCTCGGCTACTGCATTGACCCATATGACTTCACAGGTGGGTCCATCAGACCAGCAATTTATCATGGTCCTAAATCCGAATTGGGTGCCTCTTTCTGCTACGCCCCTTACAGATGCAGCAATGCTGTCGACAGAGCCTGCAATGGGTGATACCTCCAATGCTCTCGAGCAGGATACCCCTTTACCACCGCCCGTCATTCGGCTGAGGATTTGGCTCGATGGCATGCAGTCGTGAGTTCAATTTTTTTAATATTAAGTTTGTTTTATCTTAAGTTTGTTTATGTTAAGTTTGTTTATCTTTAGTTTGTTTAATGTGTAGTCTTTTCTCTAACAGGTTTGTACCAAACCCTAATGCTTGCACACAAGAGATATCCGAGGTCATTAAATCCATGTACGACCACTCGTGGCCGACCTACATGCAGATCCCCGCTGAGATTAGAGAGTGCTGGTTTCAGAAGTGGGTGGTAAGAACCCAATTTGGTTAGAATTAATTTACTGTATTTGAACTGTATTTTATTCTAACTAATTAAGGTTGGTGAATCACTTTTCACCATTGAAATTCATATGGGATGCAGAGCATAACCTCATGATCTGGAAGATCTACGACCACCGGCCAGCGAAACATTTTCAGTAGATGATGAGCGATGTTCATAAGGGAAAAGACCACCCAACATTATGGATCCATAAAAACATCAAGCGTGACCTGGAGGCTCATTTTAGAGATAATGAGTAGTTCATGCGTTGCTGTGTGACAAACATCACTAACAGGACTTCGCCCAGGTCGTCGAGGTATGTAGGTGGGTTGGCGACCTTCATGAAGACGAATATGAGACTGGTAAGAATTTTGGCATTGTTTTATATTATAGTAGTTACTTGAATTTGTTTTTTAATTTGTTCAATTAGTTTATAAATTACTTGTTCTGTTGATATATACTTACATAGTCCTATATGAACTGAACTGAGTTGAGCCGATATAGAACTGCTTCATCGGTTTAATTTTATTTTTTATTATCAAGTTACTTAAGTAGTTATTAGAGTTTAGTTAGTTTAATTTTCAGTTTTAGTGGATTTAGGTGGTTAGGATAGGTTAGAATAGGTTAGATTAGACTCTGAGATTGCTAGAAAATATTGGATTATTGAACTGTTAGCTGATTCTTGCTACTGAAATTGTTTGAAAAATACTTGACTGTATAATAATGATGGATATTTTGTTTAGATGGAATCCTTCAAAGGTGGCTAAAATCGAATTTTAGGGGAGACTCGAAATTTTTATAAGATTTTCAGTGGAGTAAAAAAAATTAAAATTATGTTATTAGAATTAAGATTTTTTGCTTCGTATATATTTGTCTGTCATTGTTTAATTTGTTCGTTTATTTTATTGCTTGGTTGATATATTAATTTGTAGTCTAAGTCGTTGGATCATAAAGTGACACTGGCGGAGACCTTCAAGTATACCAATACTTTGAAGGCAAATAAGGAGAAATTTGCTGACGCACGGTCTGCGGCCCATTATGTGAGTTTAAATTAATCCTAAATTTCAAATTTATTTGGTTTAGAGTCAATTATTTATTATTATCCTAATCACGGCCTAGCTTGTGTCACTCCCTTTCAAACCCTAGTGTGTGTTTCTCTCTTCGATCTCACCACTAGTGCTTGCTCTTCTCCGTGTGTTGCTGTGTTTCTCTATTCGATCTTGACTCAGCCGTATAGGTAACTCTAATCTCCTTTCTCTTCCATTGCTATTTTCTTTCATTCTAATTCCATTGCTAACTTTAATTATATTATCCTATGTTCCGTCGCTAACTCTAATTCTATTTCCTATGTTCTATTTCCTTAACTATGAAGCTTTTACCATTTGACAACATATAAGGTTCAAATCTGTTACCAACATGGTGTCAATGTTGCTGGTAAATTTTTGGCTTTCTGTTATCTGTTTTCTAAAACTAAATGAAAGGGCCTACACTTATTTTTCAGCACTAAATCAAAATAGTGTGTTGCTTCTAGAAAAAAGTGGTTCTAACACTAAAATCTATAAAATTTGATTATTTATGAGAATCTACTATTTCTCAATCACTAGGGATACTGTGTCTATTATCTATATGATTTTTTATGTCATATTCTATGATAAGAACTTGTAACAGTTACAGTTCTTTATTTTGTGTTCTTATAAACTTGTTTTTGAAATCTAGGTTCCTGAATGCATTAACAAGCTAGCACATGTAAGAGCCGTAATTTAAAATCAACCGTTTAGATAATATAAGATAATAAATTAATTGTCCAGAATTGGGTTAAAATTTTGAAGTTTTAATTTGAAAATTAAAACTTAAAATTTAAATTCAATGAATTTGTCTGAGTGGAAAAATGTATCTTTTGCAGAAAATTTTTGTAAAGTGTGTACCGGTGCTTATGCCAATAGTACCGGCTCTAGTCTGTTTGGTACCACATATTGAGAAAAATAATATTTTGAAAATTGAATTTATTATTTTGGAAAGACAAAAATAATTTAGAATTAAGAACCGTGTACTAATTCTAAAGGTTTTAGCCCAAAGTTGGGCCAAACAAATAAAAAATGCTATGCGGTTAGACCGGGCCCATGTTGAGCCCAAGCCCAACCCATATATATCCTTTAATGAGCCTTTTTCCGCTCATAACACCCACACATATAAGAAAGGCGTGCTAGTATAGAGAGAAGAGAGAAACCCCAACAAACACTATTCACCTTCTTCTTCTTTTGCCCATATCTTGAGCTACAGAGCTCTGATTGACGAGCCATTTATGCCCACACAAAGCTCTCGTCGAGCCCATTGTTTTTAGATAAACAAAGTGGTAAGAAACTTACTCTTCCCTTCCCAATTTCTCTGCCCAAATAATTCGAAAATATGGGTTTTGAAATTGAGTGAGTTTTGTGATTTTGATAGTTTATGTGAACTCTAGTAGCGAGTAATTGGTAGATCCAAAACTCATTGGATAAGGTAAGACATCACTAAACCCTTGTGTTTAGTTGTATGTCATAAACCCTAGCCTTGATTCTTGTTGTTCTTTATGATTTAGAGTGTTTTTGGTGTTGTTTGGTGTTGAGTCGAGGCTTTGAAAGCTTGTGGTGAAGTGGTTTTATGCGTGAAAGATAGTCGGCCAAGGTATGATTTCGGTTTCCTTTATGTAATATATAATTTTTTTGGATACATAGACTAGTGGACCATAGGATAGGATTGAATTGGATATATGGTTGTTTGAACTATGTTTGTGGTATATGCATAATGATGGAGATTGAAGGAAATGTATATGTTAAGGTATGATTGTGGTGGATTCTAATATGATGATGGATTGCTGCTAATTGTGGGTGGTTATTGATTATTGTGGGTGATGGTGATTATTGGGGATTATTGGTGTTGATGTCGTTTGATAATTATTGATGTTTGTGATGATTTTGATGAACTAGGATGGTGATTGTTTGTGTTTGCTTATGAATGTTGATGATGATAATGAGTATTGAATATTATGGTTGGTGTTGTTAAAAAATGGTGGTGATGGTGAGCTTTGATTATGATTGAGTTGAGAAAGTGAGGAGGTTGATAAAAATATAAGTAAGTTAGTGAGGGTTAAAGGGTTTTAATAGTGAATGAATGAGATATGGTTGAGAAATATTGGTATGAGGTTTTGTGTTGGTTTTGGATGTGTTTGATTTGGTTTGGATTTGAGGTTTGGGAAACTAGAGAATTTTGTTAAATTTGATAAAACTTTGTTTTTGATAAACTTTGGTGGATCATAACTTGAGCCTCAAATCCTGAAATTTAATGATTTGTATTTTAAATTATAGATGACTTTGAGAGCTTTAAAATGATATAAAGTTTGAGAAAAATGGAGTTCTGTAGAGGAAGTTATGAATGTTTGAAGTTCGGTGAAAATATGATTTTTGCTAAAAAAATGATTTTTTCTTCACTTTTCAAGGGTTCTATAGCTTTCTAAACTTCTTTATCTACTGTTTAATATTGCTAACTAGTAATTAGGCCTTAAGACTAATAGAGATGGGTTAGTAAACTTAAATTGGTAAATTTTTCTGTATGTGTTTAGAAGATGGAGATTTAGGTTTCTGAAATTTTAGGTGAACTAGCAAAGTGCTTTATTGGCGATGGCTTTGAGAACTTGTGAGTGGATGATAACATTTGAAATTAAGAACTGATGATGGTTATGATGAGTTGAGAACTTGGAAATGAATTATGAGCTTGATGGATATTGAACGATAGTGTGCCGGGCACTATATTCCTGGAATGTTGAGGTTGAGAGCTGATAATAGGTTTAGAGGAGGAAATGATGGTGACCGATGATGATTTGAGATTGATGGACTTGTTGGATATTGAAAGTGTGCCAAGCACTATATCCTTGGAATGATTTATGATGAAACAGATGTTATTGTTGTTTTCCTTCTCTACTGCAAGACTGTGCCAGGTATTATATCCTCAGAATGAGCATGCAAGTGTGCCAGGCACTATATCCTCAGAACGATAATGTGCCAGACACTATATCCTCGGAACAAAAGTGTGATGGGCGCTATATCATCGAACATGGTAGAAAGGTAACATCCGAAAGGATGTGTCGGGTTGGCATTTATAGACCGACAAGTGATATCATGAGCCAATAGAATAGGCATTCATCATGTGCATCTTCTATGTGTTTTTCTTGCTTTGCCTAATTGCATCTTTTGCCTAAATGTATAATATGCTTACTTGCTAGCTGTTTTACTTGTTGTACATGTATATTACTTATGTTTTACTTGCTTTTATTATATGTAATTGTCTGGTGCTGAGGAGGTTAGGTAGGCAGTGGCGATGGAATTGCGTGGAACGTAGGTTAGCAAAGGCTGTGGGACAGCGGTGTAATTTGGTATTAGTTAGAAATTTCCTAAGTTTAGATAACCATGTTTATGATTTATGGTTTAAGTTATTTATTTTGTTAAGCTTGAATATCTGTTTGATATGAAGTTCTAGGATTGCCTTTGGTGTCCTGGAACCTTAAATCTTATATATTGGGCACTATTATCATACTGAGAACCTCTGATTCTCATACCATATGTTGTTGTTGTCTTTCAGATGCAGGTCGTAACCCACCTCGGTGAGTTGCGGGATGGTGACAGAGCAGAGGATCTTTTCCTATCTTTTTGTATTTTGGTTATTATGTAGTAGTCCTCTCACTTTTGTACTTTATACTTTGTTGCCTTAGAGGCTTACTTTGAGAGATAATTTGTATATGCTGTTTTAACTCAAAAACTCTGCTATATGTCTGTATATAGCTAGCCGACCTAAACTCCGCGGGCTGTGGCAAGTACTCTATGACTATCATATATATATATATATATATATATATATATATATATATATATATATATATATATATATATATATATCTTGAGTATTATTATTTTATGTCTCATGTTGTATCTTGTGTCTCTACGCTTTTAGTCAATAGTGTGAACACTTTGCGCTTTGTAATTCCGCTTTATGTGACTTTGAGCTTTATTCCTTCATTGGGCTTCTAGTTTTATAAATTCTTGGATATATATTATATATTATAATCTTTAGAACTGTTGTGTCACTTTATTATCCTTTGCTTTATGACTAGAGGTAAGCCTTAGGGTAACGGGGTGTTACAACACAGGAAGACCTTAAGTTATGGGTTTTAATTAGTGACAAAATGGAGACAACAATCAACATTGGGTAATATTTATAGTCATGAAGATTCGACACTTTTATGTTGGTTGTCGAGGGCCTACCACAATTCTCTGCTTATGTGATAATACTATGATGTCTCTTCTTCAAGTATGCTTGTAGTTTACTCAGACAACGAGTGAAGCAAATAATAATTAGCTCGGACACTCCAGAGGCCAAATCATTGGAGAAAGCGGAGGACAAATGCAATTTCTACCAAAGAAGTCATTCTTTGTACTGGAAATGGTCAACTTTATGAATTGGTTGTGGATGAGAAGGATAAGAAGAAGTATGTTGAGTTTCTCTTTGAATTATCATAACTCTTAGAAGCTTTCATGGGCTTGCAGGTTCTATACATTGTTTTGGTTCATGTTTCAAGATTTTAGGGTTTAGTTATTTCCATCTCTCTTTTTCTTTTATTTTCTTCAAGGAAACTGAAGCTCGAGTTTACTATTCCTATTAACAAAATAAATAAATACTAAGCTATAGTTTTTTTTCCCTCAGCTTTTCCTTCAAATGTGACTTAAGACATTAAATTACTGGTTCTTTTTCTTTTTTTTCTTACATATGGAAACAGCTAGCATAATTAATGTGACTATATATTATGTGATGGCTGTTACTCCTACTCAGCTATATTCTTTTATTGGCTTTGGGTCACTAGAAGTAAGTCAAATACTATTGATATTGACATTTGCTTTGCGTATTGGAATAACCTCCCCTTACTACCATTTATTAAGAGAAAAGATTAGTAGTATAGTATCTTTAAACAAGTTATTCCTGTTGGATACTTTTTAATTGCTTGTTTGTGCTAAAAAAGGTATAATTCTATGACACTGTTAAACCATGATTGATAAAAATACCTGTAAATAGTTCTAAGTAAATAATAGGAAATAATACCACATTTTTGTTTCTAAGAAAACCACAAATTCATGTCATCGAATGACCAAGTCATGTTTCCTATTGCTTCATAGTAAAGCAAGAATATTGAATTATGCTTCGGTTTTCATTGTTAAGAAAAAAATGGTAATGCAGGGTTTTTGAAATGGAATCACTGAATTTGTTGTATTCTTTGTCCTTGAGTTGTGTCACTATTTTTTCTTTTTTTTTTTATATATGCAAATAAATTTTGAAAGTACCTTAATCTTTAGATAAATTGGCTACTTTTGGAAGATGAATCTTATTTGGAAAATAGCAATTCAGAGTACCAATCAACCATTCAGGAGTTTCGTGCTTTTCTCAGTGACAACACGGATGAACTGGATGAAGCCACCACGATGAAGCTTTTAAAAAGGTAATGTATAATACTTCTTTATGTCTTTGGACGAATTTTGATGATATTTGTTGTACACATATATAGCTTTATCTAGCATAATTCTGCTTTTGCTACTTTTAATAGTTATGGAAGGGTTGACGAGTTGGTATACATTGCTAGCTTAAAAGGTCATTATGAGATTGCAGTTCACCATTACATTCAGGTACTCACTTTTGCTACATGTGGATATTAAAGACTATCAGATACTAGTATCTCACTTCATTGTTCTTTCTTTATGTTTTTGTGGAATTTCTCTTTCAGTAAGGAGAAGTTAAAAAGGCACTATAAGTGCTTCAAAAACCTTCTGTGCCTGAAGACCTTCAGGTATTGTTCAAGCTTTTATTATGGGCAAGTGATAACAATTTTTCCTCTATATTATTTCATTCCTCTTTACCTTTATTTTATATTACTTTTGTTTGCCACCAAGACCTCTCAATCTCTGCCTATAAAATAGTAAGTAATGAATGACATTCCTGTCCTATGCAGTACAAGTTTCCCCCAAACCTTATCGCCCTTGATGCATATAAAACTGTGGAGTCATGGATGGCTATGAAGATTCATGCAATGATGCGTTATTCAAGTGAAACTTATGCAAAGTACAACATTCCATTTTCTATCATTTTCAGAAATGAGTTCACCAATTCAATTATTTCCCTTTTGCTTTTTCTCCCTTATTCATCAACTGAATTATTTTCCTTTAGCTTTTTTCCACCTATATCCAACATATTTTCATAAACTTTCATGATATTCTATTTGAGAATTTTAGTTTTATTTTATATCTACATTTTTCACTTGCAGGAATGAGACACATGAGGTCATCAAATATCTTGAATATTGTGTTCAAAGATTGCATAACGAAGATTCTAGAGTTCATAACCTACTGCTTTCTTTATATGCAAAGCATGTTGAGTGGTTTGCTTCTTGTATATATATACCCTTAATGTTGGGTAGAGTCATTTTGATGTGAATAATGATAATGATGATAGTGCATCATCAAAAAATAGCATCTTAATCAACAAAAGAATTTGTATGATTCTGACACTCTTTCGTGAAATATTCTTTACTCAAATTAGCATACTTTGTCAATTAATCATCAGTCCTTTTGTTCTTGAATGTTAATTAGGTATGATGTAAAGAATATTATGTTTATCAATGTGATTTTTGGCTTTTTTTTTTTCAATTTAGAGTGTGTTTGATAGAGTAAATTTAGAAAACAAACCTGAAGTATTCATTTTGCAATGAAAAAATCTAAAAAAAATTATGTTTTACTTTACTGACAAATTTACAGACGAAAAAATTTGTCTGTATTAAGAGTTGTGAATGCCTTTCCAAACTCCAATTACTGATAGAAAATCTGTTGAAAAGTTTGACGCTAGTTACCGACGAAAAATCTATTGAAAAATATGACGGTTTAAGCAAAATGGGAGGGGACGATTACTGAGAAAAAATCTGTTGGTAACAGAGACAAATCTGTTGGTAAATTACCGACAGAAATTCTATCGAAAAAATGACCTTTTTAGCAAAATTGAGGGGATGATTACCGAGAAAAATCTGTCGGCAACGAAGAAAAATCTGTCGATAAATTACTAACAGAAAAAAATCTATTGGTAAATAATTTTGTCGGTAATTTCCTGGGTAACAAAAAATCAGTCTGTATTAAAGATCAATTCTGTTTGTAAATTCATCTGTAATAAGCAATTTTCTAGTTGTGAAAAGGGGTTGTGGGGTGTGGCACGCCTTAGTTGTGCACCTCCCAGGGGGTCTTTGGTGTGTAGATTCACTTTGGGCGTGTAGAATACCGTGCAACGCCAGTTTAGGGGCACTATTTTCATGAGCTAAAAGGTGGGGGCCGTTCGTGGCCCAAACTGAATGTCCATTATAAACATATGCATATCGTTTTAAAGCTTGGGATGTTAGCTTTCTAATGTCGCAGGAAATTCCTCATTTGGACCTCTGTAGATCAAGTCATGTTCACTGGAGTATGAAGAGATCAGGATTCACAGCATCTACAAATTCTCTTCAAAGGCATTGCACTTCCCTTAGGCTTGTCTTTAATTCTTGGTTCCCTGGGAGGTTGCTCCCTTTTGCATGCCACCTTCGTTGGTTTTCCCAGGTGCTTCTTTGGTTGTCCTTCTCCTTCTTTGTTCTTGCCTAAAATCTTTCAACAACTTTCTAAACATATTAAAGCTCAAAGCAACTCCAAGAAACATCGATTAAGGCACAAAAATCTCAATTAAAATAAGAAAATCACTAACTTTATTCAAAGAAATAATAAAGAAAATAACTAAAGATGCTTGATGAACATATTTTTGATGGTATAGAATTTCACAATAAATTCTCGTTGCAAGTATAGTTTCTAAACCAACAAATAATCCTTTCATGAAAAAAATTATTTGTCACAAGTACAAACCCTAATAAAAATAACTGAAGTATTCAAACCTTGGGTTGTCTCTCAAAAGAATTGCAGGAAAGTGTTCTTTTTATTAGCTATGAAGTATAATTTAGGGTTTTTGAATAAGGAAACAAGAAATATAAATGGCAAATGAAATAAACTAAGAACTAGAAAAGCTCTTGGCAAGGTATGAGAATTAGAAGTCCTATCCTCATTATCATCATCAATTGTGATGAGAATTATCCATTGCTCCACTTAGTTAACCTCTAACTATGAAGGAAAGTCAAGTGGAAATAATCAATTTGATTCCTCAAGTCCTAGTCAACTCCTAAGGAAAGACTAGCTTTAGTAGAATTCAAATCAACTAGTAACTTCCAATTATCAATCAACAAAAGAGTTTGATAACTCAAGAGTCTCCAATTACTCAATCAAAGCCCAAGAGGAGAAAAATATACTCTAGCATCCTTCCAAGTATTTTATCAAACACTTGGAAGGCATAAAAGGAAAGTAAAATCAAATTGTAAGAAAAGTAAATCTACACTACCAATTGCAAGGAATTAACAACAATTAAGCAAATCAACAATAAAGGAACTCAAACACGAATTGCATTAAAAGGAAAATAGAAGAAACAAGAGTGCATCAATAACAAAGTAAATAATTACAAGAATAAAATGCTAAACTAGAGAGAGGAGAGGTAGAGGAACAAGAAATTGTAAAGGAAAAGTAAATCCAAGCATGAACTAAACCTAGATCTAAGAAATCCTAATCTAGATCTAACCTAATTCTAGAGAGAAGAGAGAGCTTCTCTCTCTAGAAACTAACTAAAGCCTCATAAACTAAACTATGACTAATTGGTTCATCTCCCTTCAATTCTTGGGTTCAATAGCATCAGAAATGAGTTGGATTGGGCCCAAAATGCTTCAGAAATCGTTGTCCACGGATTGCCTTAAGTGAGTCACGTTGCTCCTGCGACGCGCACGCATAGGTGACACATGCGTGTCGCCTAAACTCCAAGAAACTATGGAAAATTTTATATCATTTTGAAGCCCCAGATGTTAGCTTTCTAACTTAAATAGAATCGCCTCATTTGGACCTGTGTAGCTCAAGTTATGATCGATTTAGTATGAAGAGGCCAGGATTGACAGCTTAGCAATTCCTTCATTTCTTCATGAGTTCTCCCACTTTGTAGGCTTTTTCTTTATTCCTCCAATCAAATCTTTACTTTCTAAACCGGAAATCACTTAACAAACATATCAAGGCATCAAATGGAATTAAAGTGAATTAAATTTAGCTATTTTAAGGCCTAAAAAGCATGTTTTCACACTTAAGCACAAATAAAGGAGAATTTGCAAAACCGTGCTATTTCATTGAATAAATGTGAGAAAAGTTGATAAAATTCCCTAAATTAAGTACAAGATAAACCACAAAATTGGGCTTTATCAATGCTCATGCATTACCACCAACCCAACCGAGGCAGATGATTGGTTTTATGCTATGGAACGGGCTCTGTAGGTGCAGCATATTCCTGAGGGACAACATGTGAAGCTCGCCACTTATATGATGAAGGGGGATGCACAACATTGGTGGCAGGAAGTGAGTCAGTTGTTGGGTCAAGGAGGTGTCGAGATCACTTGGGCTAACTAGCGAACCAAAATTTACAAGAAATGCTTCCTTCCGTCTGCCAGTATCACAAACGAGTTGGAATTGTTACAATTGAGACAAAGGAGTATGACAGTGCCTAAGTACACCAGGAAATTCGAGGACTTATGCCGATTCTCAAAGGTGTGTCAAGGAATCTAACAGAGTTTGAAGAATGAAAATGTATCAAGTATGAAAAAGGACTTTGGGAGGAACTGCTGGCTTCAGTGGAACCATTGTAAATTGGTGGACGAAATTGTGATCACTATTCTTTGTATTTGTATGAAATCATTATTATGGCATCAGTTGTTTTCACAACTCCGTTCAACTAACCAGCAAGTGTACTGGGTCGTCCAAGTAATAAACCTTACGCGAGTAAGGGTCGATCCCACAGAGATTGTTGGTATGAAGCAAGCTATGGTCACCTTGTAAATCTCAGTTAGGCAGATTAAATTGGTTTATGGGTTCGAAAATAGAAATAAGAAAATAGATGAAATAATAAAAGGGATAGAATACTTATGCAGATTCATTGGTGGGAATTTCAGATAAGCGAATGGAGATACTGTATGGCTCAAGGACGCCTGCTCTCCTACTGCTTCAACTCAATTCTTCTTACTCCTTTCCATGGCAAGTTGTATGTAGGGCATCACCGTTGTCAGTGGCTACATCCCATCCTCTCAGTGAAAATGGTCCTCTGCGGCTGTCACTCGCATGGCTAATCATCTGTCGGTTCTCAATCAGGTTGGAATAGAATCCATTGATTCTTTTGCGCTTGTCATCACGCCCAGCCTTCAGGAGTTTGAAGCTCGTCACAGTCATTCAATCCCAGAATCCTACTCGGAATACCATAGACAAGGTTTAGACTTTCCGGATCCTCATGAATGCCGCCATCTATCTAACTTATACCACGAAGATTCTGTTGGGGAATCTAAGAGATACGCATTCAAGCTCTGTTGCATGTAGAACGTAAGTGGTTGTCAATCACGCGCGTTCATAGGTGAGAATGATGATGAGCGTCACATAATCATCACATTCATCATGTTCTTAGGTACGAATGAATATCTTGGAATAAGAATAAGATAGAATTGAATAAAAGAAAATAGAATTGCATTAGTACTTGAGGTACAGCAGAGCTCCACACCCTTAATCTATGGTGTGCAGAAACTCCACCGTTGAAAATACATAAGTTAAAGGTTCAGGCATGGCCGAATGGCCAGCCCCCATGATCTGAGAACTATGCGTCCCAAGATGTCAAATACATTAGTTAAATGTTCTATTTATAATAAACTAGCTCCTAGGGTTTACATGAGTAAGTAATTGATGCATAAATCCACTTCCGGGGCCCACTTGGTGTATGTTTGGGCTGAGCTTGATCAATCCACGAGCTGAGGCTTCTCTTGGAGTTGAACTCCGAGTTATGACGTGTTTTGGGCGTTCAACTCCGGATCATGACGTTTTTCTGGCGTTTAACTCCAGACAGCAGCATGTACTTGGCGTTCAACGCCAAGTTACGTCGTCAATTTCCGAATAAAGTATGGACTATTATATATTGCTGGAAAGCTCTGGATGTCTACTTTCTATTGCCGTTGAGAGCGCGCCATTTGGAGTTCTGTAGCTCCAGAAAATCCATTTTGAGTGCAGGGAGGTCAGATTCCAACAGCATCAGCAGTCCTTTTGTCAGCCTTTTTCAGAGTTTTGCTCAAGTCCCTCAATTTCAGCCAGAATTTACCTGAAATCACAGAAAAACACACAAACTCATAGTAAAGTCCAGAAATGTGAATTTAACATAAAAACTAATGAAAACATCCCTAAAAGTAGCTTGAACTTACTAAAAACTACTTAAAAACAATGCCAAAAAGCGTATAAATTATCCGCTCATCACAACACCAAACTTAAATTGTTGCTTGTCCCCAAGCAACTGAAAATCAAATAGGATAAAAAGAAGAGAATATACTATAAATTCCAGAATATCAATGAATATTAATTATAATTAGATGAGCGGGACTTGTAGCTTTTTGCTTCTGAACAGTTTTGGCCTCTCACTTTTTCCTTTGAAGTTTAGAATGATTGGCTTCTCTAGGAACTTAGAAGTTTAGATAGTGTTATTGACTTTCCTAGTTAAGCATGTTGATTCTTGAACACAGCTACTTATGAGTCTTGGCCGTGGCCCTAAGCATTTTGTTTTCCAGTATTACCACCAGATACATAAATGCCACAGACACATAACTGGGTGAACCTTTTCAGATTGTGACTTAGCTTTGCTAGAGTCCCCAGTTAGCGGTGTCCAGAGCTCTTAAGCACACTCTTTTTGCTTTGGATCACGACTTTAACCACTCAGTCTCAAGCTTTTCACTTGGACCTTCATGACACAAGCACATGGTTAGGGACAGCTTGATTTAGCCGCTTAGGCCTGGATTTTATTTCCTTGGGCCCTCCTATCCATTGATGCTCAAAGCCTTGGATCCTTTTTACCCTTGCCTTTTGGTTTTAAGGGCTTATTGGCTTTTTCTACTGCTCCTTCTTTTTTTTTCTAATTTTTTTTTTTGCCATTTTTTTTTCTTTTTTTTTCGCGAGCTTTTGCTATTGACTGCTTTTTCTTGCTTCAAGATTCAATTTCATGATTTTTCAGATCCTCAATAACATTTCTCTTTGTTCATCATTCTTTCAAGAGCCAACAATTTTAACATTCATAAACAACAAGATCAAAAGACATATGCACTGTTCAAGCATTCATTCAGAAAACAAAAAGTATTGTCACCACGTCAATATAATTAAATTAAATTCAAGGATAAATTCGAAATTCATGTACTTCTTGTTCTTTTGAATTAAAACATTTTTCTTTTAAGAGAGGTGAAGGATTAATGGAATTTATTCATAGCTTTAAGGCATGGTTACATACTAATGATCATGAAATAAAGACACAAAACATAGATAAACACAATATTAAAAACCGAAAAACAGAAAGAAATAAAGAACAAGGAATGAATCCACCTTTAGTGGCGTCTTCTTCTTGAAGGTCCAACAATGTCCTTAAGCTCTTCTATGTCCCTTCCTTGCCTTTGTTGCTTGATTCCTAGTAATTTTGGTGTTCCTCCCCTTAGTTGCTTCCAATATTTGTGTGGAGGACAACTTATCCCCTGAGGTATCTCAGGGATCTCTTGATTTGCAGCCACATGTTCTACCACTGAGCTATGACGGCTTATATTAGTCTTTCCATCTCCCAAGACTCAGAGGTGGAAAGCCTTTATCCCTGTTCCTGCTCATATGAAAGAGAAGAAAACAAGAAAAGAAAGAGGAATCCTCTATGTCACAGTATAGAGATTCCTTTATGTTAGTAGAAAAGAAGGGAGTAGAAGAATGAAGAAGAATTCGGATTTTTAGATGAAGAGAGGTGAAGAGAAGTGTTAGTAAACAAATAATTAAATAGAAGAAGAAAAAAGAAAGAGAATTTCGAAAATAATTTTAAAAAGGGGTTAGTGATTTTCGAAAATTAGAGATAAATGTAATTGAAATTAAAATTTGAAACAATTAATTAATTAAAAAGAATTTTTGAATATTTTTCGAAAATAGAAGAGGGAGAAGTAGTTAGGTGGTTTTGAAAAAGATAAGAAACAAACAAAAAGTTAGTTAGTTGATTGAAAAAGATTTGAAATCAAAATTGAAAAGATAAGAAGGTAAGAGGTTTAGATAAGATATTTTGAAATCAAATTTTGAAAAAGATAATTTTTTTTTAAATATGATAAAAAGATAAGATAAAAAAAATTTTAATAAAAAGATATTTTGAAAAAGATTTAATTTTTAAAATGACTTAACTAACAAGAAACTACAAGATAAGATTCTAGAAATTAAAGATTGAACCTTTCTTAACAAGAAAGTAACAAACTTCAAATTTTTGAATCAATCACATTAATTGTTAGCATATTTTCGAAAAAAATGATAGAAAGATAAGAAAAAGATTTTGAAAATATTTTGAAAAATAATTTTGAAATTTTCGAGAAATATAAAGAAATGAGAAAGATATGATTTTTGAAAAAGATTTTGAAAAGATAAGATTTTTAAAATTGAAAATTTGACTTGACTTGTAAGAAACAACTAATTTTAAAAATTTTTGACCAAGTCAACCCAAAATTTCGAAAATTTGGAGGGAAATAAGGAAAAGATATTTTTTTGATTTTTGAATTTTTAATTATGAGAGAGAAAAACAACAAAAAGACTCAATGCATGAAATTTTTAGATCAAAACAATGAATGCATGCAAGAATGCTATGAATGTCAAGATGAACACCAAGAACACTTTGAAGATCATGATGAACATCAAGAACATAATTTTGAAAAATTTTTGATGCAAAGAAAACATGCAAGACACCAAACTTAGAAATTTTTAATGCTTGGAAAATATGAATGCAAAGATGCACATGAAAAACAACAATCAACATAAAACATGAAAACATCAAGATCAAACAAGAAGACTTATCAAGAACAACTTGAAGATCATGAAGAACACTATGAATGCATGAAATTTTCGAAAAAATGCAAAAATAATTTTTTAAAGCATGCAATTGACACCAAACTTAAAACATGACACAAGACTCAAACAAGAAACACAAAATATTTTTTATTTTTGTGATTTTATTAATTTTTTTGGATTTTTATTAATTTAAATTTTTTTTTTCGAAAATAAAGTTTGTAAAAACGAAAAAGAAAAGAAAAATTTTGAAAAAAGATTTTTGAAAAGAAAATTACCTAATCTAAGCAACAAGATGAACCGTCAGTTGTCCATACTCGAACAATCCCCGGCAACGGCGCCAAAAACTTGGTGGACGAAATTGTGATCACTATTCTTTGTATTTGTATGAAATCATTATTATGGCATCAGTTGTTTTCACAACTCCGTTCAACTAACCAGCAAGTGTACTGGGTCGTCCAAGTAATAAACCTTACGCGAGTAAGGGTCGATCCCACAGAGATTGTTGGTATGAAGCAAGCTATGGTCACCTTGTAAATCTCAGTTAGGCAGATTAAATTGGTTTATGGGTTCGAAAATAGAAATAAGAAAATAGATGAAATAATAAAAGGGATAGAATACTTATGCAGATTCATTGGTGGGAATTTCAGATAAGCGAATGGAGATACTGTATGGCTCAAGGACGCCTGCTCTCCTACTGCTTCAACTCAATTCTTCTTACTCCTTTCCATGGCAAGTTGTATGTAGGGCATCACCGTTGTCAGTGGCTACATCCCATCCTCTCAGTGAAAATGGTCCTCTGCGGCTGTCACTCGCATGGCTAATCATCTGTCGGTTCTCAATCAGGTTGGAATAGAATCCATTGATTCTTTTGCGCTTGTCATCACGCCCAGCCTTCAGGAGTTTGAAGCTCGTCACAGTCATTCAATCCCAGAATCCTACTCGGAATACCATAGACAAGGTTTAGACTTTCCGGATCCTCATGAATGCCGCCATCTATCTAACTTATACCACGAAGATTCTGTTGGGGAATCTAAGAGATACGCATTCAAGCTCTGTTGCATGTAGAACGTAAGTGGTTGTCAATCATGCGCGTTCATAGGTGAGAATGATGATGAGCCTCACATAATCATCACATTCATCATGTTCTTAGGTACGAATGAATATCTTGGAATAAGAATAAGATAGAATTGAATAAAAGAAAATAGAATTGCATTAGTACTTGAGGTACAGCAGAGCTCCACACCCTTAATCTATGGTGTGCAGAAACTCCACCGTTGAAAATACATAAGTTAAAGGTTCAGGCATGGCCGAATGGCCAGCCCCCATGATCTGAGAACTATGCGTCCCAAGATGTCAAATACATTAGTTAAATGTTCTATTTATAATAAACTAGCTCCTAGGGTTTACATGAGTAAGTAATTGATGCATAAATCCACTTCCGGGGCCCACTTGGTGTATGTTTGGGCTGAGCTTGATCAATCCACGAGCTGAGGCTTCTCTTGGAGTTGAACTCCGAGTTATGACGTGTTTTGGGCGTTCAACTCCGGATCATGACGTTTTTCTGGCGTTTAACTCCAGACAGCAGCATGTACTTGGCGTTCAACGCCAAGTTACGTCGTCAATTTCCGAATAAAGTATGGACTATTATATATTGCTGGAAAGCTCTGGATGTCTACTTTCTATTGCCGTTGAGAGCGCGCCATTTGGAGTTCTGTAGCTCCAGAAAATCTATTTTGAGTGCAGGGAGGTCAGATTCCAACAGCATCAGCAGTCCTTTTGTCAGCCTTTTTCAGAGTTTTGCTCAAGTCCCTCAATTTCAGCCAGAATTTACCTGAAATCACAGAAAAACACACAAACTCATAGTAAAGTCCAGAAATGTGAATTTAACATAAAAACTAATGAAAACATCCCTAAAAGTAGCTTGAACTTACTAAAAACTACTTAAAAACAATGCCAAAAAGCGTATAAATTATCCGCTCATCATAAATCCAGAATTTTACCAAATTGGTGAACAAAAGCCAATTGGTTAAGGAGTGCACCAAGAAATTAGCAGTGGCCACAACAAACCATCAGAACTTTTCCTCAAGAAACTTTAACAGGAACTTGGCAACACAAGGACGAATTTCAAAAGAGATGGTCAGCCACAGTGTAAAAAACCCACCAAATGGAAACCCTAACTCTTGATTCAGCCTAGGGAACCATTAGAGACAGGACTTGAGGAGGCAGCCCCAGAGAGACCCTACTTGTGCTAAGTGTGAGAAGACTCATAGAAGTAGGCCTTGCTAGTTTAGATCGGGGTTTGCTATAGCTGTGGTAGGTTAGTGCACATGGCGAGACATTGCTGTGGTAAGCAGAATGTACTGGTTCCCCCTCAACCCCAACAACAAGGAAGGGTTTATGCGATGACAGCCGGGGATGCTTCTGTGTCTGACTCCCTCATCTAAGGCGAGTGCTTCGTTAAAGGCAAAACCCTAACTGTACTGTATAATTCAGGCACATCTTGTTGCTTTATATCTATAGATTGTGCATGTAATGACCCACCTTTCAATACGTCATGATCGTACCAAAAGTAACCTATTTCCTTTATTATCTATTTAATATTGAGCCTTTACAAGCTAATCTATTGATAGTTTTACTAAAAAGTTAAAACTTTTCCGTCAAGAACAAATAACAAATATGCACATACTTAATATTAATAATACATTATAATAATACATACAAAACCATTTACAAAACCTACCCGTTTGAATAAAACTTCAACTAACAAGGCAAGAAAAAATAAATTGTAACAACAACTTAACTTGCAAACATATTATTTTATGCTCCAGCAGCTTTCCAAAAAGTCTTCGCACCTGTAGCTGAAAGGGGTTGAAATAGGGGGTAAGAACTGGGAAGTTCTTAGTAGGGCAAGGGTGGATAGTTATGTTCATTTTACTCTTTATATACAACAAACAAGCAACAGAACAGATACAATTTCAACGAACCAAGAATAGAAAAATAATCTACCAAAAGTACAAACACATTCACAAAAATACATAATACAGAATATATGCGCAGTCAATCTTGATGCATGCCTATTCCTAGTGCAGGTAATGAGCTCATTTGTTGGTTACACACCCGCTCCTGCAATATCCAATAATCATATCCGAATACGGCTTTCTAGTTGGCATACCCCCTGTCAATATAGGGTAGCTTTTCCTGGTCAACGTATGCCTGACATACCTTTGTGAGCACCTCCTATCGACACAGGCTGCGGCCCCAAGCCGAAAGTATGTATAACAAAACCTCTGTGAACACCCCCTATCGTCACAAGCTGGGGCCTTAGGCCGAAGGTTTTTTGGAAAGCAAATCTCGATGTTCCCACCACTATTTATCTGACCGTCCTTCTACGACAGATTCTCACATAATCTTTTTCATTATTCAGCTTCAATTACATTTTTTTATCTTTGCCCTCTTCTCTCCTATGGCAGGGATCCATTTAGTAATACATTATTTTATTTCTTTTTCTTTTCTTCATTATTTTATTTTCCTTATTTTGATACCACAAATCGTCTTCACCCTCTTCCCTCATATCTCCCTAGATGTTTTATGAAGAGTGTATCATAAGATTCTCAGCTTAGGTTCGTCTTTCTTCAACTTTTAAGTAAGTTACTATTTAACTCTTCTATTTTGTTATAATACAAGTTATTAACATATAATATTTCAAAAAAATACATAGATAATATTCTTATTACCGGAGTAAGAGTATTTTTTTTTATTATCCAAACTTATTAACTTGAATTTTAAATAATCTCATTACTCAAAACTTATTAACTTAAGCTTTATTATTAAGCTTTTATAAATTATTCCATATCTCTTAGCTTTTTAAAACATTTATGTTTTTACCCAACATAGTTTATAATTGACTAAAATTTCCTTATATATAATATAATTACCAAAATAATCTTGCACCTTTTTTTAAAATATCTATTTTACCCCTGAACTTCTTAATTATTACCCAAAATACTTCAAAACTTATATAAATAAAAAAACTAACTTCGATTTATATTAATTTACTATTTCAATCTCAAAAATAAATTTTATTTCCATGATTATAGCTTTACCAAAGGACCAAACCCCATTCCCAAAATTTTTCAAGCTTTCTGCTTGATTTTTAAGTCCGGTTTCAAGCTTTACGGTTATCGATTTTTCAGAATTTTTAATTTAATATTCTAAGCACCAAATCTCATCAATTTTTCTCAATATTTAAGTTTAACAATAGCCTTCAAATTAGGGCACAACAGATTGGATTTGGCACCCTCATCAAAACCAAAATATAGAGCATTAAATCAACAATATTTCATCAAAATTCAAACACAAAATCATTCAATTTTAAGTCACAAACATCCAATCAACAATCACATATCAAGAAAACATTTTATTATTACAAAATTACCAAACCTACCTTTGTATGACAGCCACCAAACAGAAACACCAAGAAAACTTTCTGAACGAGAAATTGAAGAAGAAAATGTCAAAATCAGCTACACCATCTCCGGGGCTCCCACTTGGCCGAACCATGCATGGAAGATCAGTGGCGCCACCGTTGATTTCTTCCAAACAAAAGTGGCATCAACGTGAAGAGGAGGAAGATACAAATACTTTAATCAGATTAGATTTTTTATCGGAGTTGCGGATCGCAAGAAATCAAGATCGGAAGCTCTCGAGTGCCATGGAATCTCTCTCCCCCCCCTCTCTCTCTCTCTCCCCCTCTCTCTCTCTTTCCTTTCAATTTAGTTTGATGATGATGATGATTAATGAGGTATTATGGTGATTAAAATGATTAGGTGACACATAGGGGGTTGGGTGTCGGGTTTTAGGGCTGCTAAGTCAGTGATTCAAGTTATAAATATCTTAAATAGATAACTATGAAAGTTGGATATATTAAAACACAAGTAATAATATATATAGGGATAAATAAATAAATAT
Organism: Arachis stenosperma; assembly: GCF_014773155.1. Classification (NCBI taxonomy): domain Eukaryota; kingdom Viridiplantae; phylum Streptophyta; class Magnoliopsida; order Fabales; family Fabaceae; genus Arachis; species Arachis stenosperma. The sequence goes on along the minus strand of NC_080377.1, from coordinate 50,474,420 downwards.
ATATATATATATATATATATATATATATATATATGATTTAATAATATAAATAACAATAGTAACATAATGATAAAGGATATACGATGAAACATTAGCAATTCCAAGTTCATCAAGGAGTATAAATATTTATTCATACCGGCAAATTTTGAATTTGAAATATTAATTACCAAAATTAAATTATAAAATGTTCATTATTGATAGATTATTAAAATTATAATTTTAATTGTGTAAAATATCTTATTATAGCAAAATTATATAATAATCTTAATTAATGTAAACTCAAGGTATCATAAAAATTAATTTAAGTACCTTTAATAAAATAGTTTCTAAAAATAAAAGCTCCAATAAAATAAGTCATAAAATATTCATAATTAAAAATTCAAAATATGATTTTTAGAAAATATCACTCACTTAAGTCCATTGATGATTGTTTTGCAAAAATGTTCTGCTCTGGGTAGTCTTCTGAGTCTAGAGCGAGATTCATTTTCTTTTTATATGTATATATCGTGAGACCAAACGACGTCTACATCCCGTTTATCTATGAACTTTAGCCTAAGTCCTCTGTACAATGTTGCTGTTTTGTGGCCACTCAACGAAGTACCAATGAGATGCTCTTTGACGACGTATGATCGTGCAGAAGAGGAGTAGACGAACTTCCGCCTTTGATGACATTCCACCTAACTTGAGTTTTGAGGATTTAGAACGTTCTTTCCCTCACTTTGTAGTTTAGAGGGATTAGGTGCTTATAGAGTCTAGGCTAGCCTAGGTGCTAGCTTAGGGACTCCTTGAATAGGTCAGGGCCTGGGATGTTATATATATATATATATATTACTTAGCTACTTGTAGGGATGCTCTAACTAAGATCTATGTGTGGTTGTTTATAACTATTTCATCTGTTATTATTTGTGAATTGATTTTGAATGATTCTGTTTATTAACCCAAAAATTTCAAAAAAAAAGTACCTCGCAAAATAACTCTGCTTTTAACAACAAATCTGAATCATATAATAAATAATAGATAATAATTAGGAAGACAAGTTGGTAGCGATTAGTTTCTGGTATGATTTAGACATACTGAAAATTGGGTGATTACAATTTGGTATCAGAGCAGTTTGTTCCCAGTAGAGCCTGGGGAGTGGACTGACTATGCTTTACTGCGTACTCTTCTTGTGTGTCTCGTGCTGTTAGGGTATCTTTAAGATACATTTGGCATAAATATGTATGAGCTATCATTTTAGGAATGTTTGTGCTTAACTTGAGATATTAAGATTAATCACCTTAATATTGACTGTTTGGTGCGGATAAGACCTCAATGGCTGTGAAAAGACATAGTTTAATTGAGTTTCGAATGACAAATTGAGGCGAGGCACAACTATCTTCATAGCTGTTATGATCTCCATGGCTATGGCTATGTGAGATTTGGGTGCTGTAAGGAATGGACCGATCTCTTCGTCAGGATGGCTTGAAGGAAATAGACTGCTTGAAGATGGATTCTGCACGTGGCTAAAATTTTGAGGGCAGAATTTTTCTTTTAGGAGGGTAGAATTTAACAACCCAATTTTCAAGTACGCGATATCTTTTCTGAAGATACGTAGTTTTTCGAAAGATCAATGAAGGGACCATCTTTGCTATATCATCAAGCACCTGAATCTACATCATCATCATGTCATCACTAAGCTAGAACCTCTTTTGAGGCAAGCTCGACAACGCAATCGTGAAGAACCTAGTTTTTGAACTGCATCGGTTAGGAGCTTTTGATTCTAGTTTATGTAAATAGTCTCAATTCGATGAACCGGACTCGATTCATGAGAGAAGAAAGATAATAATATAATATTATCATAATATTAGTACTACAAGCTACTTGAATGATATTATAACATTACCTGGTCAGTTTTAGTTAAAAATAGGAGATCAGTTTGACTGGGTTCATAGTTTACTGGTGCAGATTAGCACCAGCATTCTCGGATGACTTTAGCAATGCTAATGCCTCATCATACATATTCTATTCTCATATGATATATGTTACTAGTGTCATTTATGCTTATAGCTCAGAAAATAATTTTTAGAGATGTTTTTACGTGTGTTCCGGTACATCTAGTTTTAGTAATTATACATCGGAGATATTGTAATATTATTTTAACCACCTTCCAAGCCAACCAATCACAGCTCTCCCCTCACCCACAAGACCTCCAAGGCTGTCTCATTTCTTCATTGTGGCCGAAAATCTCCAAGAGGGAAAAGAGAGAAAGTTCTTGGTTCATAAATCTTCAAAGCTTTATTTCTTCTTAATGGCGTTGGAAAGCTAACTTATAGAGCTTTTCAACAATATATAATGGTCAATACTTTGCTTTTGAAATGAAGGCCTAAAACGGGCGTTGAACACCCAAAATACTCCCTTTCTGGCATTCAACGTCCCAAGAGGACAGAGCTCAGCATTGAACGCTCAAAACTGGCGTTCAACACCACAAAAGGAGCAAGGCAGCGTACTCACAGCCCCTGGTGGGTGTTCAATGCCCACTTACTCATGTTGGATGCCAAGCTCAACCCAAAGACTCACAAAGTGGGCCCAGAAGTGGATTTTCACACCTTTAGCTTAGTTTATTTCATTTTTTGTAATTTCTAATTATAATTAATATCTCTATAGGTTTAGTATTAGTAGATATAAAAGGAGAGATCACCATTGTTAAGAATATTCTCTACCACATTCAAACTTTGCACTTTATTTTATGTATAGTATGAGTAACTAAACCTCTTAGGTTAAGGTTAGGAGCTCTGCTGATTCCTATGGATTAATGAAATTACTTTTCTACTTCAATCGATGTTTGATTCCATTCTATGATGCATTGTCGTTCTTCATCCTTATGAATCTCGATTCTACATGAGTTCCTTACGAGTCCTGACCCGGATAGTATTGAGCTACATCTTGAGAATGCATCACGGGTTCCAACAAGTTATCTGGGCTAATTGGGGTATGTGACATAAAACCTTGTTAGTCATGGGTAATTGAGGTTCCTGTAGCTCTAAGGGCTAGAACCATAAGAGCGTCAGTCTTTGATCGGAAGATCCAACCTTTTCTGTGGCGTTTTGAGTAGGATCATCAAGAGATTGAATTGCGTGCGCTTCACCCTTTCCCAGATTGATCTAGTCCGTTCAGATGTTTGGTTTAGACCTGAGTAGATTAATGACCACGACCAATGGCTTAATCACTTACAGCCTTGCCATTGAAGGAATCACTCATCATTGGAGTAGTGAGCATGACGTGTTAATCCAGAAGAAGAAGCATCTCCGAAGCATTAACTAATCTATCATTACTGTCTTTACATCAACTATTTATTACTTTTATTATTTCTCATTTATGCTCCTACAACAAACAACAACCAACTTTCTATTCGCCTGACTAAGATCTACAAGATAACCACAGCTTGCTCAATCCGACAATCCTCGTGGGATTCGACCCTCACTCACCTGAGGTATTACTTGAACGACCTGGTGTACTTGTCGGTTCAGTTGTATGAGTCACAAATTCGCGCACCATGTAACGGCTACCTCCGAAGAAATTGCGCTTTTTCGGGGTCAAATGAAATTTTTATGGAATTTTTAAGAATTTCTATGCACATAAGCACCTCCACTGCACAGGTGCTGCGTCATCAAGTTGCTGAGTCAGCAGCTTGACTACACCAGACACCTCTCCTAATCTAAGCAGGCACGTCACGAAAAGTTGTATTTTTGAGCCACTTCGGACCCGAATTTCAAAATTTTGATTTCCGTGATTAGTCTCATTGTGACGAACCGGTCCCGAATTTCGAGAGACAAATTATATTAATATAATATTCATATATTATTATTTTATTTAGAATATTATATTATTATTTTTTCTACTATGATTAATGTTGATCTATATTTAATAATATAATAACTGAGCTAGAAATCTACCGGTAATCGATAAAACTGACATTCTTAGATGAATTTAGCACTGCTAATGCTTCATCATATATCTTTTATTCTCATGATTATCTAGTTACTAGTGTCATTTACACTAAGTAACTCAATGTTTATCCATTAGTAGTGTAATTACATAAGTTCTAATACATCTAGTTTCAGTAATTATCCTTTCTTAAGATATTTTTACATAAAAATCTTGGATAATTCTTATCTAAAAGCCACGACTTCCTATGTATCATTATTACCATCATTTTTAACTTTCTAAACAAGTAAAATTTTGAAAATCACCATGGGAGAAAATGGAAGAACTTCTGTGAACAACTAAGCTCATTTTTTCGTTCTTTCTCAAACCAAAACCCCTATCAGAAATCTAATCTGACCAAAGTGTTTACATCTTCCTCTTCTTCATTTCTATGTCACTTTTCATGGAGTAAATCAAGGTATGATGGCTGCTCTTCCTCCTTGAAGTTTCAGCCATGGTGGAGAAATCAAGCTAATGATGTTTTCTTCATGTTTTCTCTTAGGAACTCTTGTTCACTCACCATAAGCTCTAAGAAAACATGATTTCTAGCTACTTTAAGGTAAGAAAAACCTTCTTGTCATCATCATGAAGCTTCAGCCTTCATGGTTCATATGGTTCTAAAGTTGTTTTTCATGTTAAAATAGGCATAAAAGTGCTTCTAGAAGCTTGTTTTTGGTACAACTTTGGGCAGCAGCAAAGGAGGTATTATTTGGTAAATTAATCAATGATTGGTTGTGTTCTTGGAGTGCTAAATCTGATCTTGTTTCTTGAGGCTTGATTTTGAGTGTTTGTGAGGTGGTTTGATCATGAAATCTTGTTGTTTAATGCTTGAAAATCAAGTTTATAATGGTTTTAAAGTTGCTATTGTTGCTACTGGAAAACGTGGCTTTCCAGCCATGAAATTCATGATATTTGATGATTATTTTATTTGTATTTTATGGCTGAAATATTGCTCCTTGGTTTGGAAAAATTAGGTACAAATCTGTTACCGAAAAGATTGAAAAACTAGCTGGAAATCAAGTAGAAATCTGATGAACTTTCAAAAAAGTGTTTTTGGTTTTTGAAGGATGTGAAAACATTTATTTTGATGATTTGGGGTCAAAATACAATTATTAAAAAGTTTGGGGTTAAAAATTAATTAATAAGAAGTTAAGGGACTAAAGTACAAATGTTAAAAGTTAAAGGGGTTAAAATACAATTTCCAAAAAGTTCAGGGGTCAAAATAAAATTTTTGAAAGTTGAATAAAATATTATTATTTTAATATTAAAATATTATTTTATTAATAATATTATTTTATTAATAATAGTAAAATATTGATAAAAAGACAGGTTTTTCTAAAAGTCTCAAGAAGGCAGTTTTGAGTTTAGAATTTTCTAATTCTCTTTATTAAACACCTAAGGCAAGGTATAAAAGAAGGTATTGAGGTAGATAAGGGAATGAAAAGGAATAAGAAACTTTTAAACATGTTAGAAAGAAAAGGGGTTAAAAGTTATATAGCAGTATGTTTGACCTTACAGAGTAAGCATAGAATTGTGAAATGAAATCACTGTGATGTTGTGATGCTCAACTTATGATTGCCGAAAGTTTGGTTATGTGTGAATTATGAGCCTTCGAGTGATGCTTGTGAGTATTGTGCAGGGACGCCCGTATTATGCTGTTACTTCCCATACAGGCTGCGGTAAAGAGAGTACCAGCCCTGCAAGCTGAATGCTTGGAAGAGACCTGATTCGCATACCTGTGGTATATTGAGATTTGAGAAAATACCAGCCCTGCAAGTCAAGAGTACTTAGTAGAGGGTATGTGGTACTTAATCTGGGATTAAGTTCTAGGAAGGCCTTATCTGACCTGGAGGTTCGGATTCCGTCGGGTGCGGGTCGAAACCGACAAATGGGCTCATTACCTGCAGTAGGATCAGACATGTATCATACTTGTTTGTGCATAGCTGTGTGATTGCATATTGAGTGTGATTGTGCATATATCTCTTGTTTCTTCTGCTACTTGTGTTTTGGCTTACACTGCTGTTATGTATATATATATATTTATATTTATATTTGACTGAACTTAATAATGATTATGTGATCACGGACATTATAAATGAACTTAATCTTGAAACCCCGACCTTATTAAAAACTCCCCAGTTCTTACCCCCTTACACCTCTACAGATGGAAAATGGAGTCCTATTCTATGAAATTGACCACTCGTATGTGCACGAGGACCCTATATGCGGCGAATATTACATCTATTGTGCAGCTCCTCGTATCCGTAACTATGTAGTACATGGTAGACCTTTTCAGTACCCTATCAGTACTCCTTACTTTGATCCAGACACACCCTATGATTTCCCTCTCTCTTGGTTACAAATTGGCGGACCTGGGATACCTCATCCAGAGGAGCAGATGCCACCTCCACCTGAGCCCCCTTTGCCTGATGAGCCTATACCTGCACAGCATATTCATGAGGCACCTCTTGCACCTTTTATACTTGATGAGTAGGGTGTTCCCATGTTGCCACCAGAGCTTGATCCTTTACCTAAGCCGATCGAGCCACCTGCTTTTGATTAGCAGCAGGAGCACGAGTATGATCAGATTATGGAGGCGCCACCCCCTTCTCCTGACTGCATTTTGTTTGATAGCCATCTTTTTATGGTTCCTGTGGCTAGCAGCAGCTCCTCCGCTATTGCTCCGATAGTTAAAGAGGACGAAGAAGAAGAAGAAGATCTGGAGGAAGATCCCAACATCATAGTCATCTCTTCCGACAGCGATGAGCCAGGCGAGGCACCGGCAGATGGGCATCACCACTCGCCCGGTGGTCTTTCGTGAGGTGTTTTTGGATCAGTGCTGAGGAGACTTTTTGAGACGTCCAATCTAACTCCGGTACCCTAGAGTGTCTCCCTCTTTTTTGTTAGCATGCTTAGAGGGAATAGACATATCATAGAGTTAGGCTAGCCTGGGTACCAGCTTAGGGGCTTTTTGGATAAGCCAGGCCCTAGGACGTCTTATGTACATATATGTATATATTATATGTGTTACTAACTGATGGGTGCTGTATTATAGCTCTGTACTGATATAACTGAGCCACTTCTGTATCATGATGTATATAATAGTGTGTTGTTTTATATTCTGTTGTCTTTTATTTCATGTATGTGAATGTTTAATTACTCCTTGATTTATGAAATATATGCGACTTTAAACTGTTTTTGTTTTAAAAAAAATTACTCGTAAAATTCACGGGGTATTAACAGCGAACAGGCTTATATTTATTAATTAATAATATATAAAGGAAAGACAAATTGGTAACGTTCAATTTCTAGTATGCTCTAGACATGCTAGGAGTTGGCCTCTTACACACCACAGTCCTTAAGAACAAAATTTATAGCATGAATATCATCAAATTTCATCAAATTTTCACCAAAATTTTAACAAGAATCACTCATATAAATAATCAATTTCAAGCATAACAAAACCATATCGTAATCACAAAATTGAAATACAATTAATCAAGATTAATTTCATCAAATCATACATTGATTTGCTGCTCCTAATTTCGGTTGCTTCCTAAGGTGTTCTTTAAGCACTTTTTCCTCCTAAAACACATCAAGAATAACTTTGAATCCATAAAACCTCAACTGACTGAACCTTAATCAACATGTTAGGAAGGGATTTCTCCCTTTAAACGTGCTAGAAATGGAAGATTCTTGGCTCACAAATCAAGCTAAGCAAGAGATCTAAGGAAGGACATCATGAAAACACATGTTTAACATGGTTTTCCTTGAAAACCGAATTGAAGAGGGAGGGAGACAGTCATCTAACCTGATTTCCAACCTTGATAAGTTACATGGTTATGAAGATAAAGAAGAGAGGATCATTTTGGTTGGATTGAAATTTTGATTTGAGTTTTAGTTCAGAAGAAATCAAACTTTGAAGATTTAAGTGTCATGAAAGTTTCTCTCTTTTTTCTCTTGTAATTTTTGGCCAAATGGAGCAAATGACCAACCTTGGAGTGTCTTGGGGGTGTAGGGTGAGCTTTGATTGGCTGTCTTGGATGTGGATTAAAATAATATTAAAGTATCTCAGGTGTATAATTACTAAAACTAGATGTATTAGAACACACACTTAACAACACTCTAGAGAATAATATTTGAGCTACTAGTATATATGACACTAGTAACATGATTAACATGAGAATAAAAGGTATATGATGTAACATTAGCATTGCTAAAGTCATCAGAGAGTGATGCTGTTAACCTACACCAGAAGATTGTGAACCCGGTTAAACCGATCTCCTATTTTTAACTAAAACAGATCAAATAATATTATAATATTATTCAAGCATCTCAAATATTAATATAATAGTAATGTTATATTACTATTTCTGGCTTAGATATGTGATGCCAGGTGGTGGACGAAATTGTGATCACATCAATGTAGTATTCTTTGTTGTTGTATGGAATCATTATTATGGCACTTATGTGTGGACACAACTCCGTTCAACTAACCAGCAAGTGTACTGGGTCGTCCAAGTAATACCTTACGTGAGTAAGGGTCGATCCCACAGAGATTGTTGGTATGAAGCAAGCTATGGTCACCTTGTAAATCTCAGTTAGGCAAATTAAATTGGTTTATGGATTTCAAAAATTAATAATAAAAAGAAAATAAAAAGGGATAGAAATACTTATGTAAATCAAGAGTGGGAATTTCAGATAGGCGTATGGAGATGCTGTGCTCCTCTTGAAACTCTACTTCACTACTCACTCTTCCAATCCTTCTTACTCCTTTCCATGGCAAGCTGTATGTAAGGCATCACCATCATCAATGGCTACTTTTAATCCTCTCGGGAAAATGGTCCTATGCGCTGTCACTGCACGGCTAATCGTCTAGAGGCATCACCCTTGTTGATAGCTACATCCCATCCTCTCAGTGAAAATGGTCCAAATGCTCTGTCACAGCACGGCTAATCATCTGTCGGTTCTCAATCAGGTTGGAGTAGAATCCATTGATTCTTTTGCGTTTGTCACTAACGCCCAGCCTTCAGGAGTTTGAAGCTCGTCACAGTCATTCAATACCGGAATCCTACTCGGAATACCACAGACAAGGTTAGACTTTCCGGATTCCCAGGATCCTACTCGGAATACCACAGACAAGGTTAGACTTTCCGGATCCCCATGAATGCCGCCATCTATCTAGCTTATACCACGAAGATTCTGTTGGGGAATCTAAGAGATATGCGCCCGGCCTAGAGTAGAACGGAAGTGGTTGTCAATCACGCGCGTTCATAGGTGACAATGATGATGAGTGTCATGGATCATCACATTCATCAAAGTTAAGTGCAATGTATATCTTGGAATAAGAATAAAAGAGAATTGAATAGAAGGTAATAGTAATTGTATTGAAACTTGAGGTACAGCAGAGCTCCACACCCTTAATCTATGGTGTGCAGAAACTCCACTGTTGAAAATACATAAGTAAAAGGTTCAGGCATGGCCGAATGGCCAGCCCCCAAAACGTGATCACAGGATTCAAATTACAATCCAGGATGAGATTATGATAGTAAAAAGTTCTATTTATAATAAACTAGCTCCTAGGATTTACATGAGTAAGTAATTGATGCATAAATCCACTTCCGGGGCCCACTTGGTGTATGTTTGGGCTGAGCTTGATCTATCCACGAGCTGAGGCTTCTCTTGGAGTTGAACTCCAAGTTATGACGTGTTTTGGGCGTTCAACTCCAGACAGCAGCATGTACTTAGCGTTCAACGCCAAGTTACGTCGTCAATTTCCGAATAAAGTATAAACTATTATATATTGCTGGAAAGCCCTGGATGTCTACTTTTCAATGCCGTTGAGAGCGCGCCATTTGGAGTTTTGTAGCTCCAGAAAATCGATTTTGAGTGCAGGGAGGTCAGATTCCAACAGCATCAGCAGTCCTTTTGTCAGCCTTTTTCAGAGTTTTGCTCAAGTCCCTCAATTTCAGCCAGAATTTACCTGAAATTATAGAAAAACACACAAACTCATAGTAAAATCCAGAAATGTGAATTTAACATAAAAACTAATGAAAACATCCCTAAAAGTAGCTTGAACTTACTAAAAACTACCTAAAAATAATGCCAAAAAGCGTATAAATTATCCGCTCATCACAACACCAAACTTAAATTGTTGCTTGTCCCCAAGCAACTGAAAATCAAATAGGATAAAAAGAAGAGAATATACTATAAATTCCAGAATATCAATGAATATTAATTATAATTAGATGAGCGGGACTTGTAACTTTTTGCTTCTGAACAATTTTGGCATCTCACTTTTTCCTTTGAAGTTCTGAATGATTGGCTTCTCTAGGAACTTAGAATTTTGGATAGTGTTATTGACTTTCCTAGTTAAGCATGTTGATTCTTGAACACAGCTACTTATGAGTCTTGGTCGTGGCCCTAAGCACTTTGTTTTCTAGTATTACCACCGGAGACATAAATGCCACTGACACATAACTGGGTGAACCTTTTCAGATTGTGACTCAGCTTTGCTAGAGTCCCCAATTAGTGGTGTCCAGAGCTCTTAAGCACACTCTTTTTGCTTTGGATCATGACTTTAACCACTCAGTCTCAAGCTTTTCACTTGGACCTGCATGACACAAGCACATGGTTAGGGACAGCTTGGTTTAGCCGCTTAGGCCTGGATTTTATTTCCTTGGGCCCTCCTATCCATTGATGCTCAAAGCCTTGGATCCTTTTTACCCTTGCCTTTTGGTTTTAAGGGCTATTGGCTTTTTCTGCTTGCTTTTTTCTTTTTCTTTCTATTTTTTTGCCACTTTTTTTCTTTTTTTTTTCGCAAGCTTCTTCTTTTTCACTGCTTTTTCTTGCTTCAAGAATCAATTTCATGATTTTTCAGATCATCAATAACATTTCTCTTTGTTCATCATTCTTTCAAGAGCCAACAATTTTAACATTCATAAACAACAAGATCAAAAGACATATGCACTGTTTAAGCATTCATTCAAAAAACAAAAAGTATTGTCACCACATCAATATAATTAAACTAAATTCAAGGATAAATTCGAAATTCATGCACTTCTTGTTCTTTTGAATTAAAACATTTTTCATTTAAGAGAGGTGAAGGATTAATGGAATTTATTCATAGCTTTAAGACATAGTTACTACATACTAATGATCATGAAGTAAAGACACAAAACATAGATAAACACAACATTAAAAACCGAAAAGCAGAAAGACATAAGAACAAGGAATGAATCCACCTGAGTGAGGGTGGCGCCTTCTTGAAGGTCCAATGGTGCTCTTTGAGCTCCTCTATGTCTCTTCCTTGCTTCTGTTGAATGATTCCTAGTAATTTTGGTGTTCCTACCCTTAGTTGCTTCCAATATTTGTGTGGAGGACAATTTATCCCCTGAGGTATCTCAGGGATCTCTTGATTTGCAGCCACATATTCTAGCACTGAGCTATAAACCCTTTACATGAGTCTTTCTATCTCCCATGACTCAGAGGTGGAAGCTTTTGTCTTCCCTTTTTTTTTTGAATATCTCTGGCCGTAGGTGCCATTAATGGTTATGGAAAAGCAAAAAGCTATGCTTTTACCACACCAAACTTAGAAAATTGCTCGCCCTCGAGCAAGAGAAGAAAGAAGAGATGAAGAAGAAGAAGAAGATATGGAGGAAATGGAGGCATGTGTGTAGTCGGCTATATGGGTGGGTTTGGGTGGGAAAGAGTTTTGAATTTTGAGGGTGGGTGGGGTTTATGGGGAAGAGTGGATAGAAGTGAGTGGTGAATGAAAAACAGAAGGGATGACCATGAATGGAGAGAGAGAGGGCGAGGTAGGTGGATCCTGTGAGGTACACAGATCCTGAGGTGTCAAGGAATTCCATCCCTGCACCAAATAGGCATGTAAAATGCCTTTGCACACCATTCTGGCGTTTAAACGCCCATTGGTGCACATTCTGGGAGTTCAACGCCCATGTAAAGCATGTTTCTGGCGTTGAACGCCAGTTTCATGCTTGTTACTGGCGTTCAGCGCCAGCTTTTCTTCTCTAGGCACATTCCTGGCGTTCAGCGCCAGAATGTTGCTTGTTTCTGGCGTTCAGCGCCAGAATGGTGCTCTGTTCTGGCGTTGAACGCCGGCCAGATGCATCTTACTGGCGTTGAACGCCAGCCTGTGTGTCCTCCAGGGTGTGATTTTTTTCTTCTGGTGTTTTTGATTCTGTTTTTAATTTTTATGATTTTTTCGTGACTCCTCATGATCATGTACCTAATAAAACATAAAATAACTATAAAAATAAAAATTAGATAAATAAAATTGGGTTGCCTCCCAACAAGCGCTTCTTTAATGTCAATAACTTGACAGTGGCCCTCATGGAGCCACAAGGTGATCAGGTCAATGTTGTGTAGTCCCAACACCAAACTTAGAGTTTGGATATGGGATCTTAACACCAAACTTAGAGTTTGGTTGTGGCCTCACAACACCAAACTTAGAGTTTGACTGTGGGGCTCTTCTTGACTCTGAACTGAGAGAAGCTCTTCATGCTTACTCTCTTTTGTCACAGAGGGATGGCCATGTGCCTTAAACACAAGGTAGTCCCCATTCAATTGAATGACTAATTCACCTCTGTTGACATCTATCACAGCTTCTGCTGTGGCTAGGAAAGGTCTTCCAAGGATGATGCATTCATCCTCTTCCTTCCTAGTATCTAAGATTATCAAATCAGCAGGGATGTAAAGGCCTTCAACCTTTACTAACACGTCCTCTACTATTCCATAAGCTTGTCTCAATGACTTGTCTGCCAATTGTAATGAGAACAAGGCAGGCTGTACCTCAATGATCCCCAGCTTCTCCATTACAGAGAGTGGCATAAGATTTATCCCTGACCCCAGATCACATAGAGCTTTTTCAAAGGTCATGGTGCCTATAGTACAAGGTATTAGGAACTTGCCAGGATCTTGTTTCTTTTGAGGTAGAGTTTTCTGAATCCATGTATCTAGTTCACTAATGAGCAAGGGAGGTTCACTTTCCCAAGTCTCATTACCAAACAACTTGGCATTCGGCTTCATGATAGCTCCTAAATATTGAGCAACCTGCTCTCCAGTAACATCTTCATTCTCTTCAGAGGAAGAATAGTCTTCAGAGCTCATGAATGGCAGAAGGAGATTTAATGGAATCTCTATGGTCTCCATATGAGCCTCATATTCCTTTGGATCCTTAATAGGAAACTCCTTCTTGCTTGAGGGACGTCCCAGGAGGTCTTTCTCACTAGGATTTTCGTCCTCCTCCTCCCTTGTGCATTCGGCCATATTGACTATATCAATGGCCTTGCACTCTCCTTTTGGATTCTCTTCTGTATTGCTTGGGAGAATACTGGGAGGAGTTTCAATAACTTTCTTACTCAGCTGGCCCACTTGTGCCTCCAGATTTCTAATGGAGGATCTTGTTTCACTCCACGAAACTGAAAGTGGCCTTTGACAGATCAGAGACTATATTGGCTAAATTAAAAGTGTTTTGTTCAGAATTCTCTATCTGTTGCTGAGAAGATGATGGATATGGCTTGCTATTGCCCAGCCTATTGCGTCCACCATTGTTAAAGCCTTGTTGAGGCTTTTGTTGATCCTTCCATGAGAAATTTGGATGATTTCTCCATGATGGGTTATAGGTGTTTCCATAAGGTTCACCCATATAATTAACCTCTGCCATGGCAGGGTTCTCAGGATCATAAGCTTCTTCAGAAGCTGCCTCTCTAGTACTGTTGGATGCATGTTGCCATCCATTCAGATTTTGAGAGATCATGTTGACCTGTTGAGTCAACACTTTGTTCTGAGCCAATATGGCATTCAGAGCATCAATTTCAAGAACTCCTTTCTTCTGAGGTATCCCATTATTCACAGAATTCCTCTCAGAAGTGTACATGAATTGGTTGTTTGCAACCATGTCAATGAGTTCTTGAGCCTCTTCAGGCATTTTCTTTAGGTGAATAGATCCACCTGCAGAATGGTCCAGTGACATTTTCGAAAATTCAGAGAGGCCATAATAGAATATATCTAATATGGTCCATTCTGAAAACATGTCAGATGGACATCTTTTGGTCAGCTGCTTGTATCTTTCCCAAGCTTCATAGAGGGATTCACCATCTTTTTGTTTGAAGGTTTGAACATCCACTCTTAGCTTGCTCAGCTTTTGAGGAGGAAAGAATTTGTCCAAGAAGGCAGTGACCAGCTTATCCCAGGAGTCCAGGCTATCCTTAGGTTGTGAATCCAACCATATTCTAGCTCTGTCTCTTACAGCAAAAGGGAAAAGCATGAGTCTGTAGACTTCAGGATCAACTCCATTCGTCTTTACAGTCTCACAGATCTGCAAGAACTCAGTTAAAAACTGATAAGGATCTTCAGATGGGAGTCCATAAAACTTGCAGTTTTGTTGCATTAAAGCAACTAGCTGAGGTTTCAGCTCAAAGTTGTTGGCTCCAATGGCAGGAATGGAGATGCTTCTTCCATCAAATTTGGACGTTGGTTTTGTGAAGTCACCAAACATTCTCCTTGCATTATTATTATTTTCGGCTGCCATCTCCTTCTCTTGTTCGAAAATTTCTGAAAGGTTACCTTTAGAATAATGTAATTTAGTTTCTCTTAGTTTTCTTTTCAGAGTCCTTTCAGGTTCAGGATCAATTTCAACAAGAGTGCCTTTTTCCCTGTTCCTGCTCATATGAAAGAGAAGAAAATAAGAAAAGAAGAGGAATCCTCTATGTCACAGTATAGAGATTCCTTTATGTTAGTAGTAGAAGAAGAAAGGGGTAGAAGAGTGAAGAAGGATGGGTTCGGATATTTAGATGAAGAGAGGTGAAGAGAAGTGTTAGTAAATAAATAATTAAATAGAATAAGAAAAGAGAAGGGAAATTTCGAAAACAATTTTGAAAAAAGAGGTTAGTAATTTTCGAAAATTAAAGATAAAATATAATTGAAATTAAAACATGAAACAATTAGTTAATTAAAAAGAATTTTTTAAAAAAGGGGTGAGATATTTTCGAAAATTGAAGAGGGAAAAGTAGTTAGATGGTCTTGAAAAAGATAAGAAACAAACAAAAAGTTAGTTAGTTGATTGAAAAAGATTTTAAAATCAAATTTGAAAAAGATAAGAAGATAAGAAGTTAGATAAGATATTTTGAAATCAAATTTTTTTTTTTAAAAAGATAAAATTTTGAGAAGGATAAGATAAAAAGATAAGATAAAAATTTTAATAAAAAGATATTTTGAAAAAGATTTAATTTTTAAAATGACTTGACTAACAAGAAACTACAAGATAAGATTCTAGAACTTAAAGATTGAACCTTTCTTAACAAAAAAGTAACAAACTTCAAATTTTTGAACCAATCACATTAATTGTTAGCTAATTTTCGAAAATTAGATGTAAAGATAAGAAAAAGATTTTGAAAATATTTTGAAAAAGATTTTTGAAATTTTCGAAAAATAGAAAAAAAAATGAAAAAGATATGATTTTTGAAAAAGATTTTGAAAAAGATAAGATTTTTAAAATTTGAAATTTTGACTTGACTTGTAAGAAACAACTAATTTTAAAAATTTTTGACCAAGTCAACCCAAAATTTCGAAAATTTGGAGGGAAATAAGGAAAAGATATTTTTTTTATTTTTGAATTTTTAATTATGAGAGAGAAAAACAACAAAAATACTCAATGCATGAAATTTTTAGATCAAAACAATGAATGCTTGCAAGAATGCTATGAATGTCAAGATGAACACCAAGAACACTTTGAAGATCATGATGAACATCAAGAACATATTTTTGAAAAATTTTTAATGCAAAGAAAACACGCAAGACACCAAACTTAGAAATCTTTAATGCATGGACTCTAACAAACGAAAAATGCATATGGAAAACAACAAACAACACAAAACAAGAAAACATCAAGATCAAACAAGAAGACTTGTCAAGAACAACTTGAAGATCATGTAGAACACCATGAATGCATGAAATTTTCGAAAAATGCAAAAAATTTTTAAAGCATGCAATTGACACCAAACTTAAAAATTGACTCAAGACTCAAACAAGAAACACAAAATATTTTTGGTTTTTATGATTTTATGATTTTTTTTGTATTTTTATTAATTTTTTTTCGAAAATATTTTTGGAAAAACGAAAAAGAAAAGAAAAATTTTGAAAAAGTTTTTGAAAAGAAAATTACCAAATCTGAGCAACAAGATGAACCGTCAGTTGTCCATACTCGAACAATCCCCGGCAACGGCGCCAAAAACTTGGTGGACGAAATTGTGATCACATCAATGTAGTATTCTTTGTTGTTGTATGGAATCATTATTATGGCACTTATGTGTGGACACAACTCCGTTCAACTAACCAGCAAGTGTACTGGGTCGTCCAAGTAATACCTTACATGAGTAAGGGTCGATCCCACAGAGATTGTTGGTATGAAGCAAGCTATGGTCACCTTGTAAATCTCAGTTAGGCAGATTAAATTGGTTTATGGATTTCGAAAATTAATAATAAAAAGAAAATAAAAAGGGATAGAAATACTTATGTAAATCAAGAGTGGGAATTTCAGATAGGCGTATGGAGATGCTGTGCTCCTCTTGAAACTCTACTTCACTACTCACTCTTCCAATCCTTCTTACTCCTTTCCATGGCAAGCTGTATGTAGGGCATCACCATCATCAATGGCTACTTTTAATCCTCTCGGGAAAATGGTCCTATGCGCTGTCACTGCACGGCTAATCGTCTGGAGGCATCACCCTTGTTGATAGCTACATCCCATCCTCTCAGTGAAAATGGTCCAAATGCTCTGTCACAGCACGGCTAATCATCTGTCGGTTCTCAATCAGGTTGGATTAGAATCCATTGATTCTTTTGCGTTTGTCACTAACGCCCAGCCTTCAGGAGTTTGAAGCTCGTCACAGTCATTCAATACCGGAATCCTACTCGGAATACCACAGACAAGGTTAGACTTTTCGGATTCCCAGGATCCTACTCGGAATACCACAGACAAGGTTAGACTTTCCGGATCCCCATGAATGCCGCCATCTATCTAGCTTATACCACGAAGATTCTGTTGGGGAATCTAAGAGATATGCGCCCGGCCTAGAGTAGAACAGAAGTGGTTGTCAATCACGCGCATTCATAGGTGACAATGATGATGAGTGTCACGGATCATCACATTCATCAAAGTTAAGTGCAACGTATATCTTGGAATAAGAATAAAAGAGAATTGAATAGAAGGTAATAGTAATTGTATTGAAACTTGAGGTACAGCAGAGCTCCACACCCTTAATCTATGGTGTGCAGAAACTCCACTGTTGAAAATACATAAGTAAAAGGTTCAGGCATGGCCGAATGGCCAGCCCCCAAAACGTGATCATAGGATTCAAATTACAACCCAGGATGAGATTATGATAGTAAAAAGTTCTATTTATAATAAACTAGCTCCTAGGGTTTACATGAGTAAGTAATTGATGCATAAATCCACTTCCGGAGCCCACTTGGTGTATGTTTGGGCTGAGCTTGATCTATCCACGAGCTGAGGCTTCTCTTGGAGTTGAACTCCAAGTTATGACGTGTTTTGGGCGTTCAACTCCAGACAGCAGCATATACTTTTCAACGCCGTTGAGAGCGCGCCATTTGGAGTTTTGTAGCTCCAGAAAATCCATTTTGAGTGCAGGGAGGTCAGATTCCAACAGCATCAGCAGTCCTTTTGTCAGCCTTTTTCAGAGTTTTGCTCAAGTCCCTCAATTTCAGCCAGAATTTACCTGAAATTACAGAAAAACACACAAACTCATAGTAAAGTCCAGAAATGTGAATTTAACATAAAAACTAATGAAAACATCCCTAAAAGTAGCTTGAACTTACTAAAAACTACCTAAAAACAATGACAAAAAGCGTATAAATTATCCGCTCATCACCAGGGCATCTAGGCCAGTTTCACTTACCTTTTCTTTACTGTTTTAAGGTAGTTTCATGCATTTTCTTAGTGAATAAGGCAAGTTTTGGATGAAAATACACTTACACCTTGATTCAAGCAACTATTGTGAATTTCACATGATTTCATGAGGATTTTGTTAGAATTGAATGATAAATTGATGATACATAATCTCATGACTTTGGCTAGAGCTTTGATGCACTTTATTTGTTTGATTTCAGGACAAAGCAAGGAAGAACCACGTTAGTACTCACGTTAATATAGTTAACGTGACCACTAACGTGGAATGGTAAATAGCTTGCAACGTTAAGGGGAAAAGTGATCACCAATAACGCCCGCGAAGCCATCACAAACCCACGTTAATTGCCACGTTAACTAAGTTAACGTGGTAGTTAACGTGGAGACAAAAGAAAGCTCCAACGTTAGTAGTAAACGTCAACACCACTAACGTTCCAAGAATTGGCAATGAGCCACGTTAAGAGTCACGTTAACTTAGTTAACATGAACTCTAACGTGGAAGAGAGGAACAATGCCAACGTTAGTGACACTCACCTTTGTCACTAACATTGGATCAACTAGCATTGCCCACGTTAGTGGTCACGTTAAGACCACTAACGTGAAAGCTAACGTAGAGCTGAGATTGATGAGCCAACGTTAGTGACACTCACCTTTGTCACTAACGTTGGAAGATGGCATTACTACCACGTTAGTGGCCATGTTAACTTAGTTAACGTGAGCTCTAACATGGAGAGTAGGGGCACTTTGAGCGTTAGTGACAAAGGTAAGTGTCACTAACGCTCTCGAAGGTGAGGCATAACCATGTTAAGAGCCACGTTAGTTACACTAACGTGAACTCTAACGTAGGGACAAAGGGCATAAGGCAACGTTAATGGGAAAGGTGAGTCCCAATAACGCTTGCGAAGGGTTATAAGCCAACGTTATTGGGAAAGGTGAGTCCCAATAACGCTAGCGAAGATTTACAAGGCAACGTTAGTGGTCACGTTAGTGCCACTAACGTTGGAGTTAACGTAGGCTATATGGGGTTGGAACGTTAGTGAAAATTGTGTGCCACTAACGTTCTCGAACCCACAATGTCACTTAACGTTAACTTCACTAACGCCCATGCCTAATTCATACTTCTCTGCAAGCTGGGCCCACTAAAGATTGGAACTGCTTCAACTCAAGATCCAAAGCCTACATCCAAGACTTAAAGAACTCACTAGAAGATCAAGAGGAGTAGTTTTCTGCACTTTTAGCTGGGATGTATTATTTTCTGCCATTTTTCATTTCTAGAGCTATGAACAACTAAACCCCTTTCATTGGGTTATGGAGCTCTATTGTAATTTGATGAATCAATTATAGTTTTCATTCTCTTCTTCTTTCTTCTCTTTTGATTTACTAGAAAGCTTTCAATCTTAATTCAATTGGTTAGTTGTCTTTGAAAAGAAACTCTCCATAATTGGATCTCCTCTGAGCCTTGGAAAAGGGATGAGGAGATCATGCTAGAAATGCTTTCTCATGTTGGACCAAATTGGGGTCTGGGCGGATATAGTGACATGTAATCCTCCCAACACTTTGATTTGGAAATACATGTGGTATAATCAGTGACCATACTTCATCTCTTCCCATGAGCAATTAAATCAAGAAATTGGGCAATTGTTCAAGCTTAGAGAGATTTGATTACCAAGAAATTGGAATCTAATCACCTAAGATTGCCAAGGAGATCAATAGATGCATTGATTGAGGAAGAGATGAAAATGAACTTGATCCGGAGAATACAACATCTCCTGAGCCCAATGAATTCCCCATTTCTGATCTTACCCATTCTCTTTATTTTCTGTCATTTATTTTCATGCTCATTACCCCAAATCCCTATTTAAGATTCTGCACTTTATTTTCTACTATTTACTTTTCCGCCATTTAATTTTCTGCAATTCTCAAACTACACTCTGTTTAGCTCAACTAGCATACTCTTCCAACTAAAGTTGCTTGACCAATAATCCCTGTGGGATTCGACCTCATTCTATTGTGAGTTTTTACTTGACGACAAATTTGGTATACTTGCCGAAGGGAAATTTGTTGAGAGACAAGTTTTCACGCATCAATATGACATAATGATAATGAGAATTGAAAATCTTGATGATATAGCAAAGGTATTCCCTTCGCTGATCTTCCAGAAAACTCTGTATCTTCAGAAAACAGGTTTCATGCCAAGGAAGAAGGAGAAAAGAAATGAAACCCTCCTCCAAAAATTCAATTCCACGTAACTTTCAATCCGGAGCTTCGATTGACGAGCCGTCAGCGGCCACACGTTCATCTTGGAATTCTCTACAAAACCCACTGAACAATTCAGTAAGGGAATCAAATTTTCTCACCCAATTCTCCCCTTTTCAGTTTGTGATTTTGGGTTTTGGTAATTGAGAGATTTTGTGGTTTTGATGATTTAGGGGTACTCTAGCGGTGAATAATCACTGGATTTTGTCTATTTGACTTGGGGATAACGGTAAGGAAGCACTAATCCTTGTGAATTGGTGATTTAGTGAGCTCAATGTTGATTATTGTGATATTGTATGAATTAGATCATGTATTTTGTTGAATTAGAGTTAAATTGGTGGATATTGGGAACTTGGAATTGAATCCTATGAGCTGAAATTCAATTAGTGAGGAGTTGGAGCTTTGGAGCTTGAGGAACGGTGGATAATTGAGGTGTTCTAGGCTTAGGGAGGAATCGGCCAAAGTATGATTTTGATTTTTTATAGTTAATGTTTAATGCCACGTGAAAACTTAGGCTGTAAGGCCTTAAGATAGGAATGAACCGAATGAATTATTGATGGATTATGTATATGGTATATGATGTGTGTATAAAAGATGAATGAATTTGTATGAGTTGGATTATGATTCTGATGAGTATAAATTAATGATGATTGTTGATGTGTTGAAGGTTGATGGTAGGTTTGTGAAATTGAATTGAACTGATTGGTTGAGAAATATGTAGTTTGTTTTTATAAAAGAATTAATATTGGAACTGTTTTGATTTTGAAATTATTTGATACTATGAATGATTTGAATGACCAAGAGGTGTTTAGTTTGGTGGTCGGGACCTTTGAAGGGTGGCAGAAGTCCAAGTTTTAGAGGAGATATTGCCGAAAGTTTTATGAAAATAGGAGACTTTATTTGAAGTGGTTATTTAGAAAGATTTGAATTTTTATGGATTTTATAATTTAATTTTGAGTTATTAAAAAAAAGAAGAAATTACATTTTGAATTTGATTTATTTAAAAAAGAATAAATTATATTTTAAGTCTGAATTATTGATGAACAGAATGAGAGGAATAATGATGGTTGAAAAAGAATGAAGAACGAAAAGATTATGATTTAAAGTATGATTTTTGAATGAAATTGAAAGATAATTGAGTGAGAGATTGAGTTTGAATGAAGGATAAGGAGGATTGATATTGAAGTACGATATTTGAATGAATTGAATTATTATGAAATGTATGTGAACGGGCAAGAGGCGGTGGCATTGTCCACCCACTCTGGGTCAATGATAAAGTTGTATGAGATATGATTGAGGATGAGGTTGGCTATGAGGAAGAGGAAGGTTGAGGACTGAGTTTGATTATGAATTTGAATGAATATGAATAAATTGTAATGATAATGAGAATGAATTTCTGAATGTGACTCCGGGTAAGATGCAGTAGTGTTATCCACTTGTTCCAAAAAAGTTCGAGGCTTTTTGCAAGATGAAAGGGCTGAGTTCTGTTGCCGCTTGCTCTGGGTTGAGAACTATAACACCACCTGGATAAGAGGCAGGGTGAAGTTGTCCCCTGCTTTAGGTACGCGAGTAAGATGTAAGGGTTGCGGCATTATCCCACTTGCTCCGTGTTTAGTGTTCTGTCCAGGGTTAGCTACCGGATATGTCGGATTTGGCTTTATAACCGACAGATGAAACTAATCGGCCATACGGGAGGCATACATCATATGCATATGTGTGTTTTGATTGATCGTGTATTAATTCGACTTGCCTATGTGATTATTATGCTTACCTGCTATAATTGCCAACTACTGTATCTGTATCCTACTTGTGTTTGCTTTGTCTGTATTGCTTGTCTATGCACCGAAGTTTTGGAGGAATGGAGGAAACAGAAAATGAAGGATTGGACCACCAATTAGATTGGAGGAGACAGAGAGTGAATTGTAGGGTTAGCGTTTAATGTGACAGAAAGTGAATTGTAGAATTAGAGATAGATTAAGACATGGATACCCTAGTGAGTTTTACCAAATTTATGGTTTGGTTTATTCCTTTAAGTTTATATCTGAATGACGGAGTTCTAGGATTGCCTTTGGCTTTCCCGAGACCTTTTATATTAACAATGTGGGTACCTTTACCATGCTGAGAACCTCCAGTTCTCATTCCATACATGTTGTTATTTTTCAGATGCAGGTTAGGAGGTATCTCACTGAGCATTTTGGAGACTCTGTGGAAGCAAAGAACTCTGGAGACTTAAGGGTTGTATTTTATTTGTTTATATATGTACATAGATTCTCCATCTTGTATTTTATGCTTGTTCCTCTTAAAGGATGACTTGGAGAAACAGGTTGTCAGTTTTACGAGTCTGGGATATTTTGGTTATATGTATGTATATATGTATACTCTGGCCAGCCTTTGTTTCGCAGGTCGAGTTCAGAGCTTGATATTTGTATTTTGGAATTCTAATCTATGTTTATGGTCTTTTAGCTTTACTTTCGATCTTGCTTATCCATCTACGCATATCTTTCGTGAGCGACGCAATTTTTGTTTCGATTTTGCTTAACTTTTTTTTCAAGGTTACTAGTTATAATTTTTTTCAACTATATCTATGTATTTATCTTATTTTAGAGGTCGTAGTATCTCACCACCCATGATTTACATCCTAGGCATAAAGCTCTGTGTGGTAGGGTGTTACAAAAGAGGCAGAATCCGATGGGAAGGCAAGAAGCAACAACATCATGGGTGTGTCAAAGTTAGTAGTAGTAGTGGTCCTTACCCTCACTTTGTATATACTTTTAGAGGGCTAATATTGATACAAGTTAGCACAGGTCCTAGAGTAGGGTGGCTCTTGTTAAGATGGTTCCTGTTAGTATAAGTACCGAAGTCTATAAATATTTAATATAAATAAGTAATGATGTATTTTTGTATAAACTGGTGATGTAATAAACTGAATTTCTGGGCATATATGTATGATATTACTATGATTTTTTATATTTGTATGCTTCGTGTATTATTTGCCTAACTCATGTTTCTGACTAACATGCCATATCAATAAGCAATATAAGATCATATTTATATATTTGATATATGGTCTAGAGTCCCTAAGATAAGATGAATAGTAACATCTAGCCACTAATATTGGTCATGACATACATGCTAGGAATTAGATTGTTACACATCCTATAAGGTTACTTATATGGTTGCCGATAAAGCTTTCTATATGCATTACCGTTATTGTTTTCTAAATGATGCATGATTAAAGGGTTTCCATTTAATCTCATTATATTTAACTTTACTAGGTTGCTAAATAGGTCTACTAGTTTTCTTAGTTTTCATGAATGTACTAGCTTTATTAGGATCATAACCTAAGCTTTCTTTATCCCTAGAATATTTTTGGCTACTAAGAAACTTGTTTAGATTCTTATATGATGCACTAAACTTAGATAAATTACTCTTAAGTTTTTCTATTTCCTTAAGATGATCATCAATACAAGATTCATATGATGAATTTTGATTTTCACATATTTGTTTATTAAGAGTTCTGTTTTCATTTTTCAAAACATTAATTTCTTTTTGAAGTTCTAAATACTTTGTTTTATATAGAAAATTCTTTGACAAAATTTCTGAAATCTTCATATAATTCATCATTAAAGTTAAATGAACTTACCTGATCATTATATTCTTTTTTTTCCACGAGACAAAGGTTTGCGATTTCTTCTTCATCTTCAAAGTGTACAGATCATAGTCATTCTCCCATGAGATATATGCTCATTGTTTCTTCTTCTTTTTCTTCTCTTTTTCGCTGTATTCTTTCAAAATCAACTTTGAAGCAAAGGTTACGTTGTCTCTTTCATCTTCATCATTCGTGGAGGTGAAGGATTTTGCATCATTCTCTCATGATACATAGGCTTGTTGCTTTTTCTTTATCTTCTTATACTGCTTTCCTTTTGTAAGAATTGGACATTTTGCTTTTATATATCCAATCTCATTGCATTCAAAGCACTTTAGCTCTTTTGTCTTGGATTGTCCTTTGAAGATGATTTTCTCTTCTCAATAATCTTATATAACGTCGTTAACAACCGTGTAAGCTCTTCTTTTTCATTGTCTTCATCATCATCTTCATTTTTTTGTTAAGATGTTGCCTTTAATGCTAAGCTTTTTTTTCTTCATTTCCTCTCCATATAATTTATTAAAAAAAGTAATCTCATATATAATTAGATTACCTCTCAATCGATCATAGATGAGTTCTTCAAAGTCTCGTCCTTCTTGAATTGCATTTACTTTGGAATCTCAGGAATGTGTAAGACTCCTTAGTATCTTGCTCACAATATCTCTTTTAGAAATTTTTTTTTCCAACCAAATCAAGTTTATGATGATATTTGAGAATCTCCCAAACATATCTTCAATCTTTTCATTATCTATCAGTTGGAATAACTCATACTTGTGAGCTAATTTATCAGATTTAGATTGTTTGACATGATTAGTTCTTTCGTATGTTATGCTAAGTTTATCCCAAATTTTCTTGATTTTTTTGCACATAGATATCTTCATATAGTCATTTTATGTAATACTTACAATGAAGATAGTTTATAGCTTTATGGTTAAATGAGACTTTTTTGTAATCATCATTGGTCCATTCACTCTTTGGCTTCGCTTCTTCAAAAGATTTGTTTACTCTATCAATTTTCTTAGTAATTATTTTCTTTTTATCACTCCTAATTGGTTCCATCTAGGAATGATGTATACTGAGATGAATGTTGTTCAATAAGATTGTAGCATGTGCTTGTCCTAGCCATGATCTATACTCTCAAATGGTTAAACTTTTCAGAGAAATTAAATTCTGATACCAAATGTTATATTAAGAATATATGTCATGCATTTACTTTTTTTATTTATCATACAATCAATAAATAGATTAGATTAAATTCATGTCAAAGATATAAATTTATTACTTTTCAAAACATTAATTATAACAAAAATCCGAAACATATTGTCACTCATCAAAATATATAGACATACATATCATGCAAGATAATAAACATACATTTAACTAGAATAGCATACTATCACACTAATTTTAACAAGAATAATACCGGAATCCCCAAACATGTAAGATTGTAAAAAACACGTTCTTACCTTTCTACTTATGAATAAAACCCCACATTAGCCAATGAACATGCAAGAAGAAAAAGAACTACATAAATACTACGCTGTTATCACCGATTGCAATAAATAAATAAACAAACGATAAAAATTTCATTAGTACACAGTAATTATTATTGGGTACTTGTAAGAATTATTTGTTGGTCACATAATATTTCTCATATATTATTTATACAAAAATTATGATAAAAATTAGAGAAGACACTAAGTGTGTTGATTATTTAATTTGAGATTTTATATTCAACTTAGGAATGACAACATTTTGTTGGGAGATTTTTAGAGTAAAATGTTTTAAAGGACGAGTCAATCAAGTTTCTAAAAGTCAGAAAACTTATTGACATTATTGATAATACTCCTTTTCATCTAAAATAATTAAGTGTATATTTTAATTTTAGATTTAGTTAACCTGTGTAGTAAGGTACATTTTATTAAGAGTATAATAATAATTTTTTTATATTTTTGATATATTTAATATATTAAAAATATAAAAAATGTTATATTTTCAATCGTTTTTAATAAATATTTTTTATAATATTCTTAACATGTACTTTTAGACTACAAGATAACAATATTTTTTTAATTTTTATGCAAATTAGTAAAATAATTACAATTTGTTAGTTATAAAAGTTGAAAAACAAAGTATAAAATTATCCTTCGTAACAATAGATATTTAGTTATATTTTACTACTCTTATTTTCTTTTATCTATTAATTTAGAGGCTTTATTAGAATAAATATTATAATATTATATTAATTTTCTATATAAAAATTTATCGGGAAAGAAAGAAAAAGTTAAAGAAGAAAACTTATTTATGACAAAATAATTACTTATGTATTATTATTTTAAAACATATTAGGACAAAAAAAATTTTCGACCATATTACTAATATGAAACTTTGAACCAAGCATAGTGACAATTGGATTTTATTTTTTATCAATAGGATAAAGGTTTTCTTATTAATCAGAACTAGCCATGAAATAAAAAAAGATTAGGGTATAAACTTTTGTAAGAGTCTTTACCAACCACATAGAGTTTGATATGATACGAACCATTTTTGCTAGGAAATGTGCAACTAAGTTTCTAATCCTCTTCACATAAGACAATTGACATAATTTAAATTTAATTTAAATTTATTCAGAACGATTTTATAGTTAGAGATTTTGAGTCCAAAGTTATTATTATGTACATGAGAGTTAATACTTAAATTGAACTCTAAAATTGAATTAATATTTAGATTGATTCTCAAATTATATTCATATCTCAAATTAGTCTCCAAAATTTAAATTTCATTGATTTAATCCATAAAATTGATATTTATAATTCACGTTAGTCTCTTAAACATGTTCTTTAATAGCGTGCAGACGTGTCATATTGACATGGACCGTCAATACTACAATTTAGAACATGATTCGATCGTGTGTAATTAGATGCCGACATGAATGGTAGTATCATATGGCAAACGGTTTGTTCATATATTGCTTTGGTTATCACGTGTCAACATATCGTAATATTATTTGTTTCCGTGTCACTAGCATGTCGTCATTACAAAAAATTACTCAATAAATTGGCCTTTGAATCTTATAAGGCAGCTGAGTTTAGTCCCCCAAAATTAAATTTCATAAATTAAATTATTTCTTTGACCAATATTTTTTAATTTTTTACAAAATTTAAATTTTCAATATTTTAAATATATTAATTTTTTCTATTGTTCACATATTTAAGTTTTATTTAACTTATTAAGGATCATTGTGACTAATTAATAGATAAAACTAACCACGTATATGAAAATTATTAAAAGAAATTTGTTTAAAAAATAATTAAAAAGTGAAGCTAAAATTATCTTTTCTATAGACATTAATACCCTTTGAGTTTTGGCTCCTTTGAGTTTTTGGCTCGTCCGATTCAATTTTGTGGTGGTCTAGGCATGGCAGGGTAACACTTTGACACCCCTAGCTAAAAGGAACAATTGTGAACATTTGACTTTTGTTCTTTTAAAACTCATTACACTCTAAGTATTTTTGTTTTTTTGAGTAATTTTATTCATTGCGTCTTTTTTCAAATACTTCCACAAAATCTGTCGACAATTCCTCCATCTAATGCTAATTAGATCCCCTAATCAATGCTTCCCAGCTATAACACTCCAATAATTAAGACCTCCCCCAATGAGGTCTCTTTCCTCCAGAAATCTATTCAAGAAAAATATGAAAATGGTCTCTACCAAGTCAGTCTTCTCATCTTAAACCTTCGTCATCCACCACCACCCCATATGTAGGTCTCCTCTCACAAACAACACTCATTTTAGGCATCCAACACCAGTAACTTAACCCCACCCGACTGTATCACCACAAACAATACAGGGTGCTACTTTTTGAACTACTAAATCCAAAACAATCATTGCAAGCCACATTTAACCTAATTTTCCTTTAAACTTTATCATCTTCATAACCATCCTCGTGTAAGCCTTAAGATTGTATCCTCCTTCTCCAATGATACTCAACCCAGCATGATAATAATAGTCTTCTCAACAAGAGCTTTTGCAAACCTTCTGAGCCTCCTTCAATCTTATTCATATTGGAATATTCTCAAAATTCCTTAATTCCAAGATTATCCATGGTAAATCATTAAGAAAGAAAATACTTAAATGCGGAAGCGTATCTATGCGAAAGCGTACTTGAATTCATAAATATAATTGGAAGAATTTGGTTCTTTGATCTTTCTCAACCAAAGCCTTCTTTATCCCTAATAGGTCTGAATTGTGACTCTTCTTATGGAAAAAGAGCGACAGAGGTGGCTTTGGTATATTAGGGACCGAAACTCTGAAACCGCTATTTATATTTGAGCATGGTACCCATTAAACCCTAAAACCCAAATAAAACAGTATCTAAGTCCAAAAGATAATATATCTAAAGTTTAAAAGATAATATCTGATTTTATTTTCATTTAATTCCAAATCAAAAGTAATTATGACTTATTCAATTTAGCATTTATAAAAATAAATAAGATCACCATTATATAAGTCATTTAATTCAAAATAGCATAATTTGTGATTATAATCAATATATGTATTGCCCACAAACAAATTAAAAAATAAACAATTTTCTAACAATCTCCCACTTGGGCTATACATATATTCTTTCTTGAGATAATCAAATCTTATAAACCTTATGCGTGCATTTGAAAGCTATGTCCCTTATTACTTGAATAATATGGTTCATCTCATATATTAGATAAGGAATCACCGTAGCTTTGATTACATTAGTGTCACGACGAAACCACGATGATCACCACACTAATATACTCAAAGACATAGATCAAATTTAGATGAGAAAATTCAGAAATTACATGCGAAAATGACCTCATGCAGGCCTATTTTCAACTTGTACAACTTTAATAAACTCTATGAGATCATGAGTCAAAGTAAAAACAAAACTGAATACTTTATTTCTGAAGAAACATCTATATCACAAATTTGTCTAAACAGTATGAGCATCCAAATACACACTCCCACTGAAACAATATATCATAAAATGATATGACACCCATATGAATAGTATCGACACGAAAAACCATAGGTGTTTGTTTCTTATAAACCAAATATGCATGTACGCATTCATGGAGTTTGTGCTAATTTGCTCATTAGACACTTAAACACTCTGAACTCTTGTTTAACAAAAAAGTTTAAAATATTATACTAGTAACACATTGTAACAAAATAACTGAAGTGGTCTTTCAAATTTATTTTCATAATTTGTGACAAGTATTTGTAGTCACTGATAAATCCATATTTGATGATATATTTTGGTTTGATTTGAGTGGGTTTCATCACATAAACCCACATTTATTCATGTAAATAGCATGCTTTTGTGTTTTCTCTCTCAATTGTGCCTAATTGTGAAAACATGCTATTTTGAGCTTAAATTAGTGATTTTAATCCCACTTTTATGTCATTCGATATCATGACATGTTTGTTAAGTGATTTTAGGTCCTAGAGGCAAGTTTGGCAAGGCAAAAGTGGAAGGAAGCATGTATAAAGGGAGAAAACATGAAGAAAACAAAGGAGAAGCACACATTGGAGTGTGCGTGAGCACTACCCACTGTGCGTACGCACAAGAACCATAAAACCATGAGTGCGTACGCACAACATCTTATGCGTGCGCACAAGAAGAAAATCAGCATGTGTGCGTGCGCACACACCTGTGCGTACGCACACGTCCCAGCACGTGACTCACTTAATGAAAATCGTTGGTTGGGAACTATACTTGCAACGTCGATCTTATTTTGAGATAAATTCTGAACCCGCTTTGGGCCGTCATCAAGTTTTGGCGCTGTTGGTGGGGAGTTGCAATGGTGTTGTTTTTGGCTATCGTAAATATGTGAATATTGTGAATAGCTTACTTTTGGGTGATTGTACATATGTTGCTTGCTTATTTTTTGCTTTTGTAAATATGTTAATATGTAACTAACTTGCTTTGATTGATTTCTTGTTTTTGCTAGTATTAGGAGTTCATTTTACTTGTTCTTATTACCTTTGGTTTTTTTCTTCTTTTTATCCTATGAATTCTCACCCATTGCATTGTGAGTTTTGTGCTATTGTGCTATAGGAATTGAGAATTTCAAATGCTTGTTACCTAGATAGAACAAAAGGAATTCACAACAAGACTTGGGTACACAAGCTTTGGAGTCTCAAGAGCCTTGGAGAATACAATCTTGGGTGGGATTTCAAGGAGGTTGGATGAGAGCTCTCCATAAGTCCAACTTAAGGACATTAAACCAAAGTGCTAGGTGGGAAACACCCTACCATGGTAACATTGTTTTTACCCTTTTTCTTGTATATAATTTTGGTTTATTGCATTTTTGCTTATTTTGGTTTGCTTAGAATTAGTTTAATTCTGAGTTTAATAGGTTAATTTGCATGAAAGTCATGAAATTTTAAATGTTTGAATGTTTTGAGGGTTGAGCTTTCATTGAACTAAGGCTTGGTACCTTAGAAATTTGAGAAAAATTTTTGGAAAATAGGACATCTGTGCGTGCGCACACACTTGTGCGTGTGCACACAACTTCTATTTTCTGCTACCTGTGCGTGCGCACCGACTTGTGCATATGCACACTAATGATTATGCCCTCTGCTCGCAGCGCCAGCACAGCTTGTGCGTGGGCACTTTCCTATTTTTCCTTGACTTGTGCGTACGCACCTACTTGTGCGTACGCACACATCCCTTTTCTCGCGCTTCTGTGCGACCGCACAGGCTTGTGCATCCACACGTAACCTTGCACTCCCTCTAGTGGGAGCGCTCGCATGATCTGTACGCGTGAACCCCTTCTCTTTTTGCTTTTGTGCGCACGCACACCTCTTAATCCCTCTTCTGCCAGGAGCGCTCGCATAAAGTGTGCGAGCGCACACCTTTTTTTTTCTTCATGGTGTGCGTACGCACATGTGTCTATGCATATGCACGCCCCTGTTTTCTCACTATTATGCTTCTTTTCTCGTCTTCTCTTCTCTCTACTTCTTCTCCTCTTTTCTCTTCCTCCCTTTTCGTCTCCTTTCACCCTATTTTTTGCTTGTTCTTGTCTATTTTGTTTGCATTTCATTTTTACTTTAGTGATTATATTAGATTTAGTTTAGTTGTTAATGAAGTAAATAAGTTGCAAGTGTTTGTTGATGTTGATTGGGTTGCTTCTTGCTTGAATTTGGTTTCAAGTTTGATAAATGTGTGCACTAAGCATTAAAGCTTTGTTTGATTGCCTAATTGAATTGTGAGTTTGATTCATACGTTGTAGCTACCTTATGCATTAGACTTTATCCTTGTTTGGCATCCTGAATTGTGCACTCTTACTTTAGTGAATTGAATTGAAATTACTTGCTCATCATGATTTTTATATCAAAATTCATCACATGTATGGTACCTGTTCCTTGTTAATGCTTTGTATTTGTTTGAGTGACTTAACTTGATTTTTATCAAGCTTATCACTTTTTGTAACAAGTACTTTTCCATGTGACTATTGCATTATGTGTCATGATGAATAAGTAGTCTTTCGTTCATTAATGGATTGGTTGTTGTTTATTGTGCTAGTTTATACAAATTTGACCTTTCACATGCACAATTTCAATAACCAATATTAAATGCTCAATTCACTTTTGTGTTACCTAGGGTTGCTTGTGCCTTAAATTTCGCTTATGCTTCACTTGCAACCTAGGATACTTAATTGAGGAACACGTGCTATTTCCATTGAATAAGTGGTTGTTATTTTTACCCCGCTAATGTTTGTGTTCTAAATTGTGCGCGCATTTAGAATACACACATTGCCCACACCACACACATCTCATTTTTTCTCAATTGTTGTTTATTTGTTTACACAGCAACCGGAGCCTCCGGTGCCCACCAGCTGAAGGTGGAGCCTCATAGTCCTTCACCCCAGATCCTGTGCATGCACGGAGGACCGTGCATTATTTAAGTGTGGGGGAGGATCGCCAACTTCGAGGGAGTAAAATTCTTTTCTTAGACACTTTGCAATACTTTTCTTGTTATTTTTCTTCAATTTTTTGCAATTTTTGTTCTTATTTTCACTTTGTTTGATTTGTTTGTATATATTTCTTTAATTTTTATAGTATTATGGTAGTAAATACTTGCATGTGCATATTAGATTGAATAAGCTTGGTAAAAATAACAAGAAATTTTCATGAAATTCCTTTTAGGGCATGCCATTGATTGAATTGGAATTGTTTTCTTTCAACTTTCTTGAAGTATCATTTTTCATAGAACATAGAAAAAGAGCTAGAACAACATACATTGTGAGATTTGAGCTTTAAATGTATGGCTGCATATTTCCAACCATAAAGTTTGTTCTTGTGTGATAGACTCCTTTTATGATTGTAATCTTTGATTTGCTTGATTTTATATGTCCATTATTTTGTGTATGAATGCATGTATATGGTTGAGGCCATTGTTTCAAATAGCTCATTTACCCAAATAGCCTACCTTTTATCTTTCATTGTTTGCCAACTTTGAGCCTATGCTAAATCCATTTGTTCTTAATTTTAGCACATTACAAGCCTTAAGTGAAAAAAAATATTAAATATCCCTTGTTTGGATCTTTGATTAGTTTAGGCTAGTGAGTGTGTTTATCATTCAAGTTTGGGAAGTTTGGGATCATTGGTTGGGATAAAAGGGTGTTTTTATATTTTTGTCAAAATTTTGGGAATTGGGTGCATACTCATACACTGAATGTTAAACCATATGAATTGATGTTTTTGTATATATTTTAGTTTGAAAATTTGAAAAAAAAATTATAGAAAAAGAAAAGAAAAAAAAGGGACAAAATGCCCCAAAGTAAAGTTCAATAAGAATCAATGCATATGTGTGGTGATTGTAAGAGAATGCATGAATGTGTGAAAAAAGTGAAGAATGGGTAGCTAGGTTTGCATTATAATTGAATAGGTTGTTGTAGGTTAGGTGGGAAGCTTAGGTTAATTAAAGATTCAAATTTCAAGTTCACTTAACCAAATACAATCTTACCTTGACCCTAGCCCCATTACAACCCATGGATAAGTCCTCTTGATATTTGTATGCATGCACTGAATAATTGTTGATTGTTAGATGACTTGCAAATCTTTGAGAAACATGATTAAAGGAGAATTGAGTGATTAAGCCCTAAATATTGAGTGAATAGAGTGAATACACATTCGATGAGAGGTTCGATCGCTCAATTCTATGTTCTTGTCCCTTATATTGTATCTTCTTGCAAGTTGCTTGTTGTTTAGTTTTGAAAAAAAAAATTTCAATTCAATTCTTTGGACTTTGATCATAGGGTATTGACTCTTTGTCTTGGCCCTAAGGCTTGTTTTGGATTGGTTGGAACCTCATGTTTGTTCTTGCCAAACTCCATAGGAAATCATATTGTACATATAGATAGATAGCATTGAGTGTAGTTGCATGCATGTAGTTAGTTGTATTAAATAAATTGCTTTCCCCCTTTATCCTTCTCCCTTGATTATGATTAGCATGAGGACATGCTATTGTTTAAGTGTGGGAAAATTGATGAATCCATATTTGACGATATATTTTGGTTTGATTTGGGTGGGTTTCATCACATAAACCCACATTTATTCAAGTAAATAGCATGCTTTTGTGTTTTCTCTCTCAATTGTGCCTAATTATGAAAACATGCTATTTTGAGCTTAAATTAGTGATTTTAATCCTACTTTTATGCCATTCGATGCCATGACATGTTTGTTAAGTGATGTTAGGTCATAGAGGCAAGTTTGGCAAGGCAAAAGTAGAAGAAAGCATGTATAAAGGGAGAAAACATGAAGAAAACAAAGAAGAATCACACATTGGAGTGTGCGTGTGCACTACCCACTGTGCGTACGCACAAGAACCATAAAACCATGAGTGCGTACGCACGACATCCTGTGCGTGCGCACAAGAAGAAAATCAGCATGTGTGCGTGCGCACACACCTGTGCATATGCACACGTCCCAGCACGTGACTCACTCAATGGAAATTGTTGGAGGAGATTTCTGGGCCTCCAGAGCCCAGTTTTTGGACTTTCTGAAACTGAATCTTCCTATATCGATGAATGCCTCTTTCCTTGTGAAAGAGGGGGGGGGGAGAAATTAGGATTAGTTTAGCATTATGTATGTTGTTTTCTAGAGAGAGAAGCTCCCCTTCTCTCTAGAATTTAGGGTTCTTAGTTTACTTTCTTTGTAATTTTCCTCTTCAATTCTTGTTTTAATCTACTTTCTTCTACCTTTCCTTGTTTTCTTGTCTTAATCTTCTTAATTTATTTTGTTATTTTCTCCCTTTTTACCACTTTTATGTATTTGCACTCTCATTACTTTAATTTACATTTAATGCAATTTTATCTTTCATGTCTCTTTATTATTTAATTGAGTTGTTATCTTACTTTCCTTGCTTTTGGTAGTTGTAGAATTTATATTTCTTGTTATACTACCATGCTTTATTTTCATGCCTCCCAAGTGTTTGATAAAATGCTTGGGTTGATTTTAGCCTACTTTTTCTCACTCTTGGTTGAGAAATTGTGTGGTTTGGGTGAACTTGAGTGGTGGATGTCCATTTCACATTGTGTGAGGATTGTTAATTAATTTGGTTTTCTTTGACTCTAAGTGACCCATAAATAGTGTTGACTTAGGACTTAGCGATTGAGATTAATTATGCCTAGTTGACTTATCCTCGATGTAGAATTGACTAACTGGGATTAATCCACACACAATTACCATGTTTGTGGTCCACAACTATGATAGCAAGCCTTAATTACCCAATTCTCACCAAGAGCTCCTTTTACAATTTAAATTTCATTTCCATTGCCTTTACTTGCTTTTCATTTATTTTCTTTTATGCTTACTTACTCTCTTGTATTTTAATTTCTTGCCTCTTTCAATCAACCCCCTTGTTCCCTTATAGCCAATAATGACACTTAATTGCAACTCCTAGGGATACGACCCGAGAATTCAAACTCCCAGTTATTGTGTTTTGATTGTGACTATCTTTTGATTCAAAGTTGATTGTTAGCCAATCGTTGGGTTGAAAATTATACTTGCAATGCCGATCTTATTTTGAGATAAATTCCAAATCCGCTTTGGGCCGTCATCAGTCACCAAAATGGATGCCTTCAAAAAGTGTTTTATATTCAATTATTTTAGTAGAAAGAGTAATAAGTGTCTTCTTAACACCTTTTCAAAATACTCTTTCAATGAACATATGAATATAACTGCAGTTGATAAAAATTACCTAAACATCCAACAAAGTCAGAATTTAAACACTAAATGATCTCCAACTTTAGTTTTTGACTTTATATGTGTCAATATATAATGTTTTGCTATAACAATTTTTTTATCTATTATTTTGTGATTCATTCTTAACTGACTCAAATATCTGCCAAAGATACCAATAAAATACAAAATAACTGTAACTGTACAAATTTATTATCCATCAAACTACTGCTTAAGCATAATAAATCTTATGTACTCTTGAGTTTTATAACTTTTTTGAGGCACCTAATGAGACTATACTTGTCTCTGTTTGAGTTGAGTATATAACTTTATTTATAATTCTGTATGCCATTAACATACAAGGATAATAAAATATACTTACTCAAACTGAATTAATATAAGTCATCAATCATATTTATCTCAAAAGGCCATATGAGATGATAATTTTAAAAATATATAAAATATTAATGATAAAAAGCTTTCTCGAGTCCATGGATAAATTATTTAAGTAGCCGTTCATATACTTATGGCATCTTTTGACACAATTCTCTAGTGTATCATATAGATTGTCTCATCAGCGTTGCTATTGAGAAACAATTTCATATATCTATCTACTGTTGCTCAAGATCTAATATGCCATCAATGTCATTATAATTCTAAATGAAACTTTTCGTAAAACTAAAAGAATTTTTTTGTATTTAATGATTCACTTTTGAGTGGAACACTTTACAACAAAGTATACTTTATATCTCTATATTATCTATTTAGTCTATTTGGTTTTAAATACCAATGACTTACTACTTTTAGGTAATTAACAGATAAGCCTCAATTATTAAACAAAAATAACTGAGTTTGTTAAAATAGAAATAGGAACCAAAGTATATAAATATATATACTATATTTTCTTCAAAATTCAAATAACAATTCTTTAATAATAATATAAAGCTTACTATCTCAACTCCCACTAAATTGTCATCACCGAAAAAGATGAACAATATCATTTAATATTATACAACTTTATAGATTTTCTTATAGACAACTTATGTGGATAAAAGTGTCAAAATCTACTACTAAATATGTCTTGGCATTGAAAATGAACTTCTCAATCAAAACAAATTAGAGACGTGTCTATCTTTATACACTAAACGTGATATTTAACACAATATCCCTTATAGTATGTTTTTTTAGTATATTCAAAAGAAACAATTGAATTCTTTATTTATTTATGTTGTTTCTCTCAAAACATACCATATGCAGTTTCTTTACAGCGGTAACCCTTATTTCGAATATAGTGTTCGTAAGTCTTTTGGAATTTGATACTTTATGATAACAAGACTTATGCGATTCGAAAAATTCCACTTCTCAAAGTCCAGTTTTACTGTTTGAGACTTCATCCATAAAGAGAAGGGTTTATTCAATTCTTAATGGAAAGTCTAGATCTAAGGACGCTGCGAGCAGTATGAACGATCCGTTGGGATGGGTAAACCGTCACTACTGTTAACTTCATCATCATCGCCATCTTCCATCACCGTCAAACTTAACTGTTTGGCCTCGGAATTCAACATCCTAACGGAATTCATAGAGTGCGTGAAGAGGCTTCTCCATTACGCATCTTTGCTTCCACCATTCGACGATTCGGATCGGTTTTAGAGAACCAGATCCGGATATGCACACACACTCAAAGGCTGCGACTTTTTCAAGGGTTGATCGAAAAATGGTGTTTGGAAATGACCTAGTTGAGTCCTTCTTCAATTCCATTTACGTTGTGAAGGAATTGCTGTCCCATTTGGAAGTGGGTATTCGAAAAGCTGCAAAGGATCTTGAGCACTGCTTCCTGTCTGGGCACAAGAATAAGGGCACGAAAGGTGTTTGTTTTATTGTCTAGGTGAAGCAAGGCGTCTGGGCACAAGAATAAGCGATGTGAAGAAGAAGAGAGGGTTGTCAATGAAGATTCCCATGAAAACTTTTTTGGGTATTTTCTCACAGATCTCAGTGAGTGGTAATGAGAATGCATGCGAATGCGAATGTGAATGTTAATGAGGTGAATTAGAAGGGTGATGGGTCTTTTTCTTACACCAATTGCTTGAAGTTTGCAATGACTTAGTCTTTGCTGATTAATGATTTCCTTCAAGCTCTCCCAGCTCCTTTCAAAGTTGGTGGGAGAGGAGGCGACAGGGTTGGAGTTTCGGAAGAAGTGAAAAGTGAGGGGGAAGCGGAGCCTGTGGTTGAGATCAGAGTCGAAGAGATGGAGGGAGGAGGAAGGGTGATAATGGTGGTGGTGATGATGATAATAGCAACAGTGATGGTGGTAGTTAGAAAAAAAAAGTAGTGGCAGAATTTGGGATTAGAGTAGCTGAGAATATTGAGAGAGAGAGAGAGAGAGAGAGAGAGAGAGAGAGAGAGAGAGAGAGAGAGAGAGAGAGAGGGGAGAAACTATGGTAGTAATAGTGGAGAGAATAGTAATTTAGGGATTTTATTTAACTTTTTGGAATTTGGATAATTTTGCTTGCAAAAGTCATGTTTTATGGGTACAAATAGTAATTTCTATTTTCTATGAATAGATATGTTAGCGTTTTTAACTTTTATGAGTAAAAATAGTAATTTACTCCTGTTTATATATATGAAAAAATAACAATGTTAATTTTTACTTTTCAAGGAAGATAACAGATGAACCATCTCTAAGGTTCGTCAATGTGCCAAACTCTAGCAATGCGACATCCATTCTATGGAGACATCTTATGTCAAGATTTTGCTCGTGCTTCTTTTCAAACTTGAAGCAACAGTGTATTTATTCCTGTTCGATGTAGGAGAGTTAAACTTGTGCCTTGACATTCGGTTAGGTTGGAGGGAAATCTCAGGATCAAGGTTTCGATTTGGGGAAGATTGTAGGTTTAAATTTCGATTTGGAGCAAATGATTTAAGACATTTTTTTGTCAAGGTTCTTTATAACGGTAAAATCTAGGCAATATAAACTAACTGCCACGTAGGAGTATTACCAACGGTGAATGAGTGTTTAACACTTTAAGGTAGCGTTTGGTGGAGAGACAGATACTGAAAGACTGAGACTGAGAGACAGAGACTAAGAGAAAGAGACTAAAATAAGTTTTAGTATATGTTTGGTGCCAAGTGAGAGACAAAAATTGAAACAAGAATAAAATTCTAATTTAATTTACACAAAGGATAAAATTGGAATTAATTAATTAAAATGAGAGTATTTTAGGTATAAAATGTTATTAAAGTTTCCGTCTTTGTTTCTAAAAATATCAGTCTCCTGTGTCCCTACATTTTGGAGGCACTGAAATACTGAAATTTTTGGAGACAGAGACAGAAACTTTAGTACCAGTCTCTGAACCAACAAACATGATACTGTATTTCAGTCTCTCGGTCTCTGTCCCAGTACTGCAAAACAAACGCTACGTAACATTTGAGCACATATGTCAAACGGTCGGAGACCATCTTTTGTTGATATTTGTTTACTCAATAAAAATATTTGTTTATCCCCAATAAAAAAAAGAAACGCTGTCGTTTGGGGTATTCATTGTTTTGTTTGGGCCTCCCACGTCAAATCGGACCACACTAACCAGCCTAATCAGCCACATCGCCATGGGCCATCTTAACCAGCCACCACCAAAATCAACCGCCGCCACATCGCCACCACAGCCTTTCTTACTCCGCCTCGACGCCGCCGTCTCCCTCCACGTCCACAACCTCACAAAACCCTTCGCCCCACGCCCACTTCTCCGCTTCCTCGAGCTCCTCGCCGACTTCCGCTTCTTCTTTCCCGTCTCCGTCGCACTCCTCCTTGCCTGTCCTTACTCCTCCCCTCTCCGCCGCCACCTCTTCCTCCCCCTCGCTCTCTGCTCCCTCCTTGACCTCATCTTCATCGCTGTCCTCAAACTCATCGTGCGCAGATCCCGCCCGACCTACTCCCACCACGGCGACTACAACGCCGTCGTTCCCGTCGACCATTTCTCCTTCCCCAGCGGCCACACCTCCAGGGTCTTCTTCGTCGCCTCTATCTTCTCGTTCTCCAAACTCCGCATGGTTGATGCTATCGCCGATCTTCACCATCCACGCCTCTTCATGATTATCGACCATTGGTTCGGCGGCGAAGAGGTCTTCGCCATTAACGCCGTTGTAACCGCCGTTTGGGCCTGGGCTTCAGCCACCGCCCTTTCTAGGATCGCTCTCGGGAGGCACTATGTTCTGGACGTCTTCTTCGGGGCTTGCTTCGGCGTGCTAGAAGCTTTGTTCACATTGCGATTCCTCGAGATTCAAACGTGGATTTGAGGTAAGAAAATGTTCAAATTCGAAACTGCTGCGACTGAATGGAACCAGTTATCGTTAGGGAAATCGATTAACAATGCTGCATTTTCCATTTTATTATTTAGATATTTATTTTTCTATGACATGAATTGGAGATTTTACTTGAGGAACAAGGTTAGAATCCTTTGAACTAATTAGGCGATAGTGTGACTCTGATTAATCGAATTCGTTTTTGTTTATTAGATTCTGCTCTCTCTATTTGGTTGCAGTGAATAGTGTATGGTTTATCTACAATGTGCTAGATAACTTGTCAATGCCCATTCTCTTTAGGAAATTGCTAGTTGAAGAGACACACTGAGAGAGAGGGAGGTACTTGGTGCTGATCGGAAAGAAACAAGGCCGATATTTTTTGTTTCCTGACAAGTGAAAAATTGCTTTGCCAAAATGGTTGTAACTATAATTGTTTGTAAGAAAAATTATTCTTTATTCCAGATGTCTAGAACCTTTTTCTATCGAGCAATACAACACAACTAGAAAGGCCTAATCCAAAATTTTTTTTCGAAAATCATGGTGCTGGCTGGATGATGTGATTTTGGTTGAGCAAACATTTCTAGTATAGTGTGTGCGTGTGTTTTTTCTTCTTTTTCTTTTCTTTTTCTTTTTTATGTATGCAGTAAATGAGTCATTCGTTGAAAATATCTAGATATACCATTCTTTAGGATGCTGTTGTTACTAATTATCTGTTTCATGAAGGTATTTTTATTTTTCCCGTTTTCAACAAAAGGAAAATAAAATCAGCTACTATTATTTGTGCATACATACATGTGTTGTTTAAGTCATTTTTAATGTGTATTTTGTATTTTAATATGTATTCTATACAGATGAATGATTTGATAGCTGATTTTTTGTCTACACATAGCATGGTGGTTCATTTTTTTTTTACTTCTCCTTTGTTCACCTCAATTTATTTTATTTCCTTATAATCTAGAATGAGCATCCATACAATTCTGATCATCTTATGTACTTGTACAATCCATTTTATTTTGTCCATATGTTTCAGCCTGGGGATGCGTTTCTTTCTTTTCAGAATTCACATGGCATAGCCAAATAAAATAATTAATCGGAACAAACGATGGGGAATGGGACTACATTTTAATGTCTATTTCAATTTTCAAATGTTGTATGGCCTTTGTCCCAATTATGAGCCAGCAGAGTTGTGTGAGAGAAAATTGAGTACATTTGGAAGCAATAAATGGGAAGGAGAAACCAAGGGTTACTAAATTAAGTGTTTTGGTAATGTATTATGGATAAAACATTATTAACATATTTATTCTTGAATTGGTGATTGATATTCTTCATGATTACGGTTTTTCTATTGTGTGTATAAAACTTATTTCAGACCTTAATGATTAGGAAGATTCTTCTTGTTTGTTAATCATGGAGAATTAAGGATGAGGTTCATGGAGAAGGTTGTTAACCAACTCTTTTTCGTGCATTATTTTCCTCCTCCTTTTTATTTTCACTTTTCAGATATTTGCATATGAGCCAGGCTTCACATGAAGCATTTAGTCATTGACACTAACTCTGACATATACCAAATTATTAAAGCTTTAGGACATTGATATGACATACACACATGATAGATACATACATATACTAAAAGTTTTAACGAAATAGCTTCAAAACTGGTAATCTTCTTGTGTATAATATTTAAGACTTACCATTTATAAATTTCAAATGATCAAGATTAATATTTCTATGCCTCTTTCCGTAAGTCTTGTGTCAATACATGTTATTTTTGTGCCTCTACCAGAAAAGCATGTGCAAGCACATGTCTAGTAGAACTAGCCATAACAAAATGGAAATCAATTAAATTGATCATCTAAAGTTTTATCTTCTACATTGACAATGAGTGTAGTCTCCAAAAATAGATTATACTGGTTTGATGTTGGATACTGGGTTACGTGTTTTAATATTTGAGCTGGTCTATCAAAATAGAAAAAAAAATAAGGAAAATAAAAAACATGTCCATGTTATGTCTCCCATGTGTCCGAGCAGTGTTCAATTCGAAAAACAAATAAAAAATAT
Organism: Arachis stenosperma; assembly: GCF_014773155.1. NCBI lineage: Eukaryota > Viridiplantae > Streptophyta > Magnoliopsida > Fabales > Fabaceae > Arachis > Arachis stenosperma. The sequence continues at coordinate 50,433,033 of NC_080377.1, read as the reverse complement.
ATTTTTATTGGACACATGTCGGACACGCGAATATGCTGGTAAGCTGGCACTGCCATGCTTTATAGCTTTACATTGACAACTGTGAAGGTTAGCCATCCTCCCTGCCCCCTGCCCCCTGCTTATCATAGTTTTGTCTGTACTATTTAACCATTAGATCTCTCTCCTTCCCCCTCTGTGGGGCTTAAAATGACAGCAATGGAATGATTAGTTCTAAGTGGAAAAATTTGACTAAATTTAACATGCTTGGTTGAACTTCTATTAGATGGATAATGATGGAGTCTGATGGTTGTACGCCTCTCAACTTCTAATGATTTAGGTTCACATGGAGTACATTGAACTTGTGCCTGCCTGGACTGAGAATGGATTCTTCCTAATTTGTTTTCAGCGGGTAATGAAGCCCTGAATCCTGGATATTTTAGTGCATTTGCATCTTGATTATCACTCATAATTTGGAGGCCTTAGTGGCTAACATTTTGTAAATACATGGTCTGAGATTCTTCATCATTCATTTGCTTCAGTTCTATTTTTGTAATATATCCCCTACCATTTAACTTTCTGCCGTTCTCTACTCTTCCTTAATTCCAAAATAATTAATCTAGACATGTGATACATCCCATTCATGGTATAACAGATCCTAGTATCATTGTTTTGCAGCTTTTTGTCTTAAGTTCCCTTCAATCTATAGGATGTATATATGCAATTTGTTTCTGCAGTGTGCAAATTTGCAGCCTCTGTCAGAGGTTTTTTATTTTTGCAGAGGTCCTGACGCATAGACAATTGGTTCTATATATTAGCATCTGAACAGTGAATACTTCAAACATGTGATCCTCTCTGACAATTACTGCCAGGATCTTGAGTTCGTTTATGTTTAGTCTATATCTTAGATTACCACTTTCTCTGTTTGAATTCTGATACAGTTATCATCAAGATTCATGAGAACAATATAATAATATGATATTTAAAAGTTAGCATATGCCCAAACGTCACCCCCTCAATTTATTGAATTGGATCAAACAAAAGGGGTGCTTCTATGATTGGATTTGAGGGACCGTGTGTTTGTCTGATGTGTCTGGTGCTGATTGTAAAATTGAATCGAAGACCATCATCAAATTGAAGGATAAAAAGGTTGTTAGGTGGGTTTACTTCTTTAGCATGTGCACTCTTACCGTGTGTGGTGCTTTTATTTTGATTAGATGTTATTGGTTGATTGATTGATTGCTGATTGGCTTTACTTTAAAAATTTTTGTATGCTTCATATCATAAACTTTCTAAATTAGCGCCAGACGTTGGTGGTTGTTATTGCTGTGCTGGCGTCTTCATCGCTATTGTTATTGATATATGCTTATATGGAATACGTGGAACACACCAAAAGATGAGTGAAAACAAGTCATTATTTTCGGTTTCATATCATTGACTTGACATGTGGGGACTGGGGACTAATTCGTATTAACTCGAACTCTACGAGAATTTTGAGCATATAAATTTGGAGGGGGCATGCGTCCAGCTTCATGTTAGTCCACTTAACAGTGACAACTTCTGTTTTTAATGTCTCTTTCTTCATGCTTTTTATTGAAAAATAATTGCATCAACATTAGAGCTCGAGGTTCATTTACCATGTAGAATTTTTTTTTTGTACCCGCATCTTTTTGCATATATAATAGACTCGCCTCTATCATTTGACGGAGTGTGAGACTTAATGATTTTGGTCTCGTAATTAAATGGAGAATGAATCAATGTAATTGAAAGAAGCATATAACAATATTTGTTTTTCTGTGAAATCGTGAATAATAAATTATCTTGGATATTTTAAGGGGGATGGAATCCATCAGAAAAATTGAGGGGCCTACCAGGTACATGGAGGCACTGCAGGCCTGCCTGGTATGTGAATGATACTCCTAACTCCTAAGTTACTGCTGTGAGGATTTGGAGTGGTTGGAAGTTGGAACTACGTATTTTGTGGGACACCTGCATTTTCTGTTTTTGATATTCTCCCGCATGATTGTTTCCTTAGTAATGGTGGATCTGGCTCTCTAACAATTTTCCCTTATTTAACTTTCTAGACGTTTCCCTTTCTAAGAGCAGTGATTCATAAGACTTGAAGTTGGACCTTGTCAAATGCCTTGTTTTGTTCTTCGCCAGGAGTTATAAGCAAAAAATAAATTCAAATTGCTTCTCTGCAAAGAAAAAAAAATGCTCAGGATTATATTACAATTAGATGCGCTTTATTGATATATATCATTGAATTTTAATATAAGTTAAATTTGCTTATTTTTTACTCACTCAATAGTCATTATGAAAAAATCGAGAGGACCACTACTTTTATTAAAATTTGGCTAGCACTTGGCCAGCAAAAGAAAAAAGAATAATTCTTCACTATTAGATGAATTTTTGCACCATTAAAAATACTATTGATAATTAATTGATGGCTACAAATAACAAAATCTGCTGATCTTCTAGCACTCTTCTAATTATTATTTCTGTCAAATATTTGATTATATTTTTGTAAACCGTGTAACTTGCATGTTAATTAATTTATTTTGATACTTATGATTTTGTAATATTCTCTCCATTTTAAAATAATTGTTTTGGTTTTTTTACACATTAAAAAACTAAAGTAATTAGATGTAAAATAGGTTTAGATATATTAATTTTTTTGAATGTATTAAAAAAAGTCAAAAAATTATATGGAAGCGGATTACAAAAAAGAAAAGGGAATTATCCCTTTTGGCGAGAAATTTCAACTCTATATAGGCAAAATTTTAGGATTTGGCATTATCCCACGGAATCTATCTTTTACGGTTATAATGTTAGTTTTTTTTTACGAGTACTTTTGTCAGTATTTATAAAGTTTATGATACAAATTGTTGTTTTTTCTTTTATTATTACAATGTTAAGGGAACTAGTATGTAGCGACGGCAGTAAAAACAATGATCTTATAATCCCTTAAAAATATGTGTTCATAAGTGAGGGTTGTTAGAGATATAACGATATACATGTCTCTCCTAATAATCAATTTAAATTATAGAGAGATGTGATTTTACTTGTTTGTTTTTTAACTTTACTATAAAAAAATTTAAACATTTCAAATGATTCAGATTTATATTTCATAAGATATAAAAAATCATGTCTAGACATATGATCAATGAAGGTGATAAAAATAAGAATATCTTTCTTTGACTTAAATTTTTATAAGTCTACAAATATATGTATGTATCAGTCTCAATAATTTTGTAGTTCTTTCTCCAAGTCCAACAAATAGAATTTATCATTTTTTCTGAGACTAAATTTCACAAGTTGAATATGATTTATAATTATATTTTTTAAGATAACTTTTTTTTTTAAGATCCGTTTCTCCCTTATATGACAAACCTACCATGACAAATATATGATTCACTTATTTGATTATCCCTTTCTCTTTTAAGAGTAGAAACATACATATCAAAATTACTATCCAAATTAGAGAAAGATATAAATGTCATATGGAATATAGTCATTTACATTAAATCATCACCAAAATAAGTAGAGCAAATGTCATTTTTAATATTAAAATGAAACCCACTCTTGTCTGACAAAGAAATAGAAATAACATTTAATTTGCAAAAAAATTTGAAAACATAATGATAATTCTCTAATACTGGTGTCTTGCTCGTAGGCATTACTAAAAAAACCGATCCTAAAATTGTAGTAGCAACATTTGTTCTGTTTCCAATCTGAAAATAAATTTTTCCTTTTTTCAACCACCTACTTACTTGTAGTCCCTGCAATATGGTCACCTCCATATGTAATACTCATTTAAAAGAATTAATTGTAGCTAAAGAAAATCATGAATATAATTTTCAAGCATGTCTCATCTTCTTTGATTTTTAGAAAAACAAGGTATTTCTTACAATTTTTTTTTCAATTACCATTATCTTTTGAATAAAAACATTCAGCATAATTTTAGCTAGCTTTTTCTTTTTTGTCCTTGAGTTTTGTCACAACACCCTTAGGTGTAGCGGGTTTCTTTTTGGGATTATGCTTTCCATTTTCTTTTCCTTTTCACTTTTTTTTCTTCTTAGAAGAGTTGTCAAATATTATAACAACTCTTTTATTTTTTTCGGATGCAATTTGATTCTCATAATCAATTAACATGTTGAACATCTTATGTAGATCATAACTTACTTTAATTATATTAAGACTAACAATGAATATTGAAATAGTTTTTGGAAGAGACTGCACGATCAAATCTTATTCTTTGCCTAACATGCATCCCAACTTCTTAAGTTGTTCAATAAGATCAATCATCTTAAAGATATGAGGTTCAACCGGGAAGTCCACAAAGCCAAGGTGGATCTAAAAGCCTTTGACAATTGATATCAAGCTATCTTGCTTTGTGCACCATACATATTTTTAAGATATTGAACCATAGTTGGCAGATCTATATCTTGATGTTGCCTCTAAAGATCGAAACTCATAGATGTTAAAATGATACATTTGGTAATAAGGCAATCTTTATTATACTTTTCACAAGCCTTTTTTGTCTCATTATCAACACTTTCACCTTCTTTAGGAACTAGGGGCGTCATGGTAGACTTATTAAATTTATCAACAAACCTTTCATCCATGAAATCATTCTCAAGTTGTGATACCAATCATCATAATTGTCTCTATCCAATTTGTTGCTTTTAAGTATGCCACGCAATAGTAGAACAGGTATGTTATTTATAGACCTAAAATTAGAAGGAAAAATATGAGTATGTATCCACAATTATAAATAACAATATAACATTTTTCACTATAAATATTATTATAGCAAGTTATAAATATTTGTTCGTTAAAGTAAATACAAAAATACTAAAAATTATGAATGAGTAACTTGGTTGTCAAGTCATTACTCTATTAGGAGTGTTCACTGTAACACCCTAATATTCCAATTGTTATGCTCGATGTAACACCCTACCACACAGAGTCTTATGCTTAAGTCATAAAACGGAGGTGGTGAGGTATTACGATCTCTAAAAGTAAAATCTTATATACAATATAGTTAAAAGAAGTTTTATCTAGGAACCTTTGAAGAAAAGTTAAGACAAAAGCGTTAAACAGAAAAGGCGCAGCACTCTCGTAAACGTTAACATAACCAAAGCAAGATAAAAGTAAACTAAGCATGAATATATATACAAGAGAGTTCCAAGATACATATAACAAAGCTTCTAACCCGGCTCGTGAAGTTAAAACCGGACAGAGCATATAAACATATCTACATATATACATGAGAATCCCAAAAAGACCCAAAATACTGTTTACAAAACCTATTTCTCTAAATCAACCTCTAAGAGGGATAAAACATAATATATATATATATATCAAAAAACAAAATAGAATCCCCAAAAAGCTAAAATCCTTCACTTCAGAAACTTCCAGAATGCCTCAACAAGGTGCCTCACGTCCTGTATCTGAAAACCACAAAATATGTATGGGGTAAGAACCAGAGGTTCTCAGCATGGTAACAGTGCCCACATAACTAACATATAATGTCCCAGAAAAGCCGAAGGCGATCCTAGAATTTCTGACAAAAGATTCAAACTTAAAACTAAAATTTAAGACCATAAAAAAAGGCGAGGTATCCAAGTTTAAGGATTCCTGGTTTTATCACAATTCTAACCTAAGTCCCTAAGTTTACCATCTTTCCTCCAGCCCTCCGAGATACCGATAGAACTACCCTCGTCACTCTACCTCCAGACAAGGGGCATCTCAGTTGCACAGACAAATAATGTAAACAAGGAAAACACAGGTAGTTTACAAATATAGAGAACAAAGCATATAAAAGTTAAGCATGGATATCAAATAGGAAAATCCAAAGAATGCAAACCAAAACAAATAGACAAATGCATATGATGTATGCCTGCCCTATGGCTGATGAGTCTCATCTGTCGTGATAGTTATCACTAGCCAAGAGAAGGAGGTTGAATATTGGCCTCCTTTCCTTCTGACTATCACTTTTGCTTTATTAAAAGACTTAAGGAGATATTTTTACTTTTGTCTCCTATCGAGGTAAGAGGCTCACCTTTTTATCCCCTGAATTTACAAAAACAGAAATGGAGTAGAGAAGAAAGAGTGACACACAGATGTATCCTAGTTCAGCTACTCAGTGCAATGTAACCTACATCCAGTCTCCATCACAATAATGATGGAATTTCACTATCTTTTTCACAAGATTACAAACACTAATAATTCCCTAGGATCTACCCAATCCTATTTGGGACAAATCCAGATTCTAACCCAATCTGAATTTGAGTAGGACTTAACCTAGCTTTCAACAGCAAAGTGCTAACCCAACTTGCAAGAGACCCTACAGGATCAAGATACAAAATAGAAAGACATACAAAGAAAAACTGAGACATGTTATGGTTTTTTCTCCTAGTTTAACTCACTGCCTTTTACCTTTCATTCATTTTTTCTTACAAATCTCACCATGTTTGCCTTTTTCAATGAGACTCAGACAGACTAAACTAAGAAAAAGAGATACAACATGTAAGCCATGTAGGAGAAGAACTCAAAACAGCTTAGGTAGCTATGAAAACCGAACTTAGTACTTCATTCTACTCTCTTACCTTCAACCCTCGGTCATTCACCCTTATTATAGAAAAGTGAAGCTTCCAAGGTTGAATCAAGTTCAAACCCAATACTGTCTTCTTCTTCAATCCTCAAAGCTTGCAGCGGCTTGGTCAGAAGAGAGAGAGAGCTTTGATTCTGTTGCATGCAACCTACCCAATCTTTCTCAACCATTTTCTTCAAGTTTCTTCAATCTTGACCGTGGATTGTTTCTTTGTCCCCAAGTTTGGATTTGGACCGTGGATGAATTTTTGACTGGATTTGACTTTATTTTCTCCATGGTTGCTTGATCTATGCTTGAGGTTTAGTAGATTTCTTCATGGTTCCTTGGTGTAGTACAAATGGAGAAAGAAGCCTTTTGACGTTCTCTCACCGAATGAGAATAGCTTCTTGGTTGTAGCCCTTTCTCTTGTTTAGATTTGGAAACCTCCTTTTTGTTCTTCACCACAACCTAGCTTCTGTAGTTTTTATTTCCTTCTTTCTTCCTTGTTAAGTGAGTGACGTGACCGATGAAAAAGAGAGAGGAGAGAGAAGAGAGAGTTTGGCTTTCGGTGGAAGTAAGATGAAATTAAAATGAATTATTCTTAGGATTCAAGTTTTCGTGAGTTAGGCTTAGGTGACTTAGCCGAACGGGCTTGGATCTTCTCTTTGGGCCTTTTTAGTTTTCTTTCTTCCTCAAGGTTCTGCAATTTAATTCTTGGATCAAATTGTTGTTATGGCTGAATTGGTATTGAGCAAGATTTGTAGATGTGGGCTTGCTTATTTGTTCCTTGGGCCTAGTTAATTCATTTATTTTCCTACACACTAAATCAAACACATTACACAAACAATTGATAACTACCTAATAATATTTGTTTATCACTTTAATCAAATATTAGTTTTTTATATTCAACAATCTCTCCCTTGATGACAAACATTATTAAAAATGAATTGAAAGGAATTTAGGAACAAAAATTTTCTTTTGATGATTTATATCACTCCCCTTGTCTTTTGATCATCAAGCTCCCCTTTTCTTTTGATCACTTTGCTCCCCCTGAGTATTCGTTTTGATCAACCTTGAGAGGATCATAGGTCAGAGCTAATGTTCAATAGATTCAGATCCGAATTCAGAGTATGATCATAACAATTAAGAGCACAGAAAACCAATCATTAACTAATATGTACAGCCCGTGTTCATGATCAAAGCTAAAGCTTACTAACAGAGCAAAAAATTAATTTTTATCACAAAAAGACAGTATTCAACCATTAGAGCAAAAAAGATGAAAAAATTAATTTTCATCACAACGGAACCAGAGACGGCATTCAACCATCATTGAAACCCATATTGTTTCCATTCATTTTTTACACTTTCTCCCCCTTTTGTTATTAAGGAGGGAAGCCTGCAATGAAACACATCAATTAACAAAGCAAAATAGCAAACCATGCATATCAAACAGAGTTATTGTGTCTAAAGTTATTACAGTCATCCAAAAAATATCTTAATAGAGCTAGAAAATAGTTATCAGAGTTCAGAACCTAGAAGCAACAAAATATTAAACTTTCAATGGCAGCAGGGAGCAAGACTAGGCATCAGAGTCCTCTTCCTCAGTTTCCAAATCATCTTCGTCTTTGTCTGACATTACCTGGTCCTCATCGAGCGAATCAAGATGCTTCAAAAATACCTCAATTCGATCATGGGATTTCATCAAGAATTTTTCATTTTGCAGTGCAATCTAACGCTATTCTTTGCTTGATCTGACCATCTGTTTGGTCATGAAGATGAACTCTTAAAGAACGTCTTTAACAATCCCAGAGATCAGGTATTTGTGTGAGTCAGAGGTACCAGCTACTGAAGGAGAGGGAAGGCTTTCATCTTCACTTTCATTCATGGCTGAAGCCTTAGCACCCTTGTGACTTTTTCCTTTAGCTTGTTTTGTTGCACCACCGCCTTTGAGAGAAGAGACTTTATTTTCTATGGGAACATTAATTAAATCAATTGAAAAATATTCAAACAAACAAGTCAAAAATATTCCATAAGGAAGATAATTATTTTTCTCACTTTTGACACAGTCCCACATATGGCGGATCATGAGATATGCAAATGAAATAGGAATAGAGTTCAGAATGGCATAACGCACTAGACAGTCACAAACCATCACCTGTTGGTAAGATTTGCTTTGAGGTATGATGATATGAGTCATAATACGATGTAGTTGAGCCCTAACAGGACCTAGGGTCCTGTGAGTGGGGGTCATACCATCCATGAGTGAAAAGTTCTCACAGATTCTAGCCAAAGCATTTTGATGAGAAACACCAACATGATCATCCTATTTTCCAGTCATGTAAACATTCACCCCTATGTCTTGATTGCCGAGGGCTTCACTTATGGTGCTCATGTTAAAAAAAATTGAGTACCCCTGACATATGAGTAGAGTTCACCCTCATGACTAGAATTCTCTAACCAGATTTGGATAAACAGGTTTTTGAATCTTAAAAATGTTGTTCCATTTTAGAGATTGAAAATTACTTCTGTAATCTATGCCCTTTTTAGCCAATGCATCAATATCAGTCACAAAAGTAGAACAAAGTGTTCATTTTGAAATAACTTGTCGATTGAACTCATAATCTGAGCTGTAAGTAAAACAATGAGGATCATAGTGAGAATGGGATAGTTTACCAAACTTGTTTTTAAATTCAAGTGAGTCAAGGTTTGGAGGCTCCCTAGTATTATGAAGAATAGACCATCTGGGACCCATTGCAGGATGGCTGCATGGAGCAGAGCATCCCCGAAGGATGAGAAATAGGACGTGGAGGAGGAGAGGGTGGATGCTCTTCTTCGTGCATGGACCCCTTTCCTTTTCCACTCTTTGCACGAGAAGATTCGACTCCCTTGTGAGCAGAGGAACCCTTGGGATGAACAGTTTTTCTTGCCATGGATTCAGTTTGTTGAGGAGATTGAGAAGAGGATGAATAAGAATGAATATGTATGTGAGTATGAGATTAAGGTTGTTTTGAGTGAGGAGGATTGCAGGGATGTATGAGCCCGTGCTTCTTTTGGTAGCTATTTTCTTTCTCATATTGAGTAAGAGAAGAAAAGGTGGAAGGGAGAGAGAGCGTTGAAGATGGGTAGTGGAGAAGAGATAGGTTATCTTGAAAGAGAAACCGTTATTAATGCACATTGAAAAACTTCTCTTTAAAAGGTTTAATGAAACAATTTTCAAGGAAAGGTTTGAAATTAAAAAAAAAACTACGATTTTTGAAGTGACATATCATGAAAGATTGAAAAGGTTTCTGATTGATATGACTTGAAATAGAGAAGAAAGAGGAAAGACTTGAACCAAAATTAATTAAAAATATTTTATAATATTAGTATGAAGCCCATATCATTTAAACAAAGCTTGTCTTACATAGGCCAAATGGTGGTGATATGGAGGCATACTAGGCCATTTGAAACAGATTTCCAGTTTCATATCACAGAGAGTTTCTGGGCCTTTCTCAAGCTTTATAGAGGAGTTCATCATTTTCCTAGTTTTGTCTCCCTGCTACCTGCGAGACAGATCAATACTCGAAAAATCATTAGTCACAATTTCTCCACAGATTTAATATCAATTATTCCTAGAGCAGTTCTTAGTTTACAGAACCTATCTTCACATAGCGGTTTTGTGAAGATATCAGCCAATTGATCTTCTGATTTTACAAATTAAATCTCAATAGTTCCCTTTTGCACATGTTCTCTTATAGAATGATACCAAACTTCAATGTGCTTAGTTCTTGAATGCAACACGTGATTTTTAGAAATATTTATTTCGCTCATATTATCACAAAGTAAGGGAATACTATCAATTTTCAGTTAATAATCGGCAAGCTGAGTTTTAAGCCAAATTAATTGTGAACAGCAAGAAGAAGTTGAGATGTATTCAGCCTCAGTAGTGGATATAGCAATAGTGGCTTATTTTTAACTTGACCATACATTTAGGGATTGTCCAAGAAAGCAACACATCCCCGATGTACTTCTTCTATCCACACGGTCACCCGTAAAATCTGCATCACAATATCTAACTACACAAAATTCATTAGTACTAGGATACCACAAACCAAGATTAGATGTTCCTTTTATGTACCTAATGATCTTTTTTACAGCTGAAAGATGTGATTCTTTAGGTTGAGATTGAAAACGAGAACATACACCCACACTTTGAACTATGTCCGGTCTAGAGCATGTGAGATACATGAGAGATCCAATCATTCATCTATACCTAGTTTCATCAACATCTTCCCCATTTTCATCCTTGTCTAGTTTGGTATTTGGATGCATAGGAGTACCTATCGGTCTGGAATTTTCTAAACCAAATTTTTTCATCAACTCCTTGGCATATTTACCTTGGTGAACAAAAATACTGTAAAACCCGGTTAATTAACGGCTAATTAACCCATAAATGAGAATTTATTCTAGAAATCCTAAAATGTGATTTTTATGGCTAAATGTGATAGAGGAGATTGAGACGAGAATTTTGGTACCAATTTTGTAGAATTCGGACCAAGATTGGACCGAACGGGCCAAACCGGGCCAACCGGACCCAAAGTGGGCCCTTGGCCCAACATAACTTAACCAAAACCCTAGTTTTCAGCACTCTCTCTCCTCATTTGTTACACACACAAGCTGAAATGGTGGAGAGGAAGGGAAGAACATCCTCTCAACTTCTCTCTCTCACTTGATCTTCAAATCACCATAACTTTTGATCTAGAGCTCCGATTGCCGCCCCGTTTGCGGCCACGCGTTCACCGCGGAGAGCTCTACAAAACCCATATAATCAATCTTGAGGTAAGCCACACCTTGCTGTTCGAAATCTCAGCCCCTATTTTCGAGTTTCATGGGTTAAATGTTGAGATTTTGGGGTTCTTTGATGTTATAGGACCCAACTCTCTTGAAGGAGAAGGTTAATCTTGTCTCCTTGGACCTTGGGTGTGGTAAGATTCTCAACCCTAGTGTATTTTGTTGTTTTATGATGTTTGGGTTTTGAGATGTTGTGTATGGGTATGATGGTTGTGGCTTAGGTTGTGTGTGTGGATATTGGAGCTTGATTGGTGATTTTGAACAAGCTTGGAAAGGGCTTGGTGGTGAAAAATCTGCTCTTGGAGGTGTTGAGGCCTTGTGAGCTTGAGGATAAGTGGTTTAGAAGTGCTCCGGTGGAGCTTGGGAAATTCGGCTAAGGTATGGTTTCGGTTTCCCGTATCTAATATGTAATGTGGTAGGAAATACTTAGGCTAGAGGCCCTAAGATAGGCATTGAATGGTAGATGTTGTTGAATGATTGAGATATATGATGTGGTCATATATGTGATGATGAGTATTGATGCCTTGATAGAATGATGTATGAGAATATGCATGTTGTGATATATGCTTGATTATTGGTTATGGTTGAATTGTGGGTTGAACCATGTTGATGGTGAGTATGATGTTGTTTGTGTACCATGTTGATTTATTGGAATTGGTGTTGTTGAGGATTGGTATGAGGAATAGTATATGATATGTCAATATGTTTGAATTTGAGCCACTTGGGTGAAGTGGGATATAATGGTGAAATAGTGATTTTGGTAAATTGTGAGTTACGTGTCAATGTGTGAGTTGAGGAGGCTTGATGTTGAATTTGATGTATTTTGATTGATTTCAAAGAAAAGGGATGAAATTGGCATGTTTTGATTGATTTTGGAAAGAAATGGAAATGGCTTGTTTTGAAAATGGCACTTTGTGGTTTTTATGAAAAACATGGTTTTTGGGCACACTTTGGTGGGACATAACTTGGACTACGGATATCTGTTTTGTACCAAATCTTTTTAGAAATGAAATTGGATCCGGGATGTCCGTGCCGTTCGAAGAACGGACGAAAAATGATTTAAAATGAGGAAGTTATGTCCGTTGGAAGATTGGGGTCAAAATCTGCGAAATTCTGCAGCTTTTAACTTAGAAAATTTTTAGCAGAATGTCCCCTTGCGCGTGGGCGCACCTGGCGCGTACGCGCTGATCTTCCGTAAGGTGCCATCCACGCGTACGCGTGATGTGCGCGGGCGCGCCGATTGTGCTGCACTCTATGTCTAGCCATTTTCCCGAGAGTTATGCCAGAACTGTGCCGGTGTTGTGCCTGGGGCACGAGAACACCCGCGCGTACGCGTGGTTGACGCGTGCGCGCCGATGGGCAAGTTTGGGATCCACGCGTTAGCGTGCACGACGCTTGCGCGCCGATGAGTTTTTGAGGCCATCCACGCGTGCACGTGGAGTGCGCGTATGCGTGGCCCTGTTTTCATCCCAAAGTTGATTTTTTTTGAGTTTTAAAAGCCAAATCTCATACTTCTAAGCCTCCGATCTCACCATTCATGTCTTAAATCATCATAATATGCCTAGCTATTAGAAAGGGGCTAGTGAATGTGATAACTTGCGAGTGAAGCAAGGGAAAAATGTATGATCAATAAGGATCAAGATGATTCTGTGAGATGCGGAGGATGGAGGTGGAAGTGTTTGTTATGCCATGGGCCGAAAGGCTGTAATTGTTTATGAAATGGCTGGTTATGGATTTAACCATGAGCCGGAATAGCTGTGTATGCTATGAATATTGGCTGGTTCTGGATTGAACCGTGAGCCGGAATGGCTGGTATGGATGTTGATCCATGGATGAGAATTCATGCATGTTGATGCTGAATTATTGATAATTGTGAAATTGCACTTCCACTATCTGAGTACGAGTTTCCTTGGGTAGTAGCAGTGGCTAGCCACCACGTGCTCCAGGTTGAGACTCGAAGCTCTGTTAACCCTATGTTGTAAGTGTGGCCGGGTACTGTGAAAGGCCCGGATGAGCTCGAACCCCCGAAAATATTCACCAGTGAGGGTGAAGGATATGGATCATGTTTATGATCACGTTTATAACGAGTATAACTCGAGTTTGGGGATGCACGACAGAGGGACAGTCCAATGGTTAGCGACCAGGACTTGTCGGGTTGGCTATATAACCGACAAGATGATATCATCGGCCACTAGGGACAGGCATTCATCATATGCATACTATGTGAATTGTTTGAGATTGCCTATTTGACTGCATATTACTTGCTAATTGTCTAAATGTCTTAACTGCTATTATTTGTATATTCTTTGTTTGATATATCTGTGTTTGCTATAATATACTCCTGCTGGTGGTTGGGAGGTTTGAAGGAATTGGAAAGGGAAGTATTAGTTAGACTGAAGAATCTTTAGTCAGGTGCCCTTATACGGTTTAGCTTGTTTATAAGCTTTGATATTATCTGGAGGAAGTTCTAGGATTGCCTTCGGCTTTCCTCCATTATTATGTATTATATATGTGGAAGCTGTTACCATGCTGGGGACCTCTGGTTCTCACCCATGCGGATTTTGTGGTTTTCAGATGCAGGGCGTGAGGTTACCCGCTGAGGCATGCTGGAGACTTCTATATTGCGAAGATCCGTTGTTCTCGGGGCTATGTTTTGGTTTATATGTTTTGTTTAGATACTTTTATCTCCATTCAATAATACAAACTGTGATGACTCCTCTTATGGGAGATTTTGGAGAATAGGTTTTATGTATTTGTGTCCCTTTGGGTTACCTTGGGGTTTTCCTTTTTTTATCATATGTATATAATGTTATACTCGGACCGGTTATCTTCGCAGCCGGATCTTGAGTCTTGATATTCCTGTTTTTTGACACTCCTTTGTATATATATAATCTCACGTTGGTTATCCTTGTTCGTTACGATATCGATCGGAGTGTTGCGCTTTCGAGTTGCGATTTTTGTTTACCCCTTTTTCTACAAAGGCTCCTAGTTATAACCAATCATTCATACTACTATATGTACTAAATTTTTGTTTTAGAGGTCGTAATACCTTGCCATCTCTGAATTATGACTTAAGCATAAGACTCTGTATGGTAGGGTGTTACATTATGGTATCAGAGCAGTTCGTTCCTGAAGAGCCTGAGGGATGGACTGACTATGCTTCTGTGCATTCTCTGTGTGTGTGTTATGTGCTGTTAGTATATCTGCTTGATATATTTGGCATAAACGTTCATGAGCATGCATTTGGGACTTTGAAGCACTAGACTTCCGATATTGAGCCTGATCAACTTAATATCGATTGTTTGGTGTGTATAGGAACCATATGGAACCTCGTGGATGCGGTAGAGGTTGTGCGAGAGGTCGTACGAATGCTCGTGCACTGGAGAATAACCCTAACGACCCGGTGAACTTTACGACTGCGTTGGAGAACATGGCTGCTGCTATGCAAGCCACTGCTGAGGCCCTTGGTCAACAGATGAACAGCCATGGCAGCGACAGAAATGGAGCTCAGGGACCAATGGAGATTAGAACTTTCGTTGTGTTGGTGGACAAGTGTGGGGTTGCTGAAGAGTGTGTGAAGAGGGCAGCCGCTAAGAAGGGAAGTCACAAAGGATCATTCCCACGGAACCGAGGGAAGAGCATTGCACCTAGAGGTCTGCCTTTCAAGAGGAGAGGTTCCTTTAGGAGGCCCAACAACAACTCCCAAGGAAAAAGGTTTGGGAAGCAGCCACAGAATGAGCAAGCTTGCGCTAGGTGTGGAAGTCACCATCCGGGAGTCCCGCGCATGGCCGGTTGGGGTTTGTGCTACTTCTGTGGTAAGGCGGGACATAAGGCCCTAAACTGCCCGGAGAAGAAAAAACAAGGTGCTGGGAAAGCACAACAGACTGGTCCGGTGTTCACCACTTCAGCTATAGGTGCCGAGGGATCCGAGACACTTATTCGAGGTAATTGTGAATTAGCTGGTCAAACTTTAAATGCTTTATTTGATTCGGGAGCATCACATTCATTCATTGCATTTGAGAAAGCTCATGAGTTAGGATTGAAGATTGTAACCTTAGGTTATGACCTAAAGGTACATAATGCTACCCATGAAGCCATGGTAACTAGGCTAGGATGTCCGGAAGTTTCCCTTAGATTCAAGCAGCGTGATTTTGTTCATGATTTAATCTGCTTGCCGATGATTGGTCTTGATCTTATCTTGGGGTTGGATTGGTTATCTAAGAACCATGTTTTACTAGATTGTTCTACAAAGTCGGTGTATTTTATGACGGAAGATACAGAAGGGCCGGTCGTGGTAAATAATTATTACTTGAACTCGATGATGGTGAACTGTTCTGGATTCGAATGTCAGGGTATCATGTTGTTAACCGCAGGCGTTTCGGGTGATGATCAAAGGTTGGAACAAATTCCGGTTGTGTGTGAGTTTCCGGAAGTGTTTCCCGATGATATTGATGAGTTCCCACCAAACCGAGAGGTTGAGTTTGCTATTGAGTTGGTGCCCGGGGCGGGACCAATCTCAAGTGCTCCTTACAGGATGTCACCGTTAGAGATGAACGAGCTAAAGTCTCAGTTAGAGGATTTGTTGGGAAAGAATTTCATACGACCAAGTGTTTCTCCATGGGGTGCTCCAGTGTTATTGGTGAAGAAGAAAGATGGGAGTATGCGGCTCTGTGTGGATTACAGGCAGTTGAACAAGGTTACAATAAAGAATAAGTACCCATTGCCGAGAATTGATGATCTCATGGATCAGTTACAAGGAGCTGGAGTTTTCTCTAAGATTGACTTGCGATCCGGTTATCACCAGATAAGGGTGAGGGGCGAGGATATCCCTAAGACCGCTTTCAGGACTCGTTATGGTCATTACGAGTACACTGTGATGTCCTTTGGGTTGACGAACGCTCCTGCGATATTCATGGATTACATGAATCGAGTTTTCCGTCCGTTTTTGGATAAATTCGTTGTTGTCTTCATTGATGACATACTGATTTATTCCAAGACTGAGGAAGAGCATGCGGAACACTTGAGGACCGTATTGCAGATTCTAAAGGAGAAGAAACTTTATGCAAAACTGTCTAAGTGTGAGTTTTGGAAGAGTGGGATGAAGTTTTTGGGGCATGTGGTGAGTAAGAAGGGAATAGCAGTAGATCCAACTAAGGTGGAGGCGGTGATGGATTGGAAACAACCAACCACTGTAACAGAGATAAGGAGTTTTCTGGGTTTAGCTGGCTATTACCGAAGGTTTATCAAGGGCTTTTCACAAATAGCTTTGCCAATGACGAAGTTAACCCGAAAAGACACTCCGTTTGTTTGGACTCCTGAATGCGAGGAGAGCTTTCAGACATTGAAGAAAAAGTTGACTACTGCACCTGTGTTAGTGTTACCCGAGCCGAACGAGCCTTTTGAGGTGATTTGTGATGCCTCATTGAAGGGTTTAGGGTGCGTGCTGATGCAGCATCGTAATGTGGTGGCGTATGCCTCACGACAGTTGAGACCTCATGAGGTTAGTTACCCTACGCACGATTTGGAACTCGCTGCGGTCGTGTTTGCCTTGAAGGTGTGGAGGCATTATCTCTATGGGGTTAAGTTCCAAGTTTTCTCTGATCATAAGAGCTTGAAGTATCTCTTTGATCAGAAAGAGCTCAATATGAGGCAGAGGAGGTGGATGGAATTGTTGAAGGACTACGACTTTGAGTTGAATTACCATCCGGGAAAAGCGAACGTAGTGGCGGATGCGTTAAGTCGGAATTCGTTATATGCGGCTTGGATGATGCTTCAAGAGGAGAAGTTGCTCAAGGGATTCGAGAGTCTGAATATTGGTGCTCGAGAAGTATCCGGAACCTTGCGTTTGAGCCGATTAGAAATCTCAAGTGATTTTAAGTCCGAACTCCTAAAGGCTCATCAAAATGATGAAGCATTATGGAAAGTGTTACCGGCCATTGAGCAAGGGAAACAGTGGAGAGTGTCGGAAGAAAAAGATGGGTTATGGAGATTCAAGGTAGAATCATTGTGCCGGATGTTGGCACTTTGAGGCAAGATATTTTAAAGGAGGCACACAAAAGCGGATTCTCCATTCACCCGGGAAGTACTAAGATGTACCATGATTTAAAGGCGATGTTTTGGTGGCCGGGTATGAAGAATGATGTGGCGGAATATGTTTCAAAGTGCTTAACTTATCAAAAGGTAAAGATTGAACATCAAAAGCCCGCCGGTATGTTGCAACCTTTAGAGATTCCATAATGGAAGTGGGAAAGTATTGCAATGGACTTTGTGTCAGGATTGCCAAGGACTAGGGCTGGTTTTGATGCTATTTGGGTGATTGTGGACCGATTGACAAAGTCAGCTCACTTTTTACCCATTCGGATGACTTACACCCTTAAAGAGCTAGCGCGGTTATACATAAAGGAGATTGTGAGACTTCATGGAGTACCTGCTACTATAATCTCTGATAGAGATCCTCATTTCACTTCAAGGTTTTGGGGTGCATTTCAGAAAGCTTTTGGAACCCGATTAAGCTTGAGCACGGCTTACCATCCTCAAATAGATGGTCAATCTGAGAGGACGATCCAAACACTAGAGGATATGTTGAGAGCTTGTGTTTTGGACCAACCGGCGAGTTGGGATCGGTATATGCCATTAGTGGAGTTTGCATACAATAATAGTTATCATGCGAGCATTGGAATGGCTCCGTATGAGGCCTTGTATGGGAGGAAATGTCAATCTTCGCTATGTTGGTATGAAGCTGGAGAGAAAGGCTTGTTGGGGCCGAAAATGATATCTGAGACTACTGAACAAGTCAAGAAAATCCGTGACAGGATGCTTACGGCGCAGAGTCGTCAAAAGAGTTACGCCGATCAAAGGCGAAAGCCCTTAGAATTTGAGGAAGGAGACCATGTTTTCCTTAAGGTTACTCCGACTACTGGAGTAGGTAGGGCGATTAAGGCAAAGAAGTTGAATCCTCGATACATTGGTCCATTTCAGATCCTAGAGAGGATTGGACCGGTGGCGTATCGGATGGCTCTACCACCTCATCTTTCGAACCTGCACGACGTGTTCCACGTGTCGCAGCTTCGGAAGTACACCCCTGATGCTAGCCATGTATTGGAACCTGAATCAGTTCAGTTAAGGGAAGATTTGACGCTTCCAGTGGCTCCGGTCAGAATTGATGATACTAGTATCAAACGGTTGCGTGGAAAAGATGTTTCACTAGTCAAAGTGGCATGGAGTCGAGGCGGTGTTGAGGAACACACTTGGGAACTTGAGTCAGAGAGGCGATCGGATTATCCGCATTTATTCTCAGGTAATTGCATTTGAATTTTGTGGGCAAAATTCCCAATTAGGTGGGTAGAATGTAAAACCCGGTTAATTAACGGCTAATTAACCCATAAATGAGAATTTATTCTAGAAAGCCTAAAATGTGATTTTTATGGCTAAATGTGATAGAGGAGATTGAGACGAGAATTTTGGTACCAATTTTGTAGAATTCGGACCAAGATTGGACCGAACGGGCCAAACCGGGCCAACCGGACCCAAAGTGGGCCCTTGGCCCAACATAACTTAACCAAAACCCTAGTTTTCAGCACTCTCTCTCCTCATTTGTTACACACACAAGCTGAAATGGTGGAGAGGAAGGGAAGAACATCCTCTCAACTTCTCTCTCTCACTTGATCTTCAAATCACCATAACTTTTGATCTAGAGCTCCGATTGCCGCCCCGTTTGCGGCCACGCGTTCACCGCGGAGAGCTCTACAAAACCCATATAATCAATCTTGAGGTAAGCCACACCTTGCTGTTCGAAATCTCAGCCCCTATTTTCGAGTTTCATGGGTTAAATGTTGAGATTTTGGGGTTCTTTGATGTTATAGGACCCAACTCTCTTGAAGGAGAAGGTTAATCTTGTCTCCTTGGACCTTGGGTGTGGTAAGATTCTCAATCCTAGTGTATTTTGTTGTTTTATGATGTTTGGGTTTTGAGATGTTGTGTATGGGTATGATGGTTGTGGCTTAGGTTGTGTGTGTGTGGATATTGGAGCTTGATTGGTGATTTTGAACAAGCTTGGAAAGGGCTTGGTGGTGAAAAATCTGCTCTTGGAGGTGTTGAGGCCTTGTGAGCTTGAGGATAAGTGGTTTAGAAGTGCTCCGGTGGAGCTTGGGAAATTCGGCTAAGGTATGGTTTCGGTTTCCCGTATCTAATATGTAATGTGGTAGGAAATACTTAGGCTAGAGGCCCTAAGATAGGCATTGAATGGTAGATGTTGTTGAATGATTGAGATATATGATGTGGTCATATATGTGATGATGAGTATTGATGCCTTGATAGAATGATGTATGAGAAATATGCATGTTGTGATATATGCTTGATTATTGGTTATGGTTGAATTGTGGGTTGAACCATGTTGATGGTGAGTATGATGTTGTTTGTGTACCATGTTGATTTATTGGAATTGGTGTTGTTGAGGATTGGTATGAGGAATAGTATATGATATGTCAATATGTTTGAGTTTGAGCCACTTGGGTGAAGTGGGATATAATGGTGAAATAGTGATTTTGGTAAATTGTGAGTTACGTGTCAATGTGTGAGTTGAGGAGGCTTGATGTTGAATTTGATGTATTTTGATTGATTTCAAAGAAAAGGGATGAAATTGGCATGTTTTGATTGATTTTGGAAAGAAATGGAAATGGCTTGTTTTGAAAATGGCACTTTGTGGTTTTTATGAAAAACATGGTTTTTGGGCACACTTTGGTGGGACATAACTTGGACTACGGATCTCTGTTTTGTACCAAATCTTTTTAGAAATGAAATTGGATCCGGGATGTCCGTGCCGTTCGAAGAACGGACGAAAAACGATTTAAAATGAGGAAGTTATGTCCGTTGGAAGATTGGGGTCAAAATCTGCGAAATTCTGCAGCTTTTAACTTAGAAAATTTTTAGCAGAATGTCCCCTTGCGCGTGGGCGCACCTGGCGCGTACGCGCTGATCTTCCGTAAGGTGCCATCCACGCGTACGCGTGATGTGCGCGGGCGCGCCGATTGTGCTGCACCCTATGTCTAGCCATTTTCCCGAGAGTTATGCCAGAACTGTGCCGGTGTTGTGCCTGGGGCACGAGAACACCCGCGCGTACGCGTGGTTGACGCGTGCGCGCCGATGGGCAAGTTTGGGATCCACGCGTTAGCGTGCACGACGCTTGCGCGCCGATGAGTTTTTGAGGCCATCCACGCGTGCGCGTGGAGTGCGCGTACGCGTGGCCCTGTTTTCATCCCAAAGTTGATTTTTTTTGAGTTTTAAAAGCCAAATCTCATACTTCTAAGCCTCCGATCTCACCATTCATGTCTTAAATCATCATAATATGCCTAGCTATTAGAAAGGGGCTAGTGAATGTGATAACTTGCGAGTGAAGCAAGGGAAAAATGTATGATCAATAAGGATCAAGATGATTCTGTGAGATGCGGAGGATGGAGGTGGAAGTGTTTGTTATGCCATGGGCCGAAAGGCTGTAATTGTTTATGAAATGGCTGGTTATGGATTTAACCATGAGCCGGAATAGCTGTGTATGCTATGAATATTGGCTGGTTCTGGATTGAACCGTGAGCCGGAATGGCTGGTATGGATGTTGATCCATGGATGAGAATTCATGCATGTTGATGCTGAATTATTGATAATTGTGAAATTGCACTTCCACTATCTGAGTACGAGTTTCCTTGGGTAGTAGCAGTGGCTAGCCACCACGTGCTCCAGGTTGAGACTCGAAGCTCTGTTAACCCTATGTTGTAAGTGTGGCCGGGCACTGTGAAAGGCCCGGATGAGCTCGAACCCCCGAAAATATTCACCAGTGAGGGTGAAGGATATGGATCATGTTTATGATCACGTTTATAACGAGTATAACTCGAGTTTGGGGATGCACGACAGAGGGACAGTCCAATGGTTAGCGACCAGGACTTGTCGGGTTGGCTATATAACCGACAAGATGATATCATCGGCCACTAGGGACAGGCATTCATCATATGCATACTATGTGAATTGTTTGAGATTGCCTATTTGACTGCATATTACTTGCTAATTGTCTAAATGTCTTAACTGCTATTATTTGTATATTCTTTGTTTGATATATCTGTGTTTGCTATAATATACTCCTGCTGGTGGTTGGGAGGTTTGAAGGAATTGGAAAGGGAAGTATTAGTTAGACTGAAGAATCTTTAGTCAGGTGCCCTTATACGGTTTAGCTTGTTTATAAGCTTTGATATTATCTGGAGGAAGTTCTAGGATTGCCTTCGGCTTTCCTCCATTATTATGTATTATATATGTGGAAGCTGTTACCATGCTAGGGACCTCTGGTTCTCACCCATGCGGATTTTGTGGTTTTCAGATGCAGGGCGTGAGGTTACCCGCTGAGGCATGCTGGAGACTTCTATATTGCGAAGATCCGTTGTTCTCGGGGCTATGTTTTGGTTTATATGTTTTGTTTAGATACTTTTATCTCCATTCAATAATACAAACTGTGATGACTCCTCTTATGGGAGATTTTGGAGAATAGGTTTTATGTATTTGTGTCCCTTTGGGTTACCTTGGGGTTTTCCTTATTTTATCATATGTATATAATGTTATACTCGGACCGGTTATCTTCGCAGCCGGATCTTGAGTCTTGATATTCCTGTTTTTTGACACTCCTTTGTATATATATAATCTCACGTTGGTTATCCTTGTTCGTTACGATATCGATCGGAGTGTTGCGCTTTCGAGTTGCGATTTTTGTTTACCCCTTTTTCTACAAAGGCTCCTAGTTATAACCAATCATTCATACTACTATATGTACTAAATTTTTGTTTTAGAGGTCGTAATACCTTGCCATCTCTGAATTATGACTTAAGCATAAGACTCTGTGTGGTAGGGTGTTACAAATACCACTAGGAGTTTATTTGATTTGAAGTCCAAGGAAGAATGTTAGTTCTCCCATCATGCTCATATCAAACTCACTATTCATTAGTTTTCCAAACTCTTCACACAAGGTTTTATTGGACGAACCAAACACAATGTCATCCATATACCCTTGGACAAGCAAGAAATGATCATTAGATTCTTTGATGAATAGAGTAGTATCCGTAGTACCCCTTTGAAAATTATTTTGCAACAAGAAGGCACTAAACCTTTCATACCAAGCTCTAGGAGCTTGTCTCAAATCATAAGGAGCTTTTGCAAGTGTAAAGACATGATTCGGAAAAACTTTGTTTTCAAAACCGGGGGTTGAGCTACATATACTTCTCTATCAATAAAGCCATTCAAAAATGCACATTGACATCCATTTGAAAGAGTTTGAAGCCTTTATGGGAAGCATATGCAAGTAATAATCTTATTGCTACCATTCAAGCTACCGGAGCAAATGACTTATCAAAGTCAATGCCCTCTTCTTGATCGTAACCTTGGGCCACTAATCTAGTATTGTTATGAACCACATTACCATCCTCACCCAATTTATTTCTAAAGATCCACTTGGTATCGATTACCTTCTTAGCATTTAGGAGAGGTACAAGAGTCCAAACTTCATTTTTTTTGAATTGGATTAACTCTTCTATTGAGTTAAGAAATTAATAAATTTAATTAGTGATGACAAACATTAATTTGGGAAAAATAAATAATTAGTGTTGATTAATTATAATTGCATATTACTAATTATTTAGTGTTGCAGGCCAAAACTCAATATTGCAACAACCTAATATAAAAGCAAGGAGCCCAAACTGGTTGAAATCAAGAAACAAGGTTGGCGGGCTATAAAGCAAGGAAAGCCCAAAGAAATCAAAGCAAGATAACTAATGGGCTGAATTTGAGTAGAACTCGATCCAAGCCCAAATTGATTTCAAATCCCTCTCACTTACTTTCACCAACTCAACGTTCTTCTCTTCTCTGACCATGTCAAATCACAAACTCAGAAAAGTGAGAAAGAGAAAGAGAAAGCTTCTTCCCTAAGGTGATCATCAAAGAAGCAAGAAAGAGAAAGTCCAAGCTTGAAACTCAGAAGTCTAATCACCCATTTCAAACCAAATCAAGCTTAGGTTAAAGGTAACCAATTTCCTTTTACATGCAACACACTTTCTCCTCTTCATCTTCAACTCTCTATCACTCCATTTTGGGTTATATGGAAAAGAGGATTTTTGTTCCTCACTGCTGTGCATCAACGGTTGAGAATATGTCTTGGGGACCAAGTTGTGTTTCAATGGTCAAGATTTGGGTTTAACATTGAAGAAATCTTTTCTGCCATTAAAGTGGCTTTTGGTCAACCAAGGAAGGTCAGAAGCAAAGTTTCCATTGTGAGGATTAATCGAAAAAAGTGAGATAGTGGGTTAGTGAAGCTCAAGGCTCAAGAAGTTGACCTAGGAAGAGCAACCAAGCAACATGCAAGGAGATAAAAGAAGACTTTCTGCTCATTCAGAACTAAGGAGATAAAACCAGAGTTTGTGAGTTGTGTTCTGAAGAGAAGTTCTTCTACTTGGATAATGCTTTCTTTCAAAGAAGCATTCGGCCAATACTGAAGAACTCAATCTGAGGTTTGTGAATCTGGTTATGCACATAGCTAAAAGGCTATTGATGAAGTCAATCTCCTTCATGTTTTACAGATTGTGATGTACTTTTCTATGTTTATCTTTCTATAATTTCTTGTGAGAAAAGGCATTGTGAGAAAGCTCAAGTAAAAGCCATGAGTGGAAAAACGCTGAGTGATACACTTGAGAGAAAAGCCTAGAGTTATTTTCTGATTTCTTTAGGTTGTTTAAGTATCTTGTATCTTGTATCTGTTAGGTATTCCTTTCTTAGTTGGGTTAGCACTAAGAGTGACTAGTTAAGTGTTAGCATAGCCAATATCAAGTTAGGTTAGAACTTGAGTGTGAAATTGGTGTATGTAATACTTTTAACTATAGTAGAAATTCCTCCATTGTTGTGGAGGAGACTGGACGAGGTTGCATAGCACAAGGCAACCGAACCAGGATATATGCTGGTGTTAGCTTTTATCCTCTCTGCTATGTTCTATTTTTTGATATTTATGAGACAAAAATAAATTGTCTCATAAATTTCCACTGCTGAGTACAAACAAAATCAGAATTGAAAGTTTAATTTAAAAGGTCGTAACAGCAACTTAAAAAAGAAGGCATAGATTCAACCCCCCTTCTCTAAGCCTACCACAACCTTTAATTGGTATCAGAGCTAAGGTCTCAAGAATCGAGCTTAATCGCTTGGAGCAAAGATCTAATGGCGAACAACTTGGGCACAACCACAGTTGCCTACACCCTCACTGAAGGCCAGTCAATAAACTGGCCACCTTTCTTCAACGGGAAGAACTATGCCTACTGGAAAGAAAGGATAAGGATATTCATCCAGTCCATTGACTACAACATATGGAAGATCGTTGTGAGCGGTCCCATGATCCCAACAAAAACAAGTGCTGATGGAGTGGTGACTCCAAAAGAAGAAGCTGAATGGAATGAAGATGATAAGAAGAAGATAGAGCTGAATGCTAAAGCAATCAACCTTCTTCACTGTGCTATCAGCTTTGAAGAGTACCGAAAGGTGTCTAGATGTAAGACAGCCAAAGAAATCTGGGAAAAACTCTAGGTTATACACGAAGGCACTAAACAAGTCAAAGAAACCAGGATTGATATACTGCGAAAAGAGTACGAGATGTTTAACATGAAGGATGGAGAAAGCATTGATGAAGTGTTTGAGAGATTCTCAATCATAATCAACAACCTTGATGCTGTGGGTACAAACTATGCAGAATAAACCTTGGTGAGAAAACTCCTTAGAAGCCTCACAAAAGAATAGGAAACCACTGCCACTGTCCTAACCGAGAGCAACAACCTAAGCCTCATAACCTATGATGAGCTGAGAGGAAAACTTCTTGCCTATGAAACCACACACACAAACAAAGACTCAAAAAAAAAGGGAATAGCCCTCAAATCTCAAATAGAACCAAAAGAGAGTGAGTCTAGTGATGGTATTTCAGCTGATGAGCTTTTGTTTTTTGCTAGGAGATTTAGAAGGATGATGAAGAACAAGGGAAAATATAAGGGTTCAAGTTCAAAGGAGCACAAGATCGACTTGAGCAAGGTGACGTGCCATCACTGCAAGGAGGCTGGACACTTTAAGCTAAACTATCCAAAGCTCAAAAAGGAGGACAAAGGAAAGAAAGAAAGGAAGAGAGTGCTCATGGCAGCTTGGGAGGATCTTGAGAACGACTCAAATGAAGGAGAAGAATCAGAAGGTGAAGACAAAGACTGTTTCATGGCTGGAAACAACAATCTTAATGAGATTTGCCTAGCATCCAAGAACAAAAAGAACATGTGGTATATGGATAATGGATGTTCAAGGCACATGACTGGAAGGTCAACTTACTTCATCAAACTAAATAAGTATGATGGAGGTTTTGTGACCTTTGGAGATGATGGTAAAGGTAAAATTATTGCTGTTGGAAAAGTAGGTAATGAGCAATCTACTTTCATTGATGATGTACTTTTGGTATGTGGTTTGAAGCACAATCTTTTGAGTATAAGTCAGCTGTGTGATTTAGGATATTTAGTGACTTTCAAAAGACTTGAATGCTGTATTTTTAATGAAAAGGCAAATGAAGTGATGTTTGTTGCCAAGCATTTTAATAATATGTATGGACTTACTCTTGATGAACTAAAGGATCAAAATGTAGCGTGTCTTCACTCTAAAGAATCTGAAAAGTGGCTATGACACAAGAGATTGGGCCATGCAAGTATGTTTCAAATAAACAAACTTGTAAAGAAAGAATTATTAAGAGGTCTTCCTTTGATAAAGTTTGACAAAGCATCACTTGTGATGCTTGCCAAATGGAAAAACAAACAAAAAGTTCTTTTAAACCAAAGGAAGACATCTCTACTAAAAGACCACTTGAGTTGCTACACATTGATTTATTTGGTCCAACAAGAACTCAAAGCCTATGTGGTAAACATTATGGTTTAGTGATTGTAGATGACTATACTAGGTTTGGTTGGGTTTTATTTCTTGCACACAAAAATGAAGCCTTTTCGACCTTTGAACATTTTTGCAAGAAAATTCAAAATGAAAAGGATTTAAAAATCTCTTCTATAAGAAGTGATCATGGAACTGAATTTGAAAACAATTTATTTGAATCCTTTTGTGAAGAATTTGGAATATCTCGACTACAAGAATTTGGCAACCCTCGTAAAAGCGTGCCGATTTCTTTCTATGGCCATACTTTTTAAGCGTGGCAAAAAAAGCGTGGCCAAATCACAAATCAGTGGCCACCCTCGCAAAAGCGTGCCCATAGACTACTTTTAGGCATGCTTTAAAAGCGTGGCAAGAAAAAAGGGTGCCGACAGGCCTTTTTTCTTGTAGTGCTCACAACTTCTCTTGTCCAAGGACACCACAACAAAATGGTGTTGTAGAAAGAAGAAATAGAAGCATACAAGAGATGACAAGAGCTATGCTTTGTGAGAGTAATGTTCCAAAATTCCTTTGGGCTGAAGCAGTTAACACGGCTTGCCACATTTTGAATAGAACAATCATAAGAAAATTTTTGAAGAAAACCCCTTATGAACTTTGGAAAGGCTACCCACCAAACTTAGACTACTTACACATCTTTGGATGCAAATGTTTTGTTTTAAATAACAAGGATAATTTGGGTAAATTTGATCCAAAGGCATATGAGTGTTTGTTTGTAGGATATTCCACAACTAGTAAAGCATATAGGGTTTATCATCAAGATGCTAGAATTATTAAAGAGTCCATACATGTTACATTTTGTGATACTAACTTGGTGCAAAGTGTTGTGAAAGATTGTGATGCAGAGAATTAAGTCCAAAAGGACAATGAAACTGCTCTGAATAAAGAGAATGGGAATTCTGGACTAGCTGAACCAGATGCTACAGCTGCTAAAAATTTGAGAGACAATTCCATTTTGTCTCATGAATCTGAACGAAAACCTAAAACCAGCAGTACCCAGAATTCTTTGGTGACTGAATCTGCCTCCAAGTCCACCAGATCTCGTGAATGGAGATTCCTGAAGAATTATCCTGAGGAATTTGTCATTGGGAACGTCTCTCATGGAGTGCAAACTCGGTCTTCCACTAGAAAGGCAAATGAAGGATCAAACATTGCCCTTCTTTCACAAATAGAGCCTCAAAATGTCAAGGAAGCTCTTAGTCACCCTTCTTGGGTTAAAGCAATGGAGGATGAGCTTCTTGAGTTTGAGAAGAACCAAGTATGGACTTTGGTTCCAAGGCCAACTGGAAAGAAAGTGACCGGCACCAAGTGGATATTTCGGAATAAGTTAGGAGAAGATGGCAGCATTGCAAGACACAAGGCAAGGCTTGTGGCATAAGGATACGACCAAGAAGAAGGAATAGACTTTCATGAATCCTTTACCTCTATTGCCCGAATGGAAGCCATAAGACTTCTCTTAGCCTATGCTGCATTTTGTGGTTTTAAATTATATCAAATGGATGTAAAATGTGCATTTTTGAATGGTGTGATAGATAGAGAAGTGTATGTGGATCAGCCACCTGGTTTTGAAAATAAAGAGCATTCTGATCATGTTTTCAAACTATCTAAAGCTCTCTATGGTTTAAGACAAGCTCTTAGAGCTTGGTATGAGAGACTTAGCTCTTTTCTTTTAAAAAATGGTTTTCAAAGAGGCACCACAGACACACCTCTATTTATCAAGAATTCTAATGATTCTTTTATTCTAGTTCAAATATATGTTGATGACATCATTTTTGGATCAGCCAATGAATCCCTTTGTTCTGAATTTGGAAAACTTATGACAAGTGAATTTGACATGAGTATGATGGTGAACTTAATTTTTTCCTTGGGCTGCAAATTAAACAAACTAAAAATGGTATTTTCATTCATTAAGAGAAGTATGCCAAGGAATTAGTTAAGAAATTTGGTATGGAAAATGCCAAACCCATGGAAACTCCCATGCACCCTAATTCTAAATTAGATAAGGGAGAAACATAGAAAGATGTAGATGAAACTAGGTATAGAGGAATGATTGGTTCTCTTATGTACTTAACTTCCTCTAGAACCAACATTGTGCAAAGTGTTGGATTGTGTTCAAGGTTCCAATCCAAACCTAAAGAGTCACATCTTTCAGCAGTTAAAAGGATCATTAGATATGTTCATGGCACATCCAAATTTGGTCTTTGGTATCCTAAAATTGATTATTTTTCTGCAGTTGGTTATTGTGATGCAGATTTTGCTGGTGATAAAGTTGATAGAAGGAGCACCTCAGGCTTATGTTGCTTCCTTGGAAAATCCTTAAATGTTTGGTCAAGTAAGAAGCAACCAACAGTGGCCTTATCCACTGTAGATGCTGAGTATATAGCTGCTTCTTCTTATTGTTCTCAGATTTTATGGTTAAAAACACAGCTTGCTGATTACAAGTTAAATGCTGAAAATATTCCCTTATTGTGTGATAATATGAGTGCCATTAATATTTCTAAAAATCTAGTTTTGCACTCTAGGACTAAACATATTGAAGTGAAATTTCACTCAATAAGAGAACATGTCCAAAAGGGGGATATTAGCATTCAGTTTGTTAAATCAGAGGAGCAATTAGCAGATATTTTTACAAAACCACTAGCTGAGGACAGATTTTGCATGCTTAGGACTAGTCTTGGTATTTTAAGCTATGATTCATTGTTTGAGCTTTGCTGATGTGTTTGTTAAGTTTTGGTCTCACAGGGTCGGATGAGACAATTCTGGGCAAATGAAGAACCTTCTCTCTAAATTGCTTTCTCTGGCCTTATTGCACGTGCTGAATCATCTGGGCCTATCTTAAATTTCAGATTCTAGGTGGTCCATACATGTTTCATTAAAATGAACCACCTCTGGGCCCAAATGAGTGTTACATCATACATGTGTTTCATTTTATTTTAATTTGTTCTTTAAAAAAAAAGTTTTCATATTTAAAATTACTCTCTATTTTAAATTTTTTATATGATTAAATCACTTTTTTGTGTTGTCTAGTCTTTTTGGTTGATTTACCGAATATGAAAAAGAGATTTTTCTTTTGTTAAAAATTTGGAATTTTTGGACTGGAATCATTTTTTTAAAACATAAAAAAGCCAGTGCACCCACCTTTGGTCAAAGAGTCTTATGCTTACTTGACATATCATGAAGGCACTGTTCACTCATATGTAAAAGGTCGAGACATAGTTTTAAATAATGAAACAATCAGTGACTCATTGAGGTATACTGATGTTGGGCCTTGTGCTTATGCTTCTGTTAAGTGGGATGAAGGAGTTGGTGTTTCTTTCAATGATGCCTTGGCTCATATGTGTGAACATGTTTTCTTGATTGATGGCAATACACCCACTCACAAAGCCCTAGGATATGAACGTGCTCAGTTGCACCGAATGGTCAACCACATCATACTTCCTCAAAGTGGTTCATATCAAAGGGTTTCCTACACTAATACTCTTGTTTTATATGCCTTTCTCACCAAAACTGAAATTTCATTTGCATACTTGATGGTTAGATATATGTTTGACTCTGTTAGGAGTGAAAAAGACAAAACACTTCCTTATGGCATGTTTCTAACTTGCATATTTGAGTATTTTTGTGTTGACTTGACCAATGAGGAATATCAAAATAGACATTCATACCTAAAAGGGGGTAGTTTAGTGAAACAGCCCAAAGGACCTACTCGATCTGAACGGGTGGTCTTAGATGATGAAGATGATGATTTTGTCCCCGAGGAATCTCCTGCTCCTTCCACCGAGCGTACTTCCATCTCTACTGGAAAGAAATCCGCTCTGCTGAGTGTGGTCAAGGATGTTGTTCAAGAGCTTGTCTCCCAATCCAATCACTTGATTGCAATGAGCAAGGAGTAAAGGAAGCTAGCAAGCAAGCATAAAAATTTCCAAAGAAAATCAAGGGATAGAGTGACTGTGTCCATGACTTTCATTGATAATCTTCAAAAGGATGAAGATCCTGCCACTGATGTTGAAGAGGAAAATGATTTGGGGGGAAATGGTTCTGATGCCTAGGATTGCTACATGAAGATGCTACTATCTATTTTTTGCTACATGGTTCTCTTGGATGACTGTAATAACTCTGACTTATGTTGCATTTTTATTCCTTAGGACTGTGCTCTAACCATTTTCTACAGGGTTTAAGGTGTTATTTTTATTGATATTGCTTATTATCCTCCCTTGATGACAAAAAGGGGAGTAATAGCTGCTGAATTGACTTTTGATGCTACTGATTTTTGTGATTTAATTGTGAATTTCTGATTGTTGCTGATGATAGTGTTGAGCATATAAATTTTGGGTTGCAACTGTGCTATTGCAGGGAATGAATTGACATGCAAATTGGAAATTGCTTTTATATGATATCAGTTTGCCCTTGATTAACCTTGATACTTTGTTTTTGCTGTTGACATGATATATTGGGCTAATTCTGTGGTGTTATTTGTTCTATATCCCTTAGACAAGATAAATGTGTGTAGCTCTTTTTTATGTTCTTCTTAAGTACAATGTAAAACAGGAACAAAGAGGAAAGCATAAATCTAGGGGGAGCTACTATTGAAAAGGAAAGGAGGAGCAACACTAAAGCAAGAAACATCAACCAAAGGGAAGTTTTCTAACTTTACTAAAATTCAATTTCTTTTGGTTATTGCTTAAATATGTTTGTCATCAAGGGGGAGATTGTTGAGTTAAGAAATTAATAAATTTAATTAGTGATGACAAACATTATTTTTGGGCAAAATAAATAATTAGTGTTGATTAATTATAATTGCATATTACTAATTATTTAGTGTTGCAGGCCAAAACTCAACATTGCAACAACCTAATATAAAAGCAAGCAGCCCAAACTGATTGAAATCAAAAAACAAGGTTGGCAGGCTATAAAGCAAGGAAAGCCCAAAGAAATCAAAGCAAGATAACTAATGGACTGAATTTGAGTAGAACCCGATCCAAGCCCGAATTGATTTCAAATCCCTCTCACTTGCTTTCACCAACTCAACGTTCTTCTCTTCTCTGACCATGTCAAATCACAAACTCAGAAAAGTGAGAAAGAGAAAGAGAAAGCTTCTTCCCTAAGGTGATCATCAAAGAAGCAAGAAAGAGAAAGTCCAAGCATGAAACTCAGAAGTCTAATCACCCATTTCAAACCAAATCAAGCTTAGGTTAAAGGTAACCCATTTCCTTTTACATGCAACACACTTTCTTCTCTTCATCTTCAACTCTCTGCCACTCCATTTTGGGTTATATGGAAAAGAGAATTTCTGTTCCTCACTGCTGTGCATCAATGGTTGAGAATATGTCTTGGGGACCAAGTTGTGTTTCAATGGTCAAGATCTGGGTTTACCATTGGAGAAATCTTTTCTGCTGTTAAAGTGGCTTTTGGTCAACCAAGGAAGGTCAGAAGCAAAGTTTCCATTGTGAGGATTAATGGGAAAAAGTGAGACAGTGGGTTGGTGAAGCTCAAGGCTCAAGAAGTTGACCTAGGAAGAGCAACCAAGCAACATGCAAGGAGATAAAAGAAGACTTTCTGCTCATTCAGAACTAAGGAGAGAAAACCAGAGTTTGTGAGTTGTGTTCTGAAGAGAAGTTCCTCTACTTTGATAATGCTTTCTTTCAAAAAAGCATTCGGCCAATACTGAAGAACTCAATCTGAGGTTTGCGAATCTGGTTATGCACATAGCTAAAAGGCTGTTGATGAAGTCAATCTCCTTCATGTTTTACAGATTCTGATGTACTTTTCTATGTTTATCTTTCTGTAATTTCTTGTGAGAAAAGGCATTGTGAGAAAGCTCAAGTAAAAGCCATGAGTGAAAAAAGGCTGAGTGATACACTTGAGAGAAAAGCCTAGAGTTATTTTCTGATTTCTTTAGGTTGGTTAAGTGTCTTGTATCTTGTACCTGTTAGGTATCCCTTTCTTAGTTGGGTTAGCACTAAGAGTTACTAGTTAGGTGTTAGCATAGCCAATATCAAGTTAGGTTAGAACTTGAGTGTGAAATTTGTGTATGTAATACTTTTAACTATAGTAGAAATTCCTCCATTGTTGTGGAGGAGACTGGACGTAGGTTGCATAGCACAAGGCAACCGAACCAGGATATATGCTGGTGTTAGCTTTTCTCTTCTCTGCTGTGTTCTGTTTTTTGATATTCATGAGACAAAAATAAATTGTCTCATAAATTTTCGCTGCTGAGTACAAACAGAATCAGAATTGAAAGTTTGATTTAAAAGGTCATAATAGCAACTTAAAAAGGAAGGCATAGACTCAACCCCCCTTCTCTAAGCCTACCACAACCTTCAATTGGTATCAAAGCTAAGGTCTCAAGAATCAAGCTTAACCAATTGGAGCAAAGATCTAATGGCGAACAACTTGGGCACAACCACGGTTGCCTACACTCTCACTGAAGGCCTGTCAAACAACCGGCCACCTTTCTTCAACGGGAAGAACTATGCCTACTGGAAAGATAGGATAAGGATATTCATCTAGTCCATTGACTACAACATATGGAAGATCATTGTGAGCGGTCCCAAGATCCCAACAAAAATAAGTGCTAATGGAGTGGTGACTCCAAAAGAAGAAGCTGAATGGAATGAAGATGATAAGAAGAAGATAGAGCTGAATGCTAAAGCAATCAACCTTCTTTACTGTGCTATCAGCTTTGAAGACTACCAGAAGGTGTCTAGATGCAAGACAGCCAAAGAAATCTAGGAAAAACTCTAGGTTACACACGAAAGCACT
Source organism: Arachis stenosperma (assembly GCF_014773155.1). Taxonomy (NCBI): domain Eukaryota; kingdom Viridiplantae; phylum Streptophyta; class Magnoliopsida; order Fabales; family Fabaceae; genus Arachis; species Arachis stenosperma. The sequence continues at coordinate 50,399,897 of NC_080377.1, read as the reverse complement.
AAACAAGTCAAAGAAACGAGGATTGATATGCTGCGAAAAGAGTACGAGATGTTTAACATGAAGGATGGAGAAAGCATTGATGAAGTGTTTGAGAGATTCTCAATCATAATCAACAACCTTGATGCTGTGGGTACAAACTATGCAGAATAAACCTTGGTGAGAAAACTCCTTAGAAGCCTCACAAAAGAATAGGAAACCACTGCCACTGTCTTAATCGAGAGCAACAACCTAAGCCTCATAACCTATGATGAGCTGAGAGGAAAACTTCTTGCCTATGAAACCACACACACAAACAAAGACTCAAAGAAAAAGGGAATAGCCCTCAAATCTCAAATAGAACCAAAAGAGAGTGAGTCTAGTGATGGTATTTCAGATGATGAGCTTTTGTTTTTTGCTAGGAGATTTAGAAGGATGATGAAGAACAAGGGAAAATATAAGGGTTCAAGTTCAAAGGAGCACAAGATCGACTTGAGCAAGGTGACGTGCCATCACTGCAAGGAGGCTGGACACTTTAAGCTAAACTATCCAAAGCTCAAAAAGGAGGACAAAGGAAAGAAAGAAAGGAAGAGAGTGCTCATGGCAGCTTGGGAGGATCTTGAGAACGACTCAAATGAAGGAGAAGAATCTGAAGGTGAAGACAAAGACTGTTTCATGGCTGGAAACAACAATCTTGATGAGATTTACCTAGCATCCAAGAACAAAAAGGACATGTGGTACATGGATAGTGGATGTTCAAGGCACATATTTGGAAGGTCAACTTATTTCATCAAACTAAATAAGTATGATGGAGGTTTTGTGACCTTTAGCTATGATGATAAAGGTATAATTATTGCTATTTTGTAAACTTTATCACCAATCATTTTTTCGGTTATGAAACATTGAATAGGAAAATGTCCATCCCAATTGCATAAACGACAAAATCTTTTAGGTTGCTGTTTTTTCATATCGGTTGGGTTATGAAACCTTATATCATCTGAAATAGAATCCATATTTGCAATGGCAATTTTTCAGAAATAGTTTCAGATTTTTCATAAAAACCCAAACCAGCTTTTTCAAAAAGAGGCTTTAGAACTCTCAGCAAACTTAGCTAGATCTTCCTTCAACCTTTTAACCTCTTTATGCAACCTATCATTTTCTTCAAAAAAGTTTAAATATGCAATCACTGAATGCTGTTTCTCACAATGACTAATTTCAGCCTTAAGCCACTTGTTTTCTTCAAAAAGATCCATAGTGGTTTCTGCTTCTCTTAGTTTATCTTTGAGAAAAGCATTTTCAGCTTTTAGGATGTCATTTGTCGTTTCATGATCATGGAAATTGATTAAGAAATTTCTCAATTTTTTAGTGAGGTGATCTATCATGAGATGAAGGTTTTCAGTAGAAGGTTCAATGAAAATTTCCTCATCAGTATGATCGACCATTAGCCAGACTTGCGAGCTGTCTTTTGAATCTTCATCATCATCTGAATCGTTTTCCAGATCTTTCCAAGAGGCCAGTAGCCCCTTCTTCTTGTCTTTTTCGGTCTTAACTTCCTTCTTCAGTTTAGAGCAGTCAAACTTGTAGTGACCAGCTTCTTTGCAATTATGGCAGATAACTTTGCTTAAGTCCCTTTTTGGTCTTCTTGAACTGCCTCCTTTGCTTTTTCCTTTTAGCTTTATTGTTTTCTTGAATTTCTTAGCAAAAAGAACAAACTCATTATCACTAGATTCATTATCCAAGAATTCATTGAATGGTTTGAAAGCAATTCCTTTCTTTTATGTAGCATTTTTCAAATAAGTGGTTTCAAAAACTAGTAATTTTCCTCTCAATTCATCATATGTCATTTGATCAATACCACAACTTCCAGCTATGACTATAGCCTTAGTTTTCCACTCTTTAGTGAGGCTTCTCAGAATTTTTCTCACTAGCACAGGTTCAGGGTGAGTGATCCCCATAGCATCTAAGCCATTGATGATGAAGGTGAATCTTTCAAACATTTCATCAATGGATTCTCCTTCCTTCATAGAGAATATTTTGTACTCTTTGCACAATATGTCTATTCTAGTCTGCTTAACTTGAACATTATGGGTGACTTAGAGCTTGTCCCAGATATCCTTTCTTATTTTGCACCTTGATACCTTTCGATATTCTTCGAAACTGATAGCATAATTAAGCATGTTGATAGCTTTGGCATTGAGCTCTATCTTCTTCTTGTCATCATCATGCTATTTGGCTTCTATCTTGGGAGTGACGACTCCATTAGTGCCAATTTTGGTTAGAACCTGAATACCATTCATAATGATTTTTCATATGTTGTAGTCCACGATTGAACAAAGATCTTCATTCTTTCCTTCTAGTAGCTGTAGTTCTTTCCATTGAAGAATGGAGGTCTGCTGTTGGATTGCCCTTCTGTCAGAGTATAGGCCACCACATTGGAACCATTATTGCTAGCCATCAGGATCTTTCCTCCAAGCTGTAAAGCTTGATCTCTTTGAGACCAAGCTCTAATACCAATTGATGGTTATCAGTGGCTAAGAGAAGGGAGGGTTGAATCTTGGCCTCCTTTGCTTCTAAAGATCACTTTTGACTTATCAAAAGACTTTAGGAGATATTTTTACTTTTGTCTCCTGTCGAGGTAAGACACTCCCCTTTTTGTCTCCTGAATTTAAAAAAATAGAAATGGAGTAGAGAAGAAAGAGTGACACACAGATGTATCCTAGTTCAGCTACTCAGTGCAATGTAGCCTACATCTAGTCTCCATCATAATTATATGGAATTTCACTATCTTTTTCACAAGATTACAAATACTAATAATTCCCTAGGATCTACCCAATCCTATTTGGGACAAATCTAAATTCTAACCCAATCTGAATTTGAGTAGGACTCAACCTAGCTTTCAACAGTAAAGTGCTACCCCAACTTGCAAGAGAATCCCTACAGGATCAATATACAAAACAAAAAGATGTACAAAGAAAAATTGAGACATCTTATGGCTTTTTTCTCCTAGTTTAACTTACTGCATTTTACCTCTCATTGCCTTTTTCTTACAAACCTCACCATATTTACCTTTTTCAATGAGACTCAGACAGACTAAATTAAGAAAAAGAAATACAACATGTAAGCCATGTAGGAGAAAAACTCAGAACAGCTTAGGTAGCTATGAGAACCAAACTTAGTGCTTCGTTCTACTCTCTTACCTTCAACCATTGGCCGTTCACCCTTATTATAGAAAAGTGAAGCTTTCAAGGTTGAATCAAGTTCAAACCTAATACTGTCTTCTTCTGCAATCCTCAGAGCTTAGCTTCGATTCTATTGCATGCAACCTACCCATTCTCTCTCAACCTATTTCTTCAAGTTCCTTCAATCTTGACCGTGAATTGTTTCTTTAGTCCCAAGTTTGGATTTGGACCGTGGATGAACTTCTGACCGGATTTGACTTTATTTCTCCATAATTGCTTGATCTGTGTTTGAGGCTTGGTATATTTCTTCACAGTTCCTTGATGTAGCACAAATAGGGAAAGAAGCCTTTTGACGTTCTCTGACCGAATGAAAATAGCTTCTTGGTTGTAGCCCTTCCTCTTGTTTGGATTTTTGGAAATAACCTTTTTGTTCTTCACCACAACATAGCTTCTATAGTTTCAATTCCCTTCTTTCTTTCTTGTTGAGTGAGTGACATGACCGATGAGAAAGAGAGAGGAGAGAGAAGAGAGAGTTTAGCTTTCGGTGGAAGCTAGATGAAATTATATTGAATTGTTATTGGGATTCAAATTTCCGTGAGTTAGGCTTAGGTGACTTAACCGAACGGGCTTGGATATTCTCTTTGGGCCTTTTTAGTTTTCTTTCTTCCTCAAGGTTCAACTATTTGATTTTTGGATGAAATTGTTGTTATGGCTGAATTGGTGTTGTGCAAGATTTGTAAATGTGGGCTTGTTTATTTGTTCCTTGGGCCTAGTTAATTAATTTATTTTCCTGCACATTAAATCAAACACATTACACAAACAACTGATAACTACCTAATAATATTTGTTCATCACTTTAATCAAATATTAGTTTTCCAAATTCAACATGTCGGTTATCAAGCCAACCCGACATGTCCGGCTGCTAAACCCTAGACAGTCCTTCGTGCGCACATCTCCAAGAGCCTATGCATATATTTTTCTCAAATATAAATAAATTCATCTCATTGGGAGAATTTTCAAAGAGTTAAAGTGCCCGGCCACAACTTGCGACATAGTGTCAACAGAGCGTCGAGTCTCAACCTGGAGCACGTGGTGGCAAGCCACTGTATCTACCCAGAGAAACTTGTATCTAAGATAATTTAAAGTGCATAAGCCATATCAATCACATTCATTCATATTCGTACATATTCATTCATATTCATTCATATTTATCTCATTATTGCCATATTCATCATATAGATATACTGCACTTCAGCACCTCTCATACATAATTCTTCACATCTCAAGCTTTCTTCACTTTCAAGTTACAACCCCCTCCTCTCTTTATTTTAACATTCAACATACAACTAAGATTTACGGACTAAAAGATTAAAAATAGAGGTTTAGAGGTTCCAAATTATGTTTTAAAACCATAAAATTCACTTTGATGAAAACAGGGGCTTCACGTACGTGTGGATGGTCTCGCTTATGCGGGGGTGTGTTTTGCATTGCTCGTGTACGCATGCCCTGCTAGTGTATGCAAGACACCAAACTCGAAGGGAATGGCCGCATCACGTACAGGTGGTCGCGTACACAAATTCTACAGGGTGAAAAATTAGCTAAGTGCTGCAGAATTTTAGTTTTACACAGTAAACTTTTGACGCGCATAACTTCATTGTTTTAAAATATTTTTCCTTTGTTCTTCAAACGGTATAAACTCCTTGAACCCAATTTTCATCCAAGATTGGTTTGACAAAAATTGGGGGGTCTGGAAGCCGAGTTATGACTCGTCGAAGTTCAGTCAAAATCAACTTTTCATAAAAATTTTACAAGTCTAAACCTCAATTTTCAAAACATATCAATTCCAACCCTTTTTAAAACTTACCAAACCATATCAAACCAAGTCCCAACATTCCCTAATACACCAATTCTACTCCATATCACAACAATTTCACCAATTTTAGAAATATAATCACTCCCACACAATAATTCATTTCCAACAACCATATAATCCATATCAAAACTCATACATATATATATACCTCATCAACACCATCAAATTTCTCATGCCAAATAATAACCAACTCAACCATTCCACATTCCATTCAACACAATATACATACATGGTTCAACCTATCCTAGGTCATCTAGCCTAAGTTTTTACAACATATTATATTTTAGTTACAAGAGACCGAAACCATACCTTGGCCGATTCCTCGTAATCCATGAAACACCTCACAATTCAACATTTTCAAAGCTTCCAAGATTTCAAAACCTCGCCAAAAGGCCTTCTAATTACCAAAGTTCAATACAAACCCCACATATCTCAATCTTTACTCCTACCAACAATGAATTTCCAATCTAAGATCATAATTACCACCAAAATTAATATATAGTTCACTAATTCATCATCTATACCAAGGGTTTGAGAGTGTTTTCCTTGGCCACATCTCAAGTGAGATAAACTCGACAATACCCGCAAGTTAATTTGAACCTAAACACCGAAATCAAACAAAATTCAACATAATTACACATTGAATTTCAAAATTTGGGGAGAAGATAATTGAAACTAAAAAGTAGATTCCATACCTAATCAAGGACTAGGCTCTGTAGAGCTCAACACTGCGGTCGCGTGGCCGCAAACGGTGCGGTGATCAAAATTCCGGATCAAAAGTTATTTGGATTTGAATTTAATCAAGGGTTTGTGTTTCTTTGGGAATGTTCTTCTCTTTGCTTAAGTGTTTCAACATGTTTTCTAAACGAGGGAGGAAGGTGGGGTTTTGTTCAAGTGTATTGGGCTGAGTGGGTTGGGTCTTGGGCCCAATTCTTTAAAATTAGTGTCAAAATTTTTATTTTAATTAGCTCTATCTCACTAAACTATAAAAATTTAATTTTTCAAATTTTCTTGAATAAATATTAATTTATGAGTTAATTATTTATTAATTATTCGAGTTTTACATTCGAGTCATAAGTCAATGATAATAAGGTGGTACAACTCAAGGTGAATTTATATATAGTACATATAAGTATATATAATTGAATGGAATTATTAAACGAGAAACCTGAAAAGGAGTAAAATAAAATCGCGAATCGGGAACACTCACGTATCGATGAAAAGAAAAGATAAGACGTGTTTGGAAAGCGATATAAAGCATTAAGGAATAACAGAATAAAGACAGGATATATATATATATATATATATATACGCGACCTGCGAAGTTTAGGCCGGCTAGGGTAATAGTAATAAAATCAGTTTGATAACAAAATTTTTCTATCTCTCCCAAAATATACATCAAGGCCTCTATAGGCATGTTCCAAAAGAAATAAATACATATATATATATATATATATATATATATATATATATATATATATACAAAATATCAACATAATCCAATGATCTTCGCCATCTCTCAGATGAATCACAGCACACTGTTGAGCACTTGGACCTACATATGAAAAATAAAAAATATATATGGAATGAGAACCCTCGACCCATGAGTTCCCAATACAGTAAAAGTGTCAAATAAATACTGCATAAGGTAACACGAACTCACTAAGCAATCTTAAACTTCTTACCTCATCATATTCATCATAAGTTCTCAATAATCCATAACTTGACAACTATCATAAGGGGATTCTAATTCTAACTCAACATTTCTCATACTTTTTCCACTCTGTATTTTTGATATTTTGCTCTTTATGTATATCTATATTTACTTTTCTTCCTATCCAAGTATCCGTTTACGTGAGCTTATCACCTTTTTTTTTTTGCGACTTTGGCTTAATCTTTCCTTTAAGGCTCCTCAATTATGAATTTCTTTCAACTATTACTATGTATATATTTTATTTTGGAGGTCGTAATACCTCACCATCTTTGTTTTACGACTTAAGTGTAAAGTTCTATGTGGTAGGATGTTACAGAATTCAAGCTAGAGCTCCCCCCAAACACAAGAATCACCAAGTTCCATGAACAAACAAGTCAAAAATATGATTTTCATACCAAAATAGAAACTGGAGATTGGTGAGGGAACGGCTTACCGAATTTCTTAGATGGAATTGAAGAGTTTGACAAAAGTTCCAGATTAAAAGTTATAGAGCTTTGAAGATTAAAGGAGGTTAGAGTTTCTCTCTTCTTCCTCTCTTCTCCATTTCAGCGTATTTCTCTCATCCAAAAAGGGAGAAGGGGAGAATGTGTTGTTTTGTGCTGAAAAGGGAGTTTATATAGTGTGGACTTGGGCCAGTTCACTTGTTTTAGCTCGTTGGCCCAACTTTAAACCAAAACCTTTAAGATTTGCGTTTTAATTTACGTTTTTAAATACTTTTACTTTTCTAAATCATAAATTCTAATTTCTTAACCTTCTTTACTCATAATTAATTTTCTCATTCACAATGGCAGACAGATTTAAGCCGATACTGCCGGTTAAATTTTTAATGCGCGTTTTTATGCATTTTTTTACAGGAATATACATTTTCACACTCAAAAAAATCTTCCAAATCCAAATATCACATTTAAATATCTGTTATTATGATTCTAAATTTTTTCACCTCATTCGCCCATATTTAATTAATTATTTATTTAATTTTCGTTTAATCAGAATTTTACATTCATCACCCAGATCGCCCTGAAGGCCCGATTTAGGTCTAATTAATTTTGGTTAAATTTTGCTCAACTTCGTTATAACCTAGGTTAGACCTGAAGCCTAAAAATTAGTCCAGTTAAACAATTCATTTGGGTTAAGATCAAGGCTCAGATTACATGTCCTGACCTGATTTGACCCAAAAATAAAAAATATTCATTAAGATGCTTTTATTCTTTTTCTATTAATTAATTCATGTAATAATCTTTCATATAAAAAAGGATTAAATTTTACATATTTTGTAAATGTGACTAACACATCAACACCATAAGGAGCAAGCTCATAATCTTGATACCAAACAATGAATCAATTTAGGAACGATAACTACACTTTTATAAAATTTAACAGGGAAATTCTACTATGCTGAAGGAGGATTCCATCCTCATGTGCTGAAGGAGACGTGTCAAATTAGAAAGATATACACGTGCATTTTACAGCATGAAAGTGATTTTAAACTTTGATAGGTGACAAGCAATGGCTGCAATAGTTGGACCCACAGTAGCAGGCTTTGTCTAATAATTAACCACAGAAAAAATTATAATTATCTAACTAAAGACATTTAAAAAAGTGTAAGTATAAAATAATATTTGAATGTTAACATAACCTTTCTATTGTATGCAGCTCACGGTCTATGGTAACAATTGTTGTATGTGTAGGTTAATTTGGGCCACATATAATGAAAAAAAATGTAGAATAGGCTGTAGTTAATTTGGGCCACATATAATAAAAAGAAGTGTATAATGGACTAAGATATGAAAATTTTGAAAAGGTATGTGATGAAGTCTAAAATGAAAAGAGAAATGTTGAAACAAAAAAAAAAATTAAAGAAGGCTCTGAGTCGGAAGAAAAAAAAAAAAGAGAAACAAAAGGATAACTGGCCAAAGAAACTAAAGAATATTTTCATATTTGACATTGTAATGTTTATCATTATAAATCTTGTGTATTGTTGACAATTCTAAATTTCTAATGTTTTATAGTATGTATTATTGTTGGTATTAGAAATGATAAGTTAAATAAAAAATTAAACATAAATAAGATATAATAAAAACATAATTAGTAAAAAGTTAGAATGTACTAATAAGATTATTGAGAGTACTTAAAAATAGTAGTAAAATATGTCAATTTAAATGTTATTTTTAATGTAGTAAATGAAGATTATTTAATTTAAATGTTATTTTTAATGCAGTAAATGAAGATTATTTAATTTAAATATTATTTTTAATGCAGTAAATGAAGATTATTTTATTATAATCAAAGTACTTAAAAAGTGGTCAATTTTTATATGTTATTGTAAATTAATAAATGAATATGAACTTTAATTATAATAACAAAAAAGATTGCATACTAAAATAGATAAGAATAAAAAAATACTATATAAAAAAATATTAAAAAAGCAAGGAAAAATATTACATATAATTAAAAAGATAAGATAATAATTTAATACAAAGTTTTTTGAATAATTATCTATGTAGAGCAATTTTAAGAAATATTATCCAGCGGCAATGAAGAAGGTGGGGGCGTGGGGTACAGTGGCTGCCAGGGTTTATTGATGCCTCTCTTCTCTGATGTGGTGTTGGAGAAGGATCAGAGGCTCATGAAATGGGATTGAGAAAAGCATCTCCTTGTTTTTTTGGTCAACAACAAAGGCACACCATTCACATCATATGGGTTGTGTCAAATGTTTTTTTATTTTTTCAATCTATCAATGCAACATATTTGGCACACTTCATACATACTAAATCCACTTATATATTTACTTCAGCATAAGCCCAAGCCCACACAATAAAAAAATCCATGAATATTCTAAATATATTTATTATTATTTGTGATTATAAAATTATCATATCAAGATTATAATTTTTTGTGGTTAATTATTAGACAAAGCCTGCTACTGTGGGTCCAACTACTGCAGCCATTGCTTGTCACCTATCAAAGTTTAAAATCACTTTCATGCTGTAAAATGCACGTGTATATCCTCCTAATTTGACACGTCTCCTTCAGCACATGAGGATGGAATCCTCATTCAGCATAGTAGAATTTCCCAATTTAACATTGTAGTTGTTTGTGACTTAAATATCTTGTTATTATTTATTTCAAGATTCTAAATTATTATTAAGTTAATGTTGTGTTGGCTATTAGTTTTATTTTAATAGTTCTTTGAACTATTTGAAATTAGTGGTGGTTATATTTTAATTTCATCTTTTGGTGATTATTTGCTAAATATTTTATATGCGATTTTGTTATTTTGGTATAAGTTTCATTTAAAATTAGTTTTCATCTTATCTAAATCTGGTGTTGTTGTGGTTCCAAAATAACGAGGTTTCATTGAATTTTGGGTTAGGTAGGAACTTTAAAACTAGCCCTAATCTATATTTATAGTCAAGTCCGAATAAAAACAACTCAGTTTCACCTACTCATATACACCTCTTACTCATTTATATTTCAAATACATAGATGATTAAATTATATCAAATACAATTCTAATCTTAAGCAATTATCTGGTTATCATATCATATTAAAATTATAGTTTATTCTCATAGGTTATCTAAGTTCAAATAAAAACTAATTCATACTACAATTTTCTAATTATCATGTCGCTCAAAATATAAAATTTATTTGAAATAAATTATAGTATATTTCATAACATACATACCAATAATTTCCATAACATGCTTTATGAATTCTTAATTTTGACAATTGCATCTCAAGCCATGGATCATGTATTAAATATATATGTAATTCAAAATATATAAAAATTTTGAATTAATCATTTTAATAATAAAGAATAATATTTAAACACAAAAAATCATGCTTTGATGTCATTGTAAGATTATAATATAATCATAACACATCAAAATTAATAAAATAATCCAATTAATTTATCTGTATATTTAAAATTTTATCAAATAATATAATATTATATGCAAATACCTGAGTACTATATATAATATAATTTATTTATATTTTACGTTTGTTTATAATTTTTAATTGTGATGAAATATTAAAAAAATAGATAAAATAAATAAAAAAGAATAATTTTTTATTTTTAATATATTGAATAAACATTTACGGCTATAATTGATGATGGAAATATAATTATTAATTAAAATCTTAAATTTGATATTAAAAAAAGAAATATAAATATTGAATAAAATCTGAAATTTAAAATAAAAATATTTAAAATAAAAAAAGAACTTTTAGAAAATAACTCAAACAATAACGTGATTATAATTTAAATTAAATAACAGGGCAAAACACTAAAATAAGTCAAGGGGAAGAAATTTTTACGTAAATCCGCCAAACCAAAATTTTTTTCATGAATCAACCAAAGCATGTTTATATGTAGTTCGAATCAATTAGATTCGAACTCAATCTACACATAATTCGAATCATATTGCTTCGAATTATACACAAAACTCACACACACTAATTCGAATCAACTTGATTCGAATTACACACATACAATAATTCGAATCAAGTTGATTCGAATTACACCCTGATTTATTAAAAAAATTAATAATTTATTAAAAAATAATAATTTAAAATTAAAAAAATATATATTTTATTTCATGTATTAAAAAAAATCTAACAAAATATTTAATTACGAGACTTTTTTTAAATATTAATGAGCTATCAATTCAAATTTCATACAATACTCTTTTGTCCATTTTTAATAGCTCATGAATATTTTTTAATAAATTTTTTTAAATTATATGGTGAGATATTACATGATTCGAATTACGCATGGAAAGTTCAATCACTCTGATTCGAATTATATGGTGAGCAATTCGAATTCTATACAATACTCTTCTGTCCATTCTTGATAGCTCATGAATACTTTTTAATAAATTTATTTTAATTATATAAACCACAAAATATATTATGTGTAATTCGAATCAAGTTGATTTGAATTAGTGTGTGTGTGAGTTTTGTGTATAATTCGAAGCAATATGATTCGAATTATGTGTAGATTGAGTTCGAATCTAATTGATTTGAACTACATATAAACATGCTTTGGTTGATTCATGAAAAAAATTTTGGTTTGGCGGATTTACGTAAAAATTTCTTCCCCTTGACTTATTTTAGTGTTTTGCCCTAAATAACATATATTTAAATTAATAAAATTAAATAATTGATATAATAAATTAAGCTATATAAATAAGAAAATATCCTAAAAAATATGTGATGCCAACTTCATCATTAAATAATAAAATACTAATTGTTTAAATTAGATATGATAACGTGATACTTAAATATTTACACAAATCAATTAATTGTGATGAATTTAATTTAATGAATTAAAAAATTTTAAAATACTTTAAAAGCACACAACATCAATAAAATCTAATTTTAATAATATATAATAGATCATGAATAGATTTATTTCACGGATTGTTTTATAGAAAGTTAAATGGTTGATCCTGGTTGGTCAAGATGATGTGTAGATCGTAATGATTGAGCAGAGAGAGAGAGAGAGAGGACAGTGGTGTGTTGTTGGGTGGGTAGTGATGATGTACATCCTTGTCAGCAGTCGTCTGTGTCTTCTTTCTTTCTCTTCTTGTTCTTCGAGAATCGAGATTTCACGAATACAGCAACCCTGAAACCCCAGTTCTTAGAAAAGGGGCATCGTTAAAATAAGGTGAGCGAGTGACAAAAGAAAAATAATAGCTTTATGTTAACCAAATTTAGAGTGTCTTGTGGTGGCTGTTGCATTCATTCGTACAGCACCTATTTCGGTCTTCGTGTGTGACACCCTTTTGGACCATCCTCCTACATTAATTACAAAACAGCCTTAATTTTTCCTCAAATCTTGTGTTGGACTAGTCAAGATCTGACCATGCACTTGCATCCATCCACCAATCCCGTGATTACACTAATCTAAATCTCTCTTAGACTATTGTATTAGGACAACTGTGACCAAGCCACCCCATTAGCATTAGCATTTATTCATTCATGACAACTTTGCTACCATATTTTACTTTCGCACTAGGTTTTTAATTGCATATAGCATTATAATGGTAATGTTAAAAGTATAATATCTTAAAATTTATCTTCTCCAATTTAACTATATTTATAATTTTATGCATATAATACTTATAATTTAACTATATTAAATATATAATAAAAATCAATCATCAAATTATTAGTATAAAATATATATTAAAATTTAATTAAATAATAGATATATTTATATATAAATACATAATAACTAAGTTTGTGTACACATAATATTTTTATTTTTAATTAGAACAATTTATTTTAATAAACCAACTCTAAACTAAAATTACGCAGATTTTTTCATCTGAAAAAGGTTACGTTAAAGTCCCAATTTGCATTTCTATATAAAACGAATTGATTAAATTCGATTTAAGCAAACACGTACTAAATTAAATCTAATCTATAGGATTCGATTTACATGCAAATTGAATTCACGTGTAAATCGAAACTAATAGCTTCGAATTGAATAGCCCCACTAAATCGAACGAATATGGTTCGATTTACATATGAAAGTAAATTGAATCGAAGGAATTCGATTTAACCACGTGAAGAAGCACATGGTAAATCGAAGTCAATAGTTTCGATTTGATGGTTTTGTGTAAAACCCGGTTAATTAACGGCTAATTAACCCATAAATGAGAATTTATTCTAGAAAGCCTAAAATGTGATTTTTATGGCTTAATGTGATAGAGGAGATCGAGACGAGAATTTTGGTACCAATTTTATAGAATTCGGACCAAGATTAGACCGAACGGGCCAAACCGGGCCAACCGGACCCAAAGTGGGCCCTTGGCCCAACATAACTTAACCAAAACCCTAGTTTTCAGCATTCTCTCTCCTCACAACACTCAATTCACGCTGAAATGGAGGCTATGGGAGAAGAACACTCTCTCAAAGTTCTTTCTCTCACTTGATCTTCAAACCACCATAACTTTTGATCTAGAGCTCCGATTGCCGCTCCGTTTGTGGCCACGCGTTCACCGCGGAGAGCTCTACAAAACCCATACAACCATTCTTGAGGTAAGCCACGTGTTGCTGTTCGAAATCTCAACCCTTATTTTCGAGTTTCTTGGGTGAAATATTGAGATTTTGGGTTCTTTGATGTTATAGGACCCAACTCTCTTGAAGGAGAAGGTTAATCTTGTCTCCTTGGACCTTGGATGTGGTAAGACTCTCAACCCTAGTGTAATTTGTGGTTTTATGATGTTTGGGTTTTGAGATGTTGTGTATGGGTATGATGGTTGTGGCTTAGGTTGTGTATATGTGTATATTGGAGCTTGATTGGTAACTTTGAAAAGCTTGGAAAGGGTTTGGTGGTGCAAAATCTGTTCTTGGAGGTGTTGAGGCCTTGAGAGCTTGTGGATAAGTGGTTTGGAAGTGCTCCGGTGGAGCTTGGGAAAATCGGCTAAGGTATGGTTTCGGTTTCCCGTATCTAATATGTAATGTGGTAGGAAATACTTAGGCTAGAGGCCCTAAGATAGGCATTGAATTGTGGATGTTGTTGAATGGTTGAGATATATGATGTGGTCATATATGTGATGATGATTATTGATGCCTTGGTGGTATGATGTATGAGAAATATGCATGTTGTGATATATGCTTGATGATTGGTTATGGTTGAATTGTGGGTTGAACCATGTTGATGGTGAGTATGTTATTGATTATGTACAATGATGGTTTATTGGAATTGATGTTGTTGAGAATTGGCATGAGGAATAGTATATGATATGTCAATATGTTTGAGTTTGAGCCACTTGGGTGAAGTGGGCTAAAATGATGAGATAGTGATTTTGGTAAATTGTGGTAATGTGTCAATGTGTGAGTTGAGGAGGCTTGATGTTGAATTTGATACATTTTGAATTGATTTCAAAGGAAAGGGATGAAATTGGCATGTTTTGATTGATTTTGGAAAGAGTTAAAAATGGTTTGTTTTGAAAATGGCATATTGTGGTTTTGTATGAAAATATGGTTTTTGGGCATACTTTGACGGGACATAACTTGGACTACGGATCTCCGTTTTGTACCAAATCTGTTTAGAAATGAAATTGGATCCGGGATGTCCATGCCGTTCGAAGAACGGGTGAAAAACGATTTAAAATGAGGAAGTTATGTCCGTTGGAAGATTGGGGTAAAAGTCTGTGAATTCTGCAGCTTTTAACTTAGAAAATTTTTAGCAGAATAACCCCTTGCGCATGGGCGCACCTGGCGCGTACGCGCCGATCTTCCAAGAAATGCCATCCACGCGTGCGCGTGATGTGCGCGGGCGCGCCGATGGTGCTGCACCCAATGCCCAGCCATTTTCCAGAGAGTTATGCCAGAACTGTGCCGGTGTTGTGCCTGGGGCACGAGAACACCCGCGCGTACGCATGGTTGACGCGTGCGCGCCGATGGGCAAGTTTGGTATCCACGCGTTAGCGTGCATGACGCTTACGCGTCGATGAGTTTTTGAGGCCATCCACGCGTGCGCGTGGAGTGCGCGTACGCGTGGCCCTGTTTTCATCCCAAAGTTGATTTTTGAGTTTTAAAAGCCAAATCTCATACTTCTAAGCCTCCGATCTCACCATTTATGTCTTAAATCATTATGGCATGCCTAGCTATTAAAAAGGGGCTAGTGAATGAGGTAACTTGCGAGTGAAGCAAGGGAAATATGAATGATCAATGAGGATCAAGATGATTATGTGAGATGCGGAGGATGGTGGTGGAAGTGCTTGTTATGCCATGGGCCGAAAGGCTGTAATTGTTAATGAAATGGCTGGTTATGGAATTAACCGTGAGCCGGAATAACTGTGTATGCTATGAATATTGGCTGGTTATGGATTTAACCGTGAGCCGGAGTAGCTGTGTATGCTATGAATATTGGCTGGTTCTGGACTGAACCGTGAGTCGGATGGCTGATATGGATGTTGATCCATGGATGAGGATTCATGCATGTTTATGCTGAATTATTGATAATTGTGATTTTGCACTTCCACTATCTGAGATACGAGTTTCCCTGGGTAGTAGCAGTGGCTAGCCACCACGTGCTCCAGGTTGAGACTTGATACTCTGTTTTCTCTCTGGTTGTAAGGGTGACAGGGCACCGATACCCTCTAATGGCGACAGGGCGCAGATACCCTCTAATGGTGACAGGGCACATATTCCCTCTAATGATATTAATACGCAACAGAGAGACTGTATCCGGGTTAGCTACCGGACACGTCGGGTTGGCTTGGTAACCGACAGATGATATCATCGGCCACTAGGGACAGGCATTCATCATATGCATACTATGTGAATTGTTTGAGATTGCCTATTTGACTGCATATTACTTGCTAATTGCCTAAACGTCTTAACTGCTCCTATTTGTATATTCTTTGTCTGATATAACTGTGTTTGCTATAATATACTCCTGTTGGTGGTTGGGAGGTTTGAAGGAATTGGAAAGGGAAGTATTAGTTAGACTGAAGAATCTTTAGTCAGATGCCCTTATATGGTTTAGCTTGTTTATAAGCTTTGATATTATCTGGAGGAAGTTCTAGGATTGCCTTTGGCTTTCCTCTATTATTATGTATTATATATGTGGAAGCTGTTACCATGCTGGGGACCTCTGGTTCTCACCCATGCGGATTTTGTGGTTTTCAGATGCAGGACGTGAGGTTTCCCGCTGAGGCATGCTGGAGACTTCTAGATTCGCGAAGATTCTTTGTTCTTGGGAACTCTGTTTTAGTTTATATGCTTTGCTTAGATACTTTTATCTCCATTAAATAATACAAACTGTGATGACTCCTCTTATGGGAGATTTTGGAGAATAGGTTTTATGTATTTGTGTCTCTTTGGGTTTCCTTTGGGGTTTTCCTTATTTTTATCATATGTATATATATTATGCTCGGACCGGTTATCTTCGCAGCCGGATCTTGAGTCTTGATATTCCTGTTTTTGACACTCCCTTGTATATATATAATCTCGCGTTGGTTTATCCTTGTTCGTTACGTTATCGATCGGAGTGTTGCGCTTTTGAGTTGCGGCTTTTGTTTACCCCTTTTTCTACAAAGGCTCCTAGTTATAATCAATCATTCATACTACTATACGTACTAAATTTTTATTTTAGAGGTCGTAATACCTTGCCATCTCTGAATTATGACTTAAGCATAAGACTCTGTATGGTAGGGTGTTACATTATGGTATCAGAGCAGTTCGTTCCTGTAGAGCCTAAGGGATGGACTGACTATGTTTCTGTGCATTCTCTGTGTGTGTGTTATGTGCCATTAGTATATCTGCTTGATATAATTGGCATAAACGTTCATGAGCATGCATTTGGGACTTTGAAGCACTAGACTTTCGATATTGAGACTGATCAACTTAATATCGATTGTTTGGTGTGTATAGGAACCAGATGGCGCCTCGTGGACGCGGTAGAGGTAGTGCGAGAGGTCGTACGAATGCTCGTGCACCAGAGAATAACCCTAATGACCCGGTGAACTTTATGACTGCGTTGGAGAACATGGCTGCTGCTATGCAAGCTACTGCTGATGCCCTTGGTCAACAGATGAACAACCATGGCAACGACGGAAATGGAGCTCAGGGACCAATGGAGATCAGAACTTTGTTGTGTTGGTGAACAAGTGTGGGGTTGCTGAAGAGTGTGTGAAGAGGGCAGCCGCTAAGAAGGAAAGTCACAAAGGATCATTCCCACAGAACCGAGGGAAGAGCATTGCACCTAGAGGTCTGCCTTTCAAAAGGAGAGGTTCCTTTAGGAGGCCCAACAACAACCACTCCCAAGAGAAAAGGTTTGGGAAGCAACCTCAGAATGATCAAGTTTGTACTAGGTGTGGAAGTCACCATCCGGGAACACCATGCAAGGCCGGATGGGGTTTGTGCTACAATTGTGGAAAGGCAGGACATAAGCTCCCATGGTGTCCGGAGCGGCAGAAGCAAGGTGCTGGGAAAGCACAACAAACTGGTCGGGTGTTCACCACCTCAGCTGTGGGTGCAGAGGGATCCGAAACACTCATTCGAGGTAACTGTGAAATAGCTGGTCAAACTTTAAATGCTTTATTTGATTCGGGAGCATCGCATTCATTTATTGCATTTGAGAAAGCCCATGAGTTAGGGTTGAAGATTGTAACTTTAGGTTATGATCTAAGAGTGTACAATGCTACCCATGAAGCCACGGTAACTAGGCTAGGATGCCCGGAAGTTTCCTTTAGGTTCAAGCAGCGTGATTTTGTTCATAATTTAGTCTGCTTACCGATGATCGGTCTTGATCTTATCTTGGGATTGGACTGGTTATCTAAGAACCATGTTCTGCTTGATTGTTCTACAAAGTCGGTATACTTTATGCCGGAAGATACGGAAGGGCCGATCGTGGTGAATAATTATTACTTGAACTCGATGATAGTGAACTGTTCTGGGATCGAATGTCAGGGTATCATGTTGTTAACCGCGGGCGTTTCGGGTGATGACCAAAAGTTGGAACAGATTCCGGTTGTGTGTGAGTTTCCGGAAGTGTTTCCTGATGATATTGATGAGTTTCCACCTAACCGAGAGGTTGAGTTTGCTATTGAATTGGTGCCCAGGGCGGGACCAATCTCAAGTGCTCCTTATAGGATGTCACCGTTAGAGATGAACGAGCTAAAGTCTCAGTTAGAGGATTTGTTGGGAAAGAATTTTATACGACCAAGTGTTTCTCCGTGGGGTGCTCCAGTGTTACTGGTGAAGAAGAAAGATGGGAGTATGCGGCTCTGTGTGGATTACAGGCAGCTAAACAAGGTTACAATAAAGAATAAATACCCATTGCCGAGAATTGATGATCTCATGGATCAGTTACAAGGAGCTGGAGTTTTCTCCAAGATTGATTTGCGATCCGGTTATCACCAGATAAGGGTGAGGGGTGAGGATATCCCTAAGACCGCTTTCAGGACTCGTTATGGTCATTACGAGTACACTGTAATGTCTTTTGGGTTGACAAACGCTCCTGCGGTATTCATGGATTATATGAATAGAGTTTTCCGCCCGTTTCTGGATAAATTCGTTGTTGTCTTCATTGATGACATACTGATTTACTCCAAGACTGAAGAAGAGCATGCGGAACACTTGAGGACCGTGTTGCAGATTCTAAAGGAGAAGAAACTCTATGCAAAACTGTCTAAGTGTGAGTTTTGGAAGAGTGAGATGAAGTTTTTGGGCCATGTGGTGAGTAAGAGGGGAATAGCCGTAGATCCAACAAAGGTGGAGGCTGTGATGGATTGGAAGCAACCAACCACCGTAACAGAGGTAAGGAGTTTTCTGGGTTTAGCTGGCTATTACCGAAGGTTTATCAAAGGCTTTTCACAGATAGCTTTGCCAATGACAAAGTTAACCCGCAAAGACACTCCATTTGTTTGGACTCCTGAGTGCGAGGAGAGCTTTCAGACATTGAAGAAAAAGTTGACCACTGCACCTGTGCTAGTGTTACCCGAGCCGAATGAGCCATTTGAGGTGTATTGTGATGCCTCATTGAAGGGTCTAGGGTGCGTGCTGATGCAGCATCGTAATGTGGTGGCGTATGCCTCACGACAGTTGAGACCTCATGAAGTTAATTACCCTACGCACGATTTGGAACTCGCTGCGGTTGTGTTTGCCTTGAAGGTGTGGAGGCATTATCTCTATGGGGTTAAGTTCCAAGTTTTCTCTGATCATAAGAGCTTGAAGTACCTCTTTGATCAGAAAGAGCTCAATATGAGGCAGAGAAGGTGGATGGAATTGTTGAAAGACTACGACTTTGAGTTGCATTACCATCCGGGAAAGGCGAATGTAGTGGCAGATGCGTTAAGTCGAAAGTCGTTATATGCGGCTTGGATGATGCTCCAAGAGGAGAAGTTGCTTAAGGGATTTGAGAGTCTAAAAATCGGTGTTCGAGAAGTATCCGGAACTTTGTGTTTGAGCCGATTAGAAATCTCAAGTGACTTTAAATCCGAACTCCTAAAGGCTCATCAAAATGATGAAGCGTTATGGAAGGTGTTACCGGCTATTGAGCAAGGAAAACAATGGAGAGTGTCGGAAGAAAAAGATGGGTTATGGAGATTCAAGGGTAGGATCATTGTGCCGGATGTTGGCACTTTGAGGCAAGATATTTTAAAGGAGGCACACAAAAGCGGATTCTCCATTCACCCGAGAAGTACTAAGATGTACCATGATTTAAAGGCAATGTTCTGGTGGCCGGGAATGAAGAATGATGTGGCGGAATATGTTTCGAAGTGCTTAACTTGTCAAAAGGTAAAGATTGAACATCAAAGACCTTCTGGGATGTTGCATCCTTTAGAGATTCCACAATGGAAGTGGGAAAGTATTGCAATGGACTTTGTGTCGGGATTGCCAAGGACTAGGGCTGGTTTTGATGCTATTTGGGTGATTGTGGACCGACCGACGAAGTCAGCTCACTTTTTGCCCATTCGTATGACTTACACCCTTGAGGAGCTAACACAGTTATACATAAAGGAGATTGTGAGACTTCATGGTGTACCTACTACTATAATCTCTGATAGAGATCCTCGTTTCACTTCAAAGTTTTGGGGTGCATTTCAGAAAGCTTTTGGAACCCGATTAAGCTTGAGCACGGCTTACCATCCTCAAACAGATGGCCAATCTGAGAGGACGATCCAAACATTAGAAGATATGTTGAGAGCTTGTGTTTTGGACCAACCGGTGAGTTGGGATCGGTATATGCCATTAGTTGAGTTTGCATACAATAATAGTTATCATGCGAGCATCGGAATGGCTCCGTATGAGGCCTTGTATGGGAGAAAATGTCAATCTCCGCTATGTTGGTATGAAGCTGGAGAGAAAAGCTTGTTGGGGCCGGAGATGATAGCTGAAACTACTGAACAAGTCAAGAAAATCCGAGATAGGATGCTCATGGCGCAGAGTCGTCAAAAGAGTTACGCCGATCAGAGGCGAAAGCCCTTAGAATTTGAGGAAGGAGACCATGTTTTCCTTAAGGTTACTCCGACTACAGGAGTAGGTAGGGCGATTAAGACAAAGAAGTTGAATCCTGGATACATTGGTCCATTTCAGATCCTAGAGAGGATTGGACCGGTGGCGTATCGGATGGCTCTACCACCTCATCTTTCGAACCTGCACGACGTGTTTCACGTGTCGCAGCTTCGGAAATACACTCCTGATGCTAGCCATGTGTTAGAACCTGAGTCGGTTCAGTTAAGGGAAGATTTGACGCTTCCAGTGGCTCCAGTCAGAGTTGATGAATACTAGTATCAAACGGTTGCGTGGAAAAGAGGTTTCTTTAGTGAAAGTGGCTTGGAGTCGAGGCGGTGTTGAGGAACACACTTGGGAACTTGAGTCGGAGATGCGAACGGACTATCCGCATTTGTTCTCAGGTAATTGCATTTGAATTTTGTGGGCAAAATTCCCAATTAGGTGGGTAGGATGTAAAACCCGGTTAATTAACGGCTAATTAACCCATAAATGAGAATTTATTCTAGAAAGCCTAAAATGTGATTTTTATGGCTTAATGTGATAGAGGAGATCGAGACGAGAATTTTGGTACCAATTTTATAGAATTCGGACCAAGATTAGACCGAACGGGCCAAACCGGGCCAACCAGACCCAAAGTGGGCCCTTGGCCCAACATAACTTAACCAAAACCCTAGTTTTCAGCATTCTCTCTCCTCACAACACTCAATTCACGCTGAAATGGAGGCTATGGGAGAAGAACACTCTCTCAAAGTTCTTTCTCTCACTTGATCTTCAAACCACCATAACTTTTGATCTAGAGCTCCGATTGCCGCTCCGTTTGTGGCCACGCGTTCACCGCGGAGAGCTCTACAAAACCCATACAACCATTCTTGAGGTAAGCCACGTGTTGCTGTTCGAAATCTCAGCCCTTATTTTCGAGTTTCTTGGGTGAAATATTGAGATTTTGGGTTCTTTGATGTTATAGGACCCAACTCTCTTGAAGGAGAAGGTTAATCTTGTCTCCTTGGACCTTGGATGTGGTAAGACTCTCAACCCTAGTGTAATTTGTGGTTTTATGATGTTTGGGTTTTGAGATGTTGTGTATGGGTATGATGGTTGTGGCTTAGGTTGTGTATATGTGTATATTGGAGCTTGATTGGTAACTTTGAAAAGCTTGGAAAGGGTTTGGTGGTGCAAAATCTGTTCTTGGAGGTGTTGAGGCCTTGAGAGCTTGTGGATAAGTGGTTTGGAAGTGCTCCGGTGGAGCTTGGGAAAATCGGCTAAGGTATGGTTTCGGTTTCCCGTATCTAATATGTAATGTGGTAGGAAATACTTAGGCTAGAGGCCCTAAGATAGGCATTGAATTGTGGATGTTGTTGAATGGTTGAGATATATGATGTGGTCATATATGTGATGATGATTATTGATGCCTTGGTGGTATGATGTATGAGAAATATGCATGTTGTGATATATGCTTGATGATTGGTTATGGTTGAATTGTGGGTTGAACCATGTTGATGGTGAGTATGTTATTGATTATGTACAATGATGGTTTATTGGAATTGATGTTGTTGAGAATTGGCATGAGGAATAGTATATGATATGTCAATATGTTTGAGTTTGAGCCACTTGGGTGAAGTGGGCTAAAATGATGAGATAGTGATTTTGGTAAATTGTGGTAATGTGTCAATGTGTGAGTTGAGGAGGCTTGATGTTGAATTTGATACATTTTGAATTGATTTCAAAGGAAAGGGATGAAATTGGCATGTTTTGATTGATTTTGGAAAGAGTTAAAAATGGTTTGTTTTGAAAATGGCATATTGTGGTTTTGTATGAAAATATGGTTTTTGGGCATACTTTGACGGGACATAACTTGGACTACGGATCTCCGTTTTGTACCAAATCTGTTTAGAAATGAAATTGGATCCGGGATGTCCATGCCGTTCGAAGAACGGGTGAAAAACGATTTAAAATGAGGAAGTTATGTCCGTTGGAAGATTGGGGTAAAAGTCTGTGAATTCTGCAGCTTTTAACTTAGAAAATTTTTAGCAGAATAACCCCTTGCGCATGGGCGCACCTGGCGCGTACGCGCCGATCTTCCAAGAAATGCCATCCACGCGTGCGCGTGATGTGCGCGGGCGCGCCGATGGTGCTGCACCCAATGCCCAGCCATTTTCCAGAGAGTTATGCCAGAACTGTGCCGGTGTTGTGCCTGGGGCACGAGAACACCCGCGCGTACGCATGGTTGACGCGTGCGCGCCGATGGGCAAGTTTGGTATCCACACGTTAGCGTGCATGACGCTTACGCGTCGATGAGTTTTTGAGGCCATCCACGCGTGCGCGTGGAGTGCGCGTACGCGTGGCCCTGTTTTCATCCCAAAGTTGATTTTTGAGTTTTAAAAGCCAAATCTCATACTTCTAAGCCTCCGATCTCACCATTTATGTCTTAAATCATTATGGCATGCCTAGCTATTAAAAAGGGGCTAGTGAATGAGGTAACTTGCGAGTGAAGCAAGAGAAATATGAATGATCAATGAGGATCAAGATGATTATGTGAGATGCGGAGGATGGTGGTGGAAGTGCTTGTTATGCCATGGGCCGAAAGGCTGTAATTGTTAATGAAATGGCTGGTTATGGAATTAACCGTGAGCCGGAATAACTGTGTATGCTATGAATATTGGCTGGTTATGGATTTAACCGTGAGCCGGAGTAGCTGTGTATGCTATGAATATTGGCTGGTTCTGGACTGAACCGTGAGCCGGATGGCTGATATGGATGTTGATCCATGGATGAGGATTCATGCATGTTTATGCTGAATTATTGATAATTGTGATTTTGCACTTTCACTATCTGAGATACGAGTTTCCCTGGGTAGTAGCAGTGGCTAGCCACCACGTGCTCCAGGTTGAGACTTGATACTCTGTTTTCTCTCTGGTTGTAAGGGTGACAGGGCACCGATACCCTCTAATGGCGACAGGGCGCAGATACCCTCTAATGGTGACAGGGCACATATTCCCTCTAATGATATTAATACGCAACAGAGAGACTGTATCCGGGTTAGCTACCGGACACGTCGGGTTGGCTTGGTAACCGACAGATGATATCATCGGCCACTAGGGACAGGCATTCATCATATGCATACTATGTGAATTGTTTGAGATTGCCTATTTGACTGCATATTACTTGCTAATTGCCTAAACGTCTTAACTGCTCCTATTTGTATATTCTTTGTCTGATA
Organism: Arachis stenosperma; assembly: GCF_014773155.1. Lineage (NCBI taxonomy): Eukaryota > Viridiplantae > Streptophyta > Magnoliopsida > Fabales > Fabaceae > Arachis > Arachis stenosperma. The sequence goes on along the minus strand of NC_080377.1, from coordinate 50,375,958 downwards.
TAACTGTGTTTGCTATAATATACTCCTGTTGGTGGTTGGGAGGTTTGAAGGAATTGGAAAGGGAAGCATTAGTTAGACTGAAGAATCTTTAGTCAGATGCCCTTATATGGTTTAGCTTGTTTATAAGCTTTGATATTATCTGGAGGAAGTTCTAGGATTGCCTTTGGATTTCCTCTATTATTATGTATTATATATGTGGAAGCTGTTACCATGCTGGGGACCTCTGGTTCTCACCCATGCGGATTTTGTGGTTTTCAGATGCAGGACGTGAGGTTTCCCGCTGAGGCATGTTGGAGACTTCTAGATTCGCGAAGATTCTTTGTTCTTGGGAACTCTGTTTTAGTTTATATGCTTTGCTTAGATACTTTTATCTCCATTAAATAATACAAACTGTGATGACTCCTCTTATGGGAGATTTTGGAGAATAGGTTTTATGTATTTGTGTCTCTTTGGGTTTCCTTTGGGGTTTTCCTTATTTTTATCATATGTATATATATTATGCTCGGACCGGTTATCTTCGCAGCCGGATCTTGAGTCTTGATATTCCTGTTTTTGACACTCCCTTGTATATATATAATCTCGCGTTGGTTTATCCTTGTTCGTTACGTTATCGATCGGAGTGATGCGCTTTTGAGTTGCGGCTTTTGTTTACCCCTTTTTCTACAAAGGCTCCTAGTTATAATCAATCATTCATACTACTATACGTACTAAATTTTTATTTTAGAGGTCGTAATACCTTGCCATCTCTGAATTATGACTTAAGCATAAGACTCTGTATGGTAGGGTGTTACATTTTGTAAATCAAAACCCATAAATTTAATTTACATGCGAACCGTCCTTCATCTAAATCGAATTCAATGGCATCGATTTAGGGTGAAACTTTCTATATAAACAAATCAAATTCATTTTATTCGAACTACAAAACACACAAATCCCACATCCAATCCCACCATCGAGATCCAAAAATCTTCGAAAGCAACTCGGGAAAAATCGAATCTATACGCATGGATGACGATTCGAATCGTCTATATCGGCTGGATGGAGTCGCGCATATTGCTGGCGCCGTCCACCTCGAGCTTAGTGAATAAATTTTTTTATTTAAACATGAATTAGTGATTTTATTAATGTTAACATAAATCGTGTGTTAGTTGGTTAGAGTCGTTAGTTAGGGATTAGGGAAAATTTTTTCTTAATATAAGTGCATGTCAAAAGTAGTAAGTTATTAGGTGGTTAGATTTTGATAACTTGAAATGGTACCTAAGAAGATTGTTTAGGATTGTAGGGTATGTTAGATTTTTGAAGTTATTATTCTTATATTCAACGAGACTTGGTTTATGAGTAGGGTTATCTATAAATTTTTTGAAACAATTAATATAAATATTTTTTGTAATTGTAATTTTTTTAGTTAGATAATTCTGATTAAGAATGTAGGATATGTTAGATTTTTTCAGTTTTTTAAACTTTTTTGTATTCTCCATATAAACGTGTGGGATTATATGCTTTCGTGAATTTTTTTTTTGGAATTTTGTCATGAATTATTTAGTGTTTTGTGTTGGGTCCGATGACTAAAACTTGGGCATTATTGTAAACAAGTTTATAAAGTTAGAGCATGCAATGTTTATCGTTTTTAAAATTTTATACATTGAAAATTGTTTTGTGACGATTGTGATAAGGAATTTTCTATGGTTGTGCAGTTCCATCGCTGCATCACCAACATGAGACGTTAACACGGTATGTCATTGGATAATCAGATCATTCCGTACTTGTAGATGGCAGGCTTATACCATCTTACAAGACAGAACGAGACTTGGTTTCAATTGGACGAGCCATTGGTCAGCGCATTTATGGAGAGATAGCAGCCTGAGACGCACACTTTTCACATGCCGTTCGGAGAGTGCACGATCACGCTCTAGGATGTAGCATATTAGTTAGGGCTCTCGATCGATGGTCAGTATTTCAGTGGATGCCTTACGGACTTTGCGCGACATATCAAGGGGGGACCACCCAGCGTGGGTGTGGTTTAAGGAGATGTTGGGTGTTTTGCCTCCTGCGAACTGCATCGACAAGTTCACAGTGAAGTGTACATGATTTCAGGAGACATTTAGTGAGCTACCGCAGAGGGCAGATGATGAGACGGTTAGGAGGTATGCCCGTGCGTAAATCATGATGCTCATATCCACACAGCTGTTTGGGGATAAGTTAGGTACCCGCCTCCACATCTGTTGGCTACCATACGTCGCCAGGCTAGAGGACATGGGTTAGTATAGTTAGGGGTCTGCTGCACTATCATGATTATTCAGGTGCATGTGCTGTGTGAAGAATATAAATATCATCAAGTTGGTCGGTCCACTACAGCTCCTCCAGCCGTGGATCTTCTGAAGGTTTCTTAGTTTCTAGCCAAACGGATTTGATGTCTTCCTGTATTTTGTGTCTCTCTAGCACCAAAGCCAACAGATACTCATGGATCCCCCTGAAGGGCCATGGCATCCAAGTCTAGAGTTGAGAAGTAGGAGGGATACTGATTAGTACCTGAACTAGATGCTCCCCCACCCATAACTGGAGTCGTCTGTGGTGTGTCATCAGCTATCGTAGCAGGCTCCACATCATCATCATCATCATCATCATACAGTGCATCCTCTACCCCATCAGGTACTCTAACATCACTAAAAATCGGAACCATTGCAGGAGAATCGAGCGTCGCGATTGCAACCTCCCCCAACGATCCAATCTCACTAACCCCTAGATTACCACTGCAGTTCAGATTAAATGCAAAAGAAGGAGAAGCAACTAAAACTGTTTCAGGTGCAATCTCTGGCACAACTGACGAGACACCAAGAGGCATGGAACTAAAGCAAGCTGCATGTCTTGAGGATTGCGGATTCCGATTTGAACCTCTAGAACTAGATACCGCATCCACAAGTTTTGCCAACAACTCCGGAGCCTTCACCTCGGGAAACTAACGACGACAATAAAAGAGAACCCCCAAATCTTTGTCACTGCTAATAATGAATGAATCATACTTCACGTCATCGCGTAAGATGGAAATCAAAATTCTATAGAACAACTTCTCCATGCGTTTTATGCCATGCAGACATAGTTTCTAGAGTATAATATTCTTAAACTCAGTAAAAGTCATGGAAGGTTTGAGAAAATCACTTAGAGGGTCCTTATCATTAAACTTAATTTCTGATCACGTTTTTTTGTTAATGAACCCTCTATAATGCACAAGAGTTACAAAACTCTCATCACTAGCCATTGTGAATTTCACTATGGTAAAAAATTCACGTTGAGCTCGTATTTATAAATGTTAGTACTCTATAAATCAAAATAAGTGTCTTCGATTTAATCATATGGTGCCATACATATTAAATCGACCCTAATGGCTTCGTTTTACCTAAAAGGCTATGTATCATCATAAATCGAATCTCTTTGCTTTGATTTAGTAGGGTAATCTAATTCGAAGCTATTAGCTTCGATTTACATGTGAATTCAATTTGCATGTAAATCGAATCCTATACATTCAATTTAATATGTGTTTGCTTAAATCGAATTGATTAAATTCGATTTATATATAAATGCAATTTGGGATTTTGACGTAGCCTTTTCCAAATTGGGGATCTGCATAATTTTGGAGGAGAGTTGGTTTATTAAAATAAATTATCCTTCTAATTACACATTTATTGTATTTATTAGTATTCAATTATTCTAATAGTAATTAAGAAATACAAAATAAAATAAGAATAATTAAGAAATATAAAATAAAATAATTTTAAATTATTTTGTACTTATTTTTATTATTTTAATAATTATAAGAATTTAACTAAAATATATTTTAATATAATAATAAAATTTTAATTTTTATGTATTGAATATATTAAAAATATAAAAAAGTATTTTGCTATAAATTTGTAGAAGATACTTTTTATAATACATTCAATTAATATTTTTAGAGAAAATTTTACTTCTCTCTCTTGAGAAATGTTAAAATAACACTTCTCTCCCCTCTATTTCTAAAATAGGCATTTCTCCTTATAACTTTTAAAAAACCTTTTTTTTTAATCCATTTTAAATTTTTTGTTTTAACTAATATTAACTTTATCCATTTTTCAAGAAAAAATAAATGATTTTTTTAAAATACCCTTTAACAAAAAATTTATTTTTTATCACTAAATTTTGCTTACCAAAATTCTCTTTAATAAATTATTTTTTGTATTGATTAAATTGTATTTTTACCAAAATATTTAAAAAAATAATAAGTAAATTATTTTTTTAAGATACCCTTCAATAATTCTTTAATTATTAAATTGTGATTTTACCAAAATTTTCGTTAATAATTATAATTATATTTTATTAATAATTTTTCGATATCAATATATATTATTTTAAGATTAAATTAAAAAATATGAGTAAGGTTATTTTTCAATATCAATATATATTAATTGTTATATATATTAATAGTGGTAAGATTTTTTATTTAATATTAAAATAATATATATTGATATTAAAAAATTAATAGTAAAATATAAAAATAATTGTTAAAATTTTTTTTAGTAAAATCATAATTTAATAATTAAAAAATCATTGAAGAGTATCTTAAAAAAATAATTTAATTATTAAATTTTTTTAATAATATTTGGGTAAAAATACGATTTAATCAATAAAAATTAATTTATTAAAGAGTATTTTGGCAAGAAAAATTTAATGGAAAAAATAAAATTTTCGCTAAAGGGTAGTTTTGTAAAAAATAATTTATTTTTTCTTAAAAAATGGATAAAGTTAACATTAGTTAACACAAAAAAATTTAAAATGGATTAAAAAAAAAGTTTTTAAAAGTTATAAAAAAATGTACATTTTACAAATAGAGGGGATGCAAGCACAGACCCAGTCACACACATGAGGGGGCACTTTTCCCACTGTATTTTTTTTTTAAATAATAGTTATATATAATGTGTTCCTATTTTAAATTTTAAATGATCCCATTACAAATAAATTAAATTCAATTGGCCAAAATTTTAAATTAATTTTTTTATTTCTCTATTATTTTTATTATTATTTAACCTAATCAAATTTAGTGTTTGTGTCATCACTCTTTTATTTTCTTAAATCCTCTTCTTATTTTTATATTTTCAACTTTCATTTTCTATTCCTTGTCTAATGATCATCTTTTCTTCATCAAAAAATAAATTTTAAATTCTTCATATTTTTTTTATATAGCTCTCTATGACTTTTTGTATTTTTCAATTTTATTATTTCTCTTTTTGAAATTTTAAATTACAAATTTTAATTCAAACAATTATTGTTTAAGTATTAATCTAATGTTTTATTTTTTTCATGACTTTATATATTTTATTTTATTCTCAATTTATTCATTCTTATTATTTGTTTTATATCTTTTATTCTATTATATGTACCTATGTTGCATATAAAATTTTAAAATAAATTGATCAATTTACTAATTTAGAATACATTTTTTATTTTTAAAAATAATAAAAAAATTTAAATTACAATACATAATTAAACAGAAGCATAAAATCTTTCCTCTAACATTATATCAAAATTAAATTAAAAAATATATAACAAAATTAATTATTTTAAAAAGAAAGAAAAAAATTATAAATTATGTTTCTATTATTTTATATAAACATAATTTTTATATACAAATTTAATTTTTCTATTATTTATATATAATTTATTTTCAAATTATATACTAATGTATCATTAGCCGCTAATATGTTAATTGATTCCGTCTTTCATTATTAAATATATATAAAAAATTAGTTAGGATAATAAGTTTTTTATAATTTAATTAAAATATTTTAAGCTTAAGTTTTAGAAATAAAAAAATATGAATAGTATTTTAAAAATAAAAATATTTACTAATTTTTTAATTTTTATATCTTTATATAATTAATAATGTTAAACAAATTTTATTTTAATGTATATATTTTTGCCTCCACTTTAAATTTTTTTGAGTTCCGTGACTGAGGAAATGAGAATGTCAAGGGAAATGAAATTTTCTCATGTTTTTAAGTCACATACATGTTAATAATACTCTAACTACATCTAGTTAACTTGTGATTTTAATTATACAACTAAAAACTGAGTTTTGTTTTTATTAACGTAATTAGATTATGCAAGCCGGAACCACATAATAATTATTTAGACTGATGTCGATGCCGTAGAGTAATGAGTACTGAGTACTAACCCTCTAAGTTCTTATTACTTCATAGTTATAACAAGAACAACAACAGGACCACTCGTCTGAATTTGATGTTGGATGCAGAGACTGCTGGACTTTACATGTCTTTCTAAATGTTGATACGCTGCAACAATCAGCTTAATATACGAACTTGGGGCAGAGGGATTCAGGGGGAGAAATAAACCCACTTCTGACACCATGTGAAAATAAAAAAAAACAAAAATTAAATAATGGGTTAATTAGAAAGGGTTTCAAGAGAAGAAGACACTATTGTGACTCATTTTGAGGCCTGTGACATTCATCCCTTACCCCACCATACCGGTTATCATCGTCCTATCCAATAATCTTTGAGCCTCTTAGGACTGAGGGGCTGCTTTTCCTCCCTTTTCTTTTTTTTTTTTAACCTTTTTCTTTTGCAGATGCCATTTGTTTTACCTTTTTTTCCCTCTGCAATCATGTACCGACCTGTGTTTATGTGAGCTGCTGCAGAACTAAATTTGAGTATTTGATTCCACCTTTTGATTTATTTGTAATTTGCCATCTCATGACTAACTAACCATTTCTTCTAGCATGTGAGGTTTTCTTGATATTTGAATTGTCTTTAAACAATTTTTTCAAAATGTTGTTGCCAAATAAATAAAGTTAGATGCATGAATTGTTTTATATTTAAAATTTAGGATAAATTATACTTTTTATTTTTAATATTTATAATTTTTTTAATAATATTCTTAACATTTAAATTATGATCAATTTTGTCTTTAATGTTTTCGACTCGTTTAATTTTATTCTTAAGATTTTTGATTGTGTCAAAACTATTTTTGAACACTTTTACTTGTGTTTCTTATATTTTAGATGAAGTTAACCTAAAAATATAATTTTGATATAAATAAAAAATATTAGAAATAAAATTAAATAAATTAAATGTTAAAAATATTTCATAAATATTAAATATAGAAAGTATATTTTATCTTAGAATTTAATTTTTTTAACAGTCCAAACAATATACATCATCATTAACCTATTTTGTGTTGAAATTTAATTTTTTTATCTAAAAATATTAAGAGTATACTAAAAATTAGTTAATAAATAAATTTTAAGTTATTTTTAATTATTTTATATTCTATTATATTTTTATACAAATAATTAATTTAATAATTAATTTTTTATATATGCATAGTATAGTTATTTTTGTACATAAAAAAAATGTGCAACAACGATAAAACTATAAAACTTGAGCATAGCCTAAGTTGTCATGAAATGAATCATCTCTTTCAATAATTAAAACTACGTTAATAATTTCATATCTAAATAAGGCGAAGTCTTCTATAGAAGAGGTGATGGCTTCTACAGTCTACACATGTAGATGTGTGTTGACAAATAGAAAAGAGGGTAAATGACCTTTATAAATTAAAGTTAAACTAATTTTATGTGTATCCTCTAAATTTAAAAACATTATGTGAATGTCTCGTTATATATTTTTATGTAAATTGAATTCATTGAATTCGAATTAGGCTTTATAGTACTAAATCGAATCTACTTGTACTACAAAAAATACAGAGGATAGCTGCGACAAATTACCTGCATTTCCTCTATCTGTTGCAATTTGCCAAGATAGCTGCGAATGGCATCCGAATTCTTCAATGTGACGCGGAATCAACTGGATTAGCATCGATTTCATGAAGCCTCGCTGCTAACCCTAACCCAATATACTAATTTCACTCCAAATCAGTTCAATGGGAAACCTGTGGAGAATGAAAGCGGCAAACCCCTGTTCTCTGATCTACCGTGCGCCGCTGTATCACCGTGGAGTCGCATGGCTGCCAACCCAACTTTCTCTCCCTGTTGTCGACCGTTCCCCTCTACTCTACAGGGTGTGAAACCCCAAACCCCTGATTCACGGTGTTCGCAACCTACCCCTGTTCTCTGCTCCCCATGCGTGTTTGTGCCGTCTTTGAGTCGCGTGGCTGCCCAGACATCCTCCTCTTGCCGCCATCGACCGTTCTCCTCTCCTCCACCGTGAGCGAATCTGAGTTATCGCAGCCTCTCCTTATCACTGGTTTGTTCTTTCACATTGCTCTTTCTTTCTTGTTTTCATTTTTAATTACTTACAAAATTTGAATCCTATTTTCCTCAATATTTGCATATGTCTTCTCCTCGACATCGCTAAGTCGTGTTCGGAGCTATTGGCGTCGCAGTATATGTTTTTTTTGTTTAGATTTTTCGCTCACTCTAAATCCTAATTCTGGTTCTGCTCTTAGGTTTTTCTACTAATTAAATTAATTGTTTTACTTATTCGAAGAAGAGAAAGCTCAATAGCAAATCTTTTTAGTATATTTCATTCAATATCTAAACCAAGTTGTAAATTGCAGTATGAGAATAATTTTTACAAATATTTTTATAAATTTGTCAGAATCAAGTGATACCCTTTGAGTTTGGAAAGGGGAGCTTAGAAGACAGGTCATGAACATTGGTTGTTATTGAGACTAGTAAGCTTACTCATGTTTTTAATGTTGATGATTTCACTAGTGCATTTAATTTGGAGTGGTTTGGGACTAACAAAATAGAATCTATTAGAGTTGATGTTGTTGGTGTGCTAACATTGGTGTCGATTATTGTTACTACCAACTACCTCATCATCGTAATCATAACCATTAATCTTCCAACACTGCAACAGACACTACACTCACTGAAGAGTGAGGAAGCTACACACTCTTGTGATTTGATTAATTAGGAATTGGATTTCAGAGAGAGAGAAAAGCTAAGCCAATGCCTTGTTCTTCAATAATCACTCCTCAACATGACGATGATGATGATGATGATGATGCTTCCTCTGATTTCAAGCTGAACGAGACAACCTTCTTGGCCTCACACATGCCTAAGAAGGAGATTGCCGTCGATCGATTCCTCCAAGATCACCCTAACTACGATGGCTGCGGTGTTCTCATCGCCATCTTCAGTATTCTCTTCCTTCGCGTTGACCTTATTCTCATTCTCACTTTCTTCAACTTTTTCTATTTAATTTTATTTTTAGTTCCTTTTTGTTAATTTTCAAATTAATTAAGTGTATAGCACTTTGTTTTGCTCCACTACTACTAAGAGTTATTGAGCTTGCATGAGTAGTTAGTTGTTAATGGTAGATAGTGATAGTGATGTAGTAGTTAGCTTTGTTTGCAGCATTTGTTGAGCTATGCTATAAATGAAAGCTGAATACAGCATTGATATTGAAATAAAAGAGGAGAAACAGAATATTTTATTTCGTTTAGTGCTTTTAAAAAGGGAACATTTCACTTCTTATTAGTATTTCTAATTACTAAAACTCGATGTTGTTGTTGTGTTGCGTTGTGTCAATAACTCAATATACACATATATGTGATGAATGTATCATATACTTGCTTTCTATGCTGTGTACTTCATGAGCCATGCTACAGTGCACTACTAAACTTGCATTACTATTGCTCTTCTTCTTTTTCCTGTTGTCTTCATGATCAGATTCATGTATCCTGTTTCCTTATATTAAATGATGAATTTTCATACTAGTAATAATGTAAAGTTATTTTGGTGGCAATCTAGTTTTCAGCTACTGGATCTGTGGGATCTAGTTTTCTAGTTTTAAAATACATTTTGGTGTGCATGTTCTGGTGTACTTGTATGTTCTGGTGTTATTTGTTACAGTTTCATATGATAGTGCAAGTTTGTTCAATTATTCGATCTGTATGTTTACAGATTCTGGTGTAGACCCGGCCGCTGCTGGATTGCAGGTTACCTCAGATGAGAAACCCAAAATTCTTGATGTCATTAATTGGTAAAAAGAAAACCTTTTGTTGTTGTTGTTGTTGTTGTTGTTGTTTCTTAGCTGATAACTTTTGAGTTTATATTAGTTTTTAAAATAAATGTATGTTGCTTTTTTGTATCTTTAGTTTTAGTAGTGGAGATGTTGATACCTCAAAGGTGGTGAAGGCAGATGCTGATGGTTGTATTTGCGGTGCATCAGGTTAGTGGTTGGGAATATTAAATACCTTTATATACAAGTTATGATGGTCTGACATTCTTCAACTAGTGAGGCTATATACCATTTTTATAGCCTTTATATGCAAGTTATGATGGTCTGACATTCTTCAAATAATGAGGCTATATACAATTTTAATTTTTTATCACAAGATATCAATTTAAAACTTATTAACAATGCTCTTGTTCATATTTTCGTAACACATTTGTTCTATTGTGTTTTAATATTAAAGATTAGAAAATACTCTTTCAAACAGTTTTGGTGATTCTTTATTCTTTGTTATAACAAGAAGCTCTTTAAGTTTTCCTCCTCCAAATTGTCTGTGTTCTTTCTTTCTCCATTCTGTTTTTTCTCTTTGTAACTTTGTGTGCTTGCATGCAATTGTCTTTTTCTTTTTCTTTTTTTTTTGCACAACTTTTTTCTTGTTAGTCAATGAACTTAAACTGTTCAATTATTAAGCTGTTGTTTGAGGTTAGAGTTTCATGAAAAAATGTTGAACAGGGGCATCTTTGATCATCAATACTTCATGGAAAAATCCTTCTGGTGAATGGCATATTGGTTACAAATTTGTTTATGAGCTTTTTATAGAAGAATTGACTTCTTGTTTGAAGGTAGAATCACAATCTTGAGAAATATTGAGTCTTCTTTTTGGTTTCTTACCCTTGGTAAATGGATCTAATTTCCCTTTTCTTCTTATGAAATGTTCACTGGCAGAAAGAAAGAAAGAAAAGTGGGACGAGAAAAACCAGGAGGAAATTGCTAAGGCTATAAAACAGCTTCAAGATTTTGATCAGGTTAATCCTCTTACACATGCTAGAATGGTGAAATCTGAATTTGATATGATCTACTTATACCCAGCATTGGGTTTAGTAGGTATCACATTGGAGTTTAATTTTGTGCCAACATTTTTATTCCTAGGTACATTTCTATTTTTTATTGTTAACTAAAAGAATTTGCTTTGAATGCCTAATCTATACTTCATTAGCTTTTGCCCTCAATTTTCAAGCAATTGAGAAAGTATAGCTTAACATACATGATGGTTTTATTAAATTATGTTATGGATAAACTTATTAGTAACCTCTTTTAGAAAAGCAAAGAGATGGAGCTTATTAGATTTAGATATAACTAAGCCGAAATTACCCAAACTGAAAGACAAACAAGTAATATGCTTGAAATGTGTCTTGTTTTCTGCTATATATCTATGTATGTTAATTCATGGTTAAGATAGATATATAAAAAGGTGAAATAGTAGTAGTAGTAGCTTTGCCTCCGTGCCCAAGGAATGTTTAGCTTGCTTCACATGGACAAGAAAGCCACTGAAGCCATCACCATTATCCTAACCTATATACATACATCAGATGTGAAATTCTTTCTCTTTCTAATATATCTTTCTTTTCTATCACTAGCTATATAGCTAATAGCTTTTATATACCTGCTGATTCTCTCTCTTCTTCCAAGTCTTTTCACCTTTATTTATTTGTTTAGCTTTTTAACCCATTTTTCAGGCTCTTCTGCATTGTGAAACTATAGTGATTTGAAGGGATCCTGCTTACATACATTCAACTGCAAAAGAAAAAAGGCATCATTTTCATCAATCTGAATGAAAAGAGAGGGAAAAAGAAAAGAAAATGCCCCTATTCTGCTCTGAATTCTTCATTCCCTTAATCTGAATGTAATTATTCAGTTTTTAAATAAGCCCATGTATGAAATTGTGGCAGTTAACCATCTCATTTTTTTTTTAAAAAACTTACATAGATTTGTGGCGGTTTTAAAACCGCCGCAAATTTTTTAAAATCCACTATCCAAATAGCGGCGGTTTTACAACCGCTGCAAAATCAGTTATCTGATTTGCTGTGGTTGTGCCAGCGGTTCATTAGAACCGCCACAAAATCAAATCTCCACCCCCTAACTTGCAACGTTTGCGAAACCGTTGGTATACCGTTTTCCGGTGGTTAAAAACCGCCGTAAATCCCTATAAAAACCGCCGCTATTCGGCGTGTCTCTTGTAGTGTTGATTTGAATAATTTAATTTGGGGTTCACACGTAAATCAAATTCAATGAATTTGATTTATGCCAACTAGCACTAAATCGAATTTATAAGTTTTGATTTGTATGGCTACTACTAAATCAAATCAAGAAGTTTTAATTTAGTCCCGTTAGTAAATCGAATGGATTGAATTTGATTTACACTCAGTACTGGCTAATGATAAATCGACTCTATTAGCTTCAATTTACTATGAATTCTACTATATATATAAATCGAAAGGAGTTAATTCAATTTAATATATTCCTAACATATATAAATACGAGCCAAATGTGAATTTTTCACCATAGTGGGACTCACAATGGCTAGTAATGAGAGTTTTTTTAGTTCTGGTGCATTATAGAAGGTCGATTAAGAAGAAAATGTGATCAAGAATTAAATTTAATGATAAGGACCCGTTGAGTGTTTTTCTCAAACCTTCGACGAGTTTCACTGAGTTTCAAAATACTATACTCCAAAAATTGGGGTTACATGGCGTGAAACAGGTGGAGAAGTTATTCTACAGAATTTTGATTTGTGTGTTGTGGATGATGTGAAGTACAATTCATTCGTCGTAGACAATGACAAAGATTTGCAAGTTCTGTTCCATTATCGTTGTCAGTTTTTCTAGGTGAGGACTACTGAGCTGTTGGCGAAGCTTGTGGATGTGTTCTGTATTCTGGAGGTTCAAACCAGAATCCTCAATCCTTAGCAATGCCAGCCTACTCTAGTTCTCCGTCCTTTGCAACTAATCTAAATTGTAGTCGTGAAGGAGAAATAGGTGATATTGGACCATTGGGTAAGCTTGCGATTGCAACGTCCAGAACTCCTGTTATGGTCCCAGTTTTCAGAGAGGGTGGAATACCGAATGGTGTCGAGGATGCACTGCATGATGATGATGTGGAGTCTGCCACGATAGCTGATGATAGTGATGATGACATAGCAAGGACTACTCCAGTTGTGCGTGGTGGAGCATCTAGTTCAGGAACTCATCAGTACCCCCCATACTTTTCAACTTTGGACTTGGATGCCATGGCACAGCAGGGAAATCCAGAGTGCCTGTTGGTTTTGAGGACAAAGATACACAAAATACAGGAGCTTTATCTGAATTCCAAATTGGTTAGCAGTTTCAAGATAAAGAGAAGGTCGTGTTAAAAGTGAAGACTTATAGCATTCGTCGTGGAGTTGAGTAAAAAGTGTTGGAATCCTCCACCACCACCACCACCATCACCTCCCTCGCCTCCGTCATCACCCATCATCTCTCCCATCACCACTGTCGGCTTCACTGCTACCCTTATCCTCTCTGCCTCTCCCTCCACATCGGGCTCTACCTCAACCACCACCTCTAGCTCCTCTACAGCCGTGACCCCTCGCCCCCCTCCGTCCACAACCACATTGACTCGAACGTGTCCGAACACGACGTCTCCACTCAACACGACGTCTGTCCAGAACATCAGGCACCTGATCCATATGAAAACCGTGTTCAATTAAAAAATTCTGCAAACGCTAAATATTGCATGCCCTAATTTATAAGAAAATCGTTTACAATAACCATGAAAAAATTGTTCAGAGGAACTGCAACAAAACACTAAATAATACATGACCTAATTCGGAAAAAAAAATTAACCCAAACATATAATCTCACTCGTTCAAACAAAAGAGAAAATGCTCAAACTAAATGGGCTTAAGTACGTGACTACTCTAAAAAAAATTTTCTTTAACGTATAAAACATATCGCAATACTCAATCAGCATCATGACCACAACAGTTGGGTTAGACTGAATCCTAATCCTAAACTACTTCTCGCTGAATATACAACTAATAACTTAAAAGTTTAATAGTGTCTACAATCACCATACTAACTATCATTTTTAGGTACCATTTCAAGTTCTAAAAATCAAACTAACTAATAACTTACTATCTCTAACCAGAAATTATATTGAAAAAATTAATTTTCTAATTCCTAACTAAGGACTGTAAACAACTATTACAAGAAGCATGTTAACATGACTAGCATGACTAACTAAATTATGTTGAAAACAAATTTTCAATCACTAACCTCTTCATAGATGGCACCAGCAATATGCGCGACTCCATCTAACTGATAGATACGATTTGGATCGTCTTTCATGTGTTTTGATTTGAATTTTGTGGGGTTTCTTTCTAAAATTTTCGAGGAGGTTTGTTTGGGGAATTTTGATTTGTAATTTGAATCAGCTGAATTCGAATTCTATATATAGGCCTAATTAAGTAAATCGACTCCATTAACTTTGATTCACTAGAGATTCTCAATGGTTGTAAATCAAAACCATTACTATGGACAAAATTCAAATAAATGCCAGCCCATTGTAAATCAAATTCAATCCATTCGATTTATTAAGGGGGCTAAATCGACACTCATTGATTCAATTTAGTGCTAGTTAGCCGCCTAATTCGAATTCATTAAATTCGATTTACGTGTGAACCCCAAATTAAGTAATTCAAATAAAGTAGATTCAATTTAGTACTACGAAACCTAATTCAAATTCAATGAATTATATTTACATAAAAACATGCAACAAAACATCCACATAACGTTTTTAGATTTGAGAGATACACATAAAATTAGTTTACCTTTAGTTTAATTTATAAAAGTCATTTACCCTAAAAAAATGTTTCGCTGGAAAACAAGATATGAGGCTCTCTTTGTAGCGCATATACAGGGAGCATGCAGAGAAGCTCACGTGATGAGTTTCTAGATTTTGTTGGTTAATTATGTGATTATCACTAATGAGTGTTAACATAATCATGGCCTGTAAGTTGGATTTTATTTTCTTTTTAGATAAAGGTATGCATTTTTGTTTAAGGCAAAAAAGGTTTCTATTATTTGTCATATACTCATTGTTAATAAACGAATAAATATATTGCTTATTGTTGAATATTTTTTTCTTAAAAAAAAATCCAAAATCCAGCACCATCGAGTATTGTAGCCTCTTCCCAACACAGTAACATCTCGTATATAAACTACAAATTGACTATATTTATTAAAGTAAATATTCGTAGTTGCTAACAATAATAATATTTATATGAATAATATTTCTAAAAATTAAAATATTAGAATATTATTATAATGATATAATATTTTTTTGATAATTGTTTCTGTATTATTGAATCTGAAAATTATAACAATGAAATATTCAATCTCAATTGGAGATAAAATAAACAGAATCAAACAGTAATAAAGAGAAATTCAGAGAGCCAGTATTTTTATTAAAATTTGGTCAGCACTTAATTAGTAAAAGAAAAGTGAGTGATTCCACATTATTATATGTAATTTCACACCATTAAAAATATTAATAATAGTTAATTGATATATAACTACAAATCACAAAACCTACTAGCCTCCTAACACTCCTCGTTGATAAAATCATATATTGCATAATTTTTGTATTGAAATAAATTTTTTTAAAGTAAATATTGGTATATGATTGTCATTTTTTTGAGTATATACCTATTTTGGTCCTCAAAAAATTTCAAACTAGAAACTTTAGTCCCCAACTAAAATTAATTACTCGATTGGTCCCTAACAATTAATTCCATCAGTCACTTAGGTCTTTGGCTCCGTCAACTCTAACGAAAGACAAAATGGTCCTTGACAACTCTAACAGGGGACAAAATGATCCCTGACAACTTTAACAAAGGACAAAATGATCCCTGACCCTTTTATTCGAAAACGACACTGTTCTTCCCTAATTTTTTTATCATATCTCGCATAATCCTAATATTCATATTCTCCTTCTTCACCTTTACAGTCTTCTTTTTCATCTTTTTTTTCTTCCTCTTTAGCTACAAGATTAAGCTATGGTGTAATTGCCACACGTGTCGCACCTACCTCAACATGTCATGGATCACACACTTCCTAAATCTTTGTGACTAGTACATCCACTTCCTCTGCACTTCATCCACCAGAAGCATCCACTTTCACGTCTTCGATAACATTACCTCCAACTCCGATAACGTCCACGACATCCCCAAGACCAAGTTCCACAACTACCCCAAGGGCACGCCTTAATCCACTCTCTGGAAAGCAATATAGATTGTTGGACATTAGAACATCATGAGAAGATTCTCCTTCGACATCATATGCAAATTCTCATTTGAAATAGACACCGAGTGCTTCCTTCATTCTTTCCGAGAGTCCAAGTTGGCAGACAGCTTTGACCTCGCATCTAAGCTATCAGTACAATGAGCAATATCGCTGTTGCTGCTCATATGAAAATTGAAGTGATTACTGAACATTGGTTCGGAGAAGAAGCTGAAGGAAGTGATCGGAGTGGTGGACAATGTGGTTTCATGGAGATGATAGGGCAGAGGAGGAGGGAGATGACAACGACGACGACAAGTCTTAACAAATCAGACTTGCTGTCTAGATTCATAGCATCCATCGAAGACGACAAGTAGTTGAGAGACATAGTCATTAGTTTCCTGAGTATGAATTGGTTGAGAACATGTTGAGGATTTTTTTTCTTATGAACATTAAAGTTATAGAGTGTGCATTATGTAGCTTGAAGTTATAGTGTTAGACTATTAGTGTTATGCGAGATATGATGGAAATTGGGAGAGAATGGTATCATTTTCGAACAGAGGAGATCAGGGGCCATTTTGTCCCCTCTTAGAGTTGACAGGGACTATTTTGTCTTCCGTTAGAGTTGACGGAATAAAATACCTAAGTGACTGACGGAGTTAATTGTTAGGGACTAATCGAATAATTAATTTTAGTTGGGGACTAAAGTGTCTAGTTTAAAATTCTTTGAGGACCAAAACGAATATTTACTTTTTTTTCTATTATCTTCTTGTATTTCTCTTAACTTATTTGCAGATAGGGTTAGAATCATATTTTTTAGAATAATAACTGTGTAATATACATTTTTTATGTCCTGTTGTTTATCTCAGAAAAAAAGGACAAAACAACATAAAAATGTTAAAATCAATGAAAAGATGAAAATACTCATTATTCTAGAATTAGAGTTATTTGATTGTTTAAAAGAATAAGATTTGTATTTAAATTTAGTAATAATACCTCTTTCAAAAATTAATTCTAATGTTCTAAATTATCTATTTAAAGAGTAACTTAAAAAACAAAAATACCTTAAATTGTGTTTAAAAAAATTTGGTTACTTAATGAATTACTGCATGTATAAAGCGGAATTTAAATTTCTAATATTTATTTAAACAAATTAATAACTAGTGAATTAACTATTAGATCAATCTAAATTGATTAAACAGTGTTAAAATTGTTTCTGTGGATCTAATATTTATTTATTCAATAATATAGAAATAATTATAAAAAATATTATATTATTATAATAATAATCTAATATTTTAATTATCAAAAATATTATTCATATAAATATTATTATGTTAGCAAATACAAATATTCACTTGAATTTATATAGTCAATTTTTAGTTTATATACGAGATGCTACTATGTTGGGGAGATACCTACAGTATCGGTGGTGCTGGGTTTTGGATTTTTTTTCTTAAGAAAAAAAATACAACAATAAACAATATTAATTTTTTTCGTTATAAATTATTAAAAATAATTATTTTTCAGAAATTCAGTTTTTATGTTTATTTATAGGAATATGTGTTTTTTTTTTTTGTAATCAGGGCAAGTTTGCTGTACTCCCCGGCGAACTCTATAATATATATAGAGTTCGCCGCACTCCCGGTGAACTCTATGTAAAGTTCGGCGTATTATAAATTTGAAGTGGGACCATTGTTCCCTATCTTTTTCTTTCCAAATCTTCTCCCAATTTTTATTCTGTTAGAACTTTCTGTATTTCGGCGTTTGAGAGATTCGTCATTCACAGCATCAGCAGTTTGAGGTTAGTAATTAAAATGCTAGTTTGAGTTATTTTTTTCAGATTAGTTAGAATTACCTATTATTTCTTAGTTAGTAGTTGCATGCTAGTTATAGTTAGAGTTATGGTTTACTTATTTCATGTTATTCGGTGGTTGTTTATTGTTTTTAACATGTGAATTAGTATAAGCTGTTAGTCTATTTATTAGTTAGTTTAGTAAGAAAATTTGGTTTACGTTGTTAGTCAAATCTTAATAAAATTAAGTTAGAATGTGGGATTAAGTGAGTAATAGGGTAGGGTTGCCTAGGGTTTTACTGAAAGTGAGGTAGATAAGTAGTATTTATCAGATACATCTGTTTACAAATCCCGTTATTGTGAAACAAATGCTACTAAATACATGTTATTTTGTTTAAATTCGTTGTGGTTAGATGGAGCAGCAGTCATTGGGATATGAGGGGACCCTGTATAGATTAGATCAGGCTGAGCACATTGCTGGCAGACTTGACCGAGTGGTATGATGATATCCTTGTTGTTTATCTGTCTTTAATTACGAAACAGTTAACTTGTTCTATTTAGAGTTGACGCTGTTTTTTTGTTTTGTTTTTAATATTATCTTTCCGTTTGGTAGGCACCTCGGATCTTGCGCACCAGGCGGAATTTGATGACGAGGCCATCAGAGGAAATTAGGTCATATCTCAGACTAGTCGGGTTTGAGTATGTGGCCTACATGGTTGAGTTTGAGCATGACTGGCCACTCGTCTTGGCATTGTTAGAGAGGTGGAGGCCTGAGTTCCACATCTTTCATCTAGTATGTGGGGAGATGACCATCACGCTGCAGGATGTGGCTATCAGCTGAGACTTATGATCGATGGTGATCCTATGAGTGGGTGCATAGGTAGTTGGGAGCAGCACCACCAGGGACGGACCTTTGAGAACTTTTGTCAGCAGTTACTGGGTGTTGTGCCTGGTGCGGAAGATAGACAGTCACAGACGAAGTTGACTGTCAAGTTGACTTGGTTCTTGAACACTGTTTGCGGAGAGTTGGAGTAGGACACCACTGAGGAGCGCCTCCTGAGGTATACAAGAGGCTACATTATGCAGCTGATAGGGGGTATTCTATTTCCAGATGCATCTGACTCTCGGGTGCACATCAGGTGGCTCCCCTTGCTGGAGGACCCGATGAATGTGGGAGGTTGTCGTGGAGATCAGTTGTATTGTCTTGGATGTACCGCCAGATGTGCCGTGCCACGGAGCATGGTTCGCACAACCTGAGTGGTTACGTTAGTCTGCTATTGTCATGGGCCTACCACCGTATTCCCCTGCTACGTCCGGATGGATTTGATACCCGTCGGTTTCCGCTTGTTGAGATGTATAAAATTTTTATTTTCTGCAATAGTCCTTTGTTTATTTACTAAATTAAGTGTTTAATATAATATAACTGAGTTGTGATGTTACCTCTGCCGCAGAATTGTAGGTGGGTTCAGTACAGACCGGACAATGCTGGAGGTGAGGGGCACCTTAAGCATTACAGGTGTGTCCTGAACGGCATTGGCATACTCGCCGTAAGTCATAAATATTTATGCATACCCAGTTCAATTTATGTTATATTTTTTGCATATGAAAATTCAATAATAACACCAACTTGTGCCTTGGAAATAGGTTGAGTGGACACCGTATGCAGACCCACAGTTAGAGGGTCTAGTTCCGCATGCAATTACTGAGGCTGACCACATGGCGGCTGTTGTCTACCCACTGCTCTACTTTGCCATTGTTAAGTGGCATTAGGTGGACCGAGTCGTGCGGCAGTTTGGTGGCTTGCAGCACATCCTGACCAGGGCATTAGACATCGACAACATGCACGATATGGATGGTCGATTTGGACGCGGTGAATGATTCCCGCACTTGCTGGGGGGATGGCATGATTTATGGCGGATATCAAGACATATCCACATCAGGCACAACCATTCTCCCAGATGCACACATCTCCTCCTCAGTCAACCTACCATCCACGACATGTTGATGACCCGTCCAGCGGGTCGTCCTCCGCTGCAGACTACGCCACACTGAGGGAGCAGATTGTCACTCATCAGCCTGACCCTGATCTTCAGCTCGGTTGAGCTCAGCGCGATATTCGACCACCTGCATGTGGCACCGGTGGGTGTCTGGAGCCAAGGCCTCACGGACGGCGTCCTCTGTGTGGAGGCAGGAGAGGGAGAGCGTAGTAGATATTTGTATGGTTCCTTATCAATAATGTATATATAGACTTGGAGTTGAACATATATATTATATATATCTATCCATGTTTAGATGTTTGTTGAACATATATATTTCATATAGTTATCCGTGTTTTTGGTATCACTGCATTAGAATTTAACAACGAAATATGTTTAATTTCATTAATATTTCTAGCAATGAAAGTTACACGAAAGTCAAATTACAATCTTAACCGTTATAACAAACCCACCCCTCTTACTAATGTCGGCTGGACGATGCACCTGCACCGTCAATAGCGGTACATATCTTCTGCGTGTGACTAGTTTGACGACACAAGCCACACCTTTTCTCCCTGGTATGCTCGACATCATCCATGTTGTTTTGGATTCTTGAGCTGACTTGTCGACCTTTCTTCACTCTCATCATCCTAGGATTGGGCCGATCATAAGATGGCCAATCATCCTCATGTCCAATCGGACGAAACTGAACCTTATATACGTTGAAGATGGAATCCATGCGATACATTGGATGCACAAACCCCTTCCAATCAATTCTAGCATGGGAGCATGCTGCGAGGACGTGGCGACATGGAAGATGAAGCTCCTGGAAATACCCACAGTCATAATTGCCTTTGTCGAGCAGAACCTGGTAGTTTTGTTGTCTGAAGCCAGAGACTGCCGCTAACACTTCAACCGTGTAGCTTGTTCGCGAACGGTTAAACTGGTAAACATTCATGGAGTTGATGTGCTTCGAGTTGAACTCGATGGCCTTCATCAGTGTCTGCGAGAACTTGACGCCGACTTGGAGTTGGGCAAGGGCCTCGGAACCCTTCCTGGCAAAAAGTTCTCCTAACCGGAAATAAGTTGACTTAACCAGAGCTGTGATTGGAAAATTCTGAGAACCCTTCATCACTGTATTTATGCACTCGGAGATATTCGTCGTCATGTGCCCGAATCTACGACCCTCATTCGCATACTGCGCCCAGTGTGATTGTGGCATCTCTTCTAGCCAATTGGTGATCGATTCTCGCCCCTCAGACGCCCGAAGTAATGAGCGAACTCCCGTTGCGACTTCGAATACGCTGCATTAATCAGAACCTTCTTCAAGTCCTTGTTCTTGAAGTGAGTCATGAAGTTGGAAGCAATGTATCTCGTACAAAATGCCTGGAAAGCATGAGGTGGTTTCTATAAACTATCATCGGCATTCAGTACAGCATCAATTGATTTGTGCCTATCTGAAATCACTAAGACACCAGGTTGTGGAGTCACATGATGACGCAGATAGGACAAAAAGAACGACCATGCCTCCTTTGTCTCACCCTCGACCACGGCAAACGCAATAGGCAAAATATTTGCATTGCCATCCTAAGCTATGGCCATCAGCAGCGTGCCACCGTATTTACCATATAAGTGTGTTCCATCAATGGAGATTAGTGGCTTGCAATGCTTGAAAGTCTCGATGCATGGTGGAAACATCTAAAACACCCGATGAAACGTGACGGTATCCGCAACACCAGGCCACGGCTGAGTGACAAGTTGCATCCAAGTACCTACGAACGAATTCTCAATAAGCATATTGTATACCGTTCTTGTCTAATTAACATATAATCACAACGAATAAATCCTTACCAGGCAAGTACATTTCCATAGCGAACAACCAACAAGGAAGCTTGTTGTATGGCTCCTCCTAATCCCCATATATGCTAGCAATCACTCTCTGCTTTACAAGCCAAACCTTCCTGTAGGATGCCTTGTAGCCGAAGTATTTCTCTACACTTCCTTGCAGAACCCTGATACTTATTATTGGATCTGTTTTACCATTGTGAAAATGTGTTGTGCAATCACCTTCGAATCCAACCGACGATGGTCTTGCCCCATCGAAGTTTGCATGCATATGTGAGGACCTGTGTATCTCCTCACCTCCCACTTTTCTACCTTTCGGCGATATGATATGTGTATGCTCCAATTACAACCCGGTCCGAACTGGACACATTATGCATTATACCTCCACTGGTCACTGTTTACTATTTTGTACTCAACAGCCCTCCTGATGTTGTACGTCTTAACAGCCAACATGACTTCTTCCTTGTTTTGGAAATGTTGTCCAACCTCGAACTCATTCCTTGGATCATATTCAGAGCCTCCCTGGGTAAAGGACCAATCGGACGTCATTGCCTCAAGATTCAGCCTAGAGAAGTGGTCCGGGCGATCATACGTTTGTGAAATAGTGGGCTGTCTCAGGGCAATTTGTGTGTCACCGTAAAAGTTCATTTCTTCTTCATCGTCACCATCGTTAGGAATTTCGGCTGGTTCTTCTTCTGCATCGTCTCCATCATCGGGGTTAGCTTTATACTGATCCATCATCGGATCCCTCACAGCGGAACCATCGTGACTTTCAGCGCCGTCATCCAACTCAGCATTGTCCGCTCCAACATTAGACCCTTCTTGACTACCTTCAGGAGGCATATTCAGATCCACCATTGTCTGTCTGATATTTCATCTTACAGGCCCACTCAACGGACTTCCATCGACAGTATCCGCAGACGATCCTCGGCCACCCAAATCGACGAGGAACACAGCTAACTCCAACAGATGAACATTTGTCTAGCGGTTGTGCCAAGACCGTATAAGACGAATGTCTTCGTCATCGCGCAAACGATACCTAATTCAAAATAACATAACGTTTTCATCACATGGGTGTTCACACAAACATACCAACAGCATAAACAACACAGTTGTGACATACCTTTTATAAATTAAAGTACCATCTATTTCGGTTGGATATCTGTAGTAGATTTTCTTCACCTTCTTTGTCTCTTGCATCCCCACCGAAAGTAATACCAAATTTTTTAACAGCACTAAACAATTGATTTCTGGTGTCAGATGGGTAAATATTGGTTGGTTCGATCTAAAAACGATAGAACCTTCTTCATCATACACCATTTCTACATCGTAATAAATGGATAACAGTAGATTTTTTGCCATTGTAAAAAAAATGAGATATTGAACAACCAAAATGATTGTTGAGAACAAATTTCGGTGCTCAACTTCGTTGTGTTACGGTCATTTATTGGGAAAAATTCGCATATAGTTTGTCGGGGGTGCAACGAACTCTATATATATTATAGAGTTCGCCGGGGGTACGACGAACTCCATAAAAAAATATGAAGTTCGTCGGGAATACAGTGAACTTATCTTAATTACAAAAAAACAAATACTCTTATAAATAAAGATAAAAACTAGGTTTCTAAAAAATAATTATTTTTAATAATTTATAACGGAAGAAAATCCTAAACAATTTATTTATTTATTAACAATGAATGTATGACAAATAAAAACCTTTTTTACTTTAAACAAAAATACATACATTTATCTAAAAAGAAAATAAAATCCAACTTACAGGCCATGATTATGTTAATACTCATTAATGATAATAAAACAATTAACCAATAAAATCTTGAAACTCATCACGTGAGTTTTTCTGCATCATTTCTGTATAGGCCCTGATCTGTCATTTCTCGTTTCCTACGAAAATACTTTTCATTTTTTTTTGACTTAATTAGCAATAATTTTTGTAAATAATATAAACAATGAATTTTAAAATTGGCTCAATAAAATAAAAACACATTATACTTTAAATTATCCACCTAAATCTTAATATTAGGATATGGAAACTAAGGTGCAGTGTGAAGTTGATAACTGATTTAACTGATTTGATTAAATTTTCATCTAACGGCTCTCAACTATCAACTTCACATAAATTTTCACCGTTAGAATAACCATCTTCACACCTAATAAATTAAACATTTAATATATCTATTGTTTACATTATTTAATATTTTCATTATCTATCTATACTTTTTCCTCTTTTATTTACCAACACTTATTTCTTTATTTACCAACACTTATTTACATGTGTAGAAGCCATCACCCTTCTTATACAGAAGACTTTGCCTCTAAATAATCCATATCACCTTATTACTTCCACATGGATTATATGTATGTAATTTTAGAATCCAATGATGACAAATTAACTATTTCCCTTACATTATTATTATGGTAATGAGAAAAAAGCAATTGCAAGGACGCTGAAAAGGAGTAGAGTACAAGAAGTTATAGTGGGTGGCTCCTTGTCTCTGTCGATGGAGAGTGATGAGCTAAGGCTCCACATTCATAAAATGGCCGGAAGGATAAAGTTTTTCTAATGCTAGATGCTAGTTAGCTGCACAATGTCCCTGTTTCAAATAATTATTATAGATACACATATGGATTTCGGAATTGCATGAAATACCAAGCACACTATCTATAACAAAAAGTTATGTTATTTAATATCTATAATTTAATGTTTATAAAATTTATAATTATACTTTTATTATATTTAATATTATTCAATTAATTCAATGATAATTAATAAATATAAAATAATTTTTCATAAATATGGTGATTTTTTTGTAAAATCTCTTGAATATTCTATTGCATCAGAAATTTAAAATTTTTTGTAAATTCACAACATCCATTGTTAACTATGATTTCAAGATTTTAAAAATTTTAACATTTAATAATCTGCAAAGCACAAATTGTCGCCAGTGATTTTTGTAAAAGAACGATTTTTAAAAAAAATTATATAAAAGAATTGTTAGTCACTATTTCAATTAAAAAAAAAGTTAAAAAATATATTAGAATAAATTGTTAAAAATGATGAACTTGTATTAAATTAAACAAACTATAATTTTTTGAGTGAGAAATAAAAGGATATGACTCCCAACGACCACTGCACAAGTTGTCTCCAAGGTAGCTACATTGTTTTTCTGTGTGTGATAATTAAACAAAATGCCACATGCAAAAGAAACGCACCACCGACCCCTCACTCCCTCTCCTTTGTTTTTGTGTGTGTGATAATAATACACCTAACTCGCTAATACAGAGACACAACTACAATCATAAAAATTTCTACTACCCCCCGTGCACTCATGCAATGCAAACATCTTTTTGTGCTTGCTTTTGCATGCACACCACCCCCACCTTCAATTATATATGTTTGTGTTCCGATCCTATATTGGTCAGCGTAATCACATACATATCTTAATCATGTCTTTCCTTCACAACGATAATGTTTAAAATCAAGTGGTTGCTCGTTCAAGAATATAATCTAATCACAACAAAAAAAAATTAACCTAATATCATAATATAAATAAACATAAAATCAATACGAAATGTACTTAGATACTATATTAACTTATAATATCATAAATATATTCTAGCATCCATCTCCCTCAAATTCAAGTATTTTGCCATTTATTAAAAAGTTGCAGAATAAAAAAATTAAATAATATGTAAATAAAATTCTCATAAATTTGAAATCACTGCAAAATCTTGACATAAACAAAACTTTGGAGAACAAGATGCAGACGGAATGTAAGAACTCGAATGCAAGCAAAACTGCTGAAAGTTAAAAAGCACACAATTACTATAATATTGAGAGATTGACACTATCAAGGACAAATCAATTATCAAAATAGTGGTCGATTTAATGATAAAATAATAATAGGACATGATATAATTACGTGAGTGGGAGTTCTCGACCACAGGAGAAAGAAATTAAGTGAGATAACATAAAAATGAAAAGATACCACATTTAACTCAAAACTTTAAAATAGTAAGTTAATGAATTTTTCATTTTATAA
This sequence comes from Arachis stenosperma, assembly GCF_014773155.1. Classification (NCBI taxonomy): domain Eukaryota; kingdom Viridiplantae; phylum Streptophyta; class Magnoliopsida; order Fabales; family Fabaceae; genus Arachis; species Arachis stenosperma. The sequence continues at coordinate 50,349,990 of NC_080377.1, read as the reverse complement.
ACTTTTCACTCTTTCTTGCTTTCTTTGATGTGGAACTAACTTCATACACTCTTCACCTCACCCTTACAATATTAACGGTGTGTCTAGGTGCAAAGCATATGAGATTCAAATTCGAATGCCATTTGTTGCCTCAAGCTTAGTAGAATATGAGGAATGCATACAATAACTAGTAGTAGGGGTGATGAACAAAATTTACTCTTAACAGAAAATCTGGGATAACAATCTCATAATATTATTTAAGGAGGATATCATATTTTTAATACCATATTAGAATTTATTATAATAACTCAAAAATAAACTTGACATTCGTATCTGTGAGAATATACAATGAAAAGTGCCTATGCATAAACTAAGGATACAATTTAATCATAATTAAAAAATCAATCTAATATCAAATTAAACAAATATAAAATTAATGAGATATACTTATATATATATATATGCTTTATTAATCTATCATATCCTAAATATATCCTATCAAATAAGATGTCTTAAATATAAATTTTTTTAGTCTATATGTATCTTTTTATTTAATAACTTAAGTTTTTAAGTGAAATAATTCATTATATATAGCCATAATATGAGTTCATAATTTGTCAAGTTAATACTTAAATTCATCCATAAATTTATATTTGCGTCTCAATTTGGTCAAAATTTTAATTTATTCGATTTGGTCTTTTAATTTGACATTTGTAATTTTTGTTGGTCCATGATCCTGATTTTATCACATAACCGTTTAAGACATATTCAGATAAATTAACAGGTATCACATTGGATTCTTTAATGGCTATTTGACGTATCAATTGAATATTTTTATCTAAATTTTCTCTCTAAGTAGCTTTTAAAACCCTAAAGTAAAATTAGAATTAGTATTTTAAACGTTTCATAGAAAATAAATTGAAGTAAAAAAAGTTTTAATTGCTACTTCAAATGGCCGTCAATCCATTTCAGCACGTTTTTAATAGTTTTGTTACAAAAACAATATCAAATACTAACGTGAACCATAAATGCTAAGTTAGAGGCCAAATTGAATAAATGGAAGCTTTAAAAACTAAATTAAGTACGAATATAATTTCAGAGATCAATCCAAGCATTAACTATGTCATTATATATATAAAGGTCTAGATCATATCTAATTTGAAACTAATATATGTCTACGCAATAATTTCTCATCTACGACATCTTTGGCTTTTGATGGGAACTTATTTTTAGTTTTGAAAATTTCACATCATTTTGATATGTATAGATTTTAACCTTAAACTCTTAATCTACGGTTGTTGTGTAATTGACATCAAGAGTAGAGGTGGTGAATTGAGTAAATCTGCTTCAACTAGAATTAAAGAAACGGATCTCTCTCTCTCTTCTTGAAAGAATATTGGCAGTATGGGGCTATGGACAGGCACATGCCTTGCTGGTTTGGCAAAATCTGATGAGATTTTGATTAAAACGACATAATTTTTAAATTTTTGTTTGAAATTTTGCACTGATAGTGGGGAAATGAAGAGAGTTGTTCTATTGATAGAGGACATGAGGAGCTGTGGGAGGGACCATGAGTTGTTACAAATTTCTAGTGCTTCAATGAGTTGTTTCCCAACCCCAAGAGTTTAGTGACTGATCTTGAAATGAATTCCACGGAGAGGAACTTATTACTAAACAGAGTTAATATTTAATTTAGTCCCTCAACTTGCATGCGAGTTTTAGTTTAGTTCACGAAGTTTCAATTATTTTTATATAGTCTTCAAATTTTGCAAACGTAATTCACATTAGTCCTTAGGACAATTTTTAGCACACAAACATTAATGGAGTGTTGACATGAACAACCAAATGCCATACTAAAACTTGTAAAAATAATGTCGTTTTACAGAATTTATGTGGCATCTGGCTGTTTATATCAGCGTTCTGTTAACGTCTGTATCAAAAATTATCCTAAAAATTAACATGAGTCACATTTGCAAAGTTTGAGAACTAAATAGATATAATTAAAATTTTAGGGACTAAATTGAAATTCGTAAACAAATTTACTGATGAAATTGAGTATTATCTGAATGTATGTATTTTGGTTTTATGGAACAAGGATTTGATGGGTTTGTGTTATTTATTTAATTTTTTTAATGGTAATAATAAAATAACCCTCAATTTTAATTCCTTACTTCTTTTAGTCTTAATACAATTCATTTTCGTCTCCAAATTATATGAATCTATCTATATTCCATTGATGATGGGGCTGGGGGCCATGTTGCACGTACTGAACTTGAATGTGTCCCCACCTCATCAACCCTTTGAAATCAAAATCTTTATTTTCATTACATTATTATAATACTTGACACTCGCAACATATATAGATTTCAGACCCATACATATATACACTACAAAATCACGATGCAACTTCAAGATATTGGCGGACACTATCCTTGTTGCCCAAGAAGTGGTGCATTCCAGAACAAATAAGCGAAATGATCCCATACATGGCTATAAAAATTGATCTGTAAAAGACATATGAACGCTTTAATTGAAACACATTACTTGTATATCTTTTAAGATATTTGTACGCCCAAATCCATAACTATTCTTGTTTGGTGGTGCATAGAGGTGTTCATGGTTTAGTTTTTTTATAAACTGAACTGAAACTGCATTAAATCATTTTGAATGGTTTAGAAATTGAACCAAATTATTTTGTCAAATAAAAAATTGGTTTTAAACCAGTTTACAATACAGTACACCAGTTTAAACCAGTTCATAAAAATAAAATTAGTTTTAATTGAAAAAATCAGTTTAAACTGGTTTATAGGCTAAAAACTAGTTTTAACTTTTAACATATATAAAATTAATTTTTACATTTTCTTTCTCTCTCTCTCTCTCTCCCCTCTCCCTGCTTTCTCTCTCTCTCTCTCTCTCCCTTCTCTCCTTCTCTCTCTCCTTCTCTCCCTCCTTTCTCTATCTCCCTTCTCTCCCTCTCTCTCCTTTCCCTCTTCCTCTCTCTTTTCTTCTCTTCTTCTCTCCACCTCTTTTCTCTCTCTCTCTCTCTCTCCCCCTTCTCCTCTTTCTCCCCTCCCCTCTCATTGTCTTTCTCTCTCTATCCCTCCTCTCTCTATTTTTCTCTTTCCCTTCTCTCCCTTTTTCTCTTTTCTTCCCCTCTTCCTCTCTTTTTCCTCTTCTCTCCCTCCCTCTCTCTCCTTTTTCTTTGTCTCTTTCTCTCCCTTTCTCTCTCTCCTTCCCCTCTCACTCTTCCTCTTCTATCTCTCTTCCCCTCTTTCTCCCCTTCCCCTCTCTTTGTCTTCCTCTCTCTTTCTCCCCCTTTCTATTCTTATTTTTCTCTCTCTTCCCCTCTTCTCTCTCCCTCTTTCCTGGCCCTCTTTCTCCCCCTCCCCTTTCTTTTTCTATCATTTTTCTTCCTCTATCCCTTTTTCTCATTCTCTCTTCTCTATCGCTCTTCCTCTTTATCTCTCTCTCCCTCTCTCTCCTTCCTTCTTCCCCCTCTCTCTCTTCCTCTCTTTTTTTCTCTGTCTCTCTCACTTTTTCTCTCTCTCTTTCTCTCTCTCTCTCTTCTTCTCTCTCTCTCTTGTGCTCTTTCTTCCCCTTCTTCTTCTTTTTCTCTCTCTCTTCCTCTTTCTCTCTTTTTTTTTCTATCTCTCCTTTTTTTCTATTTTTTCTTCTTTTCTTTCTCCCTCCTTTTCTCTCTTATTTTGGAGAAAAAAGGGGGAGAGAGAGAGAAGAGGGATATAAGTGAGAGAAAGTTGAGAGAGAAAGAGAAAAGAGAGAAAGAAAGGAAAGAAAGAGGAGAAAAAGAGAGAGGAGGGTGAAAAAGAGAGAGAAAGGAGATAGAAAAAAAGGAAAGGTGGAGAGAGAGAGAAATAGGAGGGAGAAAGAGAGAAAAGAAAAAAGGAGAGAGAGAGAGAGAGAGAAAAAGGAAGAGAGAATGAAGGAAGAGAGAGAAACAAAAGGGGAGAGAGAGGAAAAAGAGGGTGGGAGAAAGAGAGAGAAGGGATAAGGGAGAGAAAGGAGGGTGGGAAAGAGAGAGAGAAGGGAGAAAGGAGGGGGAGCAAGGGAGAGGGGAGAAAAAGGAAAGAGAGGAAGAGAGAGTGAGAAGAAAAGGAGAGAGCGAGAGAAAGGAGGGGAAGAAAGAGGAGAAGGAGAGAAA